>NC_084669.1:26476435-26779294 GCF_028389875.1 Rhea pennata
TTAACTAAGATAGAAAGACATTTGGCTTCCTCGGGTACATTTAAAAAAATTATTCTTCAGATACTTCAGGCTAGTAAAAATAAACAAACACACAAGAGATTATAATAATATAGCAACTGATAATTTTGGTGGCTTACACTACTCTAGTGTTATTTAAATATGGTTTTGTGGATACCCAGCGATATGCATGTTTCAACTATCACTAAAGAACAGAAAGATTCACAATATATGAGAGATGCCTAACAGCACATTAAGTTTCAGAACAGAATATTAAGTTTCAGACAGTCATCAGTTTATCTCATTTGATTTTCAAAAAAATGAAACTCGTCTGTTTTCTAGCCCTAACTCATCACTTGGTTGGACAGACAATAAATTTTTCTTGTTTAGGTATTTAATAGATTCATTGCAGTTTCTAGTATATTACTGATATCAGAGAAATGCTATCACATATCACAAATTTATCAAACAGGTTTCACTTCAGGAAAGAAAAAACATCAATACTAGTACCTAATTGCCTTTGAAGCATTAATAATTTCTTTGATTCTTGGCACACCCAAAGTAATGTTCATTGAAGCGACACCAGCAAAATGAAAAGTCTTCAGAGTCATTTGTGTGCCAGGCTCACCAATACTTTGTGCACAAAGAGCTCCTACTGCAGAACCAGGCTCCATCTGTGCCCTGAGAAAGAAATCCTCGTAAAAAATACAGGAAGAAATATAGAACTCAGTAAGGCATAAAATCCTAAACAATCACAGACAAAAACTATTCTGGTAGATGTTATTAAAAAAAAAAAAAAAAAAAAAGAAGGTAACAAACTTGTATTAATTAAACCAGTTAAAAGGTCACTGATATTCAAACACTGATCTCATGCAAGGTGAATGATGCCCTGTCATACAGGCATTCAACAGCCCCAGTACAACATCCATAACAGAAAACAAAATGCTCTTCCTAAACGTCAACCAGGAGAACCGAAATTTTCCATTCAGGAAACGGCACACACTAATGTTTTCACAACTCCCATTGAAACGTTAAAGAATGAGAGATCTTTAAGAAAGTCTTCTCTAAGAAATTATTGTGTAGATAACTTTTTAATAAGAGCAAAATTTAGGTATTAATGCTGTATTGTTCTCAGCTTATTTAAAAGCTTATACTAATGACCTACTTTCCCTCCAACTATGCATGTAATGGGACCATTTCTATGTTTGACCCTTTCTAAAACTTATAGCCTTTGAGAACTGGTTGTCTTTACAGTACAGAAAATGAAGACCATTGCACTATGCAGTCTGAAAATGAGAATTTGTGAGGAAATTTACATCTTCCCCTAAAGTTCTGTTCAGATCCTGGAGTCAACATTCTTAAACCTAAAAGAGTGCAAAATGATCATTTTTACTAGAGCAAACAAAACTTCCAGAACTTACAGAATATAACTTCCTAAATCTATCTAAACTGTAGCAGCATCTTGCATTTTCCTTGATGAACTCTTACCAAGTAAATATGCTATCTCATACTCTTTAGCTTCTAACATCCGATGGAATTAACTGAGTGACTGCAAAACGAAATTATTGGAGGTTATTGTTTTCACTATTATTTAGAGATCTCTTGTCATTCACTCATGCTGTATAATAGAATCATAGAATCAGTAAGGTTGGAAGGGACCTCTGGAGATCATCTAGTCCAACCTCCCTGCTCAGCAGGGTCACCTAGAGATGTTAGACAGGGTTGCATCCAAGCAGCCCTTGAAGATCTCCCGAGAAGGAGACTCCACAACCTCTCTGGGCAGCCTGTGCCAGGGCTCCGTCACTCTCACAGGGAAGAAATTCCCCCTCACATCCAGGCGGAACTTCCTGTGCTTCAATTTCTGCCCATTGCCTCTTGTCCTGTCACACGGGGCAACTGAACAGAGTTTGTCCCCGTCCCCCTGACACCCTCCCTTCAGGTACTTGTACACATTGATAAGATCCCCCCTCAGTCTTCTCTTCCCCAGGCTGAAGAGGCCCAGCTCTCACAGCCGTTCCTCATAGGGCAGATGCTCCAGCCCTCTGATCATCTTCGTAGCCCTACGCTGGACTGCCTCCAGTAGCTCCATGTCTCCCTTGTACTGGGGAGCCCAGAACTGGACATAGTACTCGAGATGAGGCCTCCCCAGGACTGAGTAGAGGAGCAGGATCACCTCCCTCGACCTGCTGGCAACACTCTTCCTAATGCACCCCAGGATAGGGGTGCCAGGATACCAGTGGCTTTCTTGGCCACAAGGGCACATTGCTGGCTCATGGTCAACTTGTCATCCGCCAGCACTCCCAGGTCCTCTGCAGAGCTGCTTTCCAGCAGGTCAGCCTCCAGCTTGTATGGCTCCTAGAGTTATTTTTCCCTAGGTGCAGAACTCTGCACTTGCCCTTGTTGAACCTTATGAGGCTCCTCTCTGCCCGGCTCTCTACCACCAAATTGCTGTGATCCCAGAGACTTCTGTTCCTGCTAAAATAATAACCGTCTACAAAATAAAAGCATGCATCACAGCAATCACATCCTTTCCAAAGGTACCATGTTTCAGTTGTCAGACCAGCATCAGTCACCACACATCAGCATAATACAATACTGTAAAACAACACACCATTCACAGTTCACACTTAAGAATATTTAAGAGAAACATAAGCTAACGATACTATTACTTGAAAGCAAACCTTATTGCTTTAAAGTAGGTAAAGAATTTAATACATACATAAAGCTTCTGGAAAAGGGAAACCACACTAACAAATAATTGATGTAGGTGAGTGCGAGGCCACAAAAGGGCTGTCACCTGTAGCTCTACGCCAATGAACAAATCCCAGAAGAATCATGACCTTCTTTAAGTAAGCAAAACAACTCTCAATGGATAGTGATGATCCATTCATACTAATGCTGTCTTGTAATAGACCAGGAAACAAACAACAAACCCCTAGAAGTGGGTAAGAGATTCAAGGACACTTTAAACCAATGTGTGACTTAACTCTTTATAGATTGTGTAGACCAAGATGAACCATCAAGGTTGTTAAGGATTCAAAACTGATCCAGTTCAAGCACTATTCCACATGGACTCTTTGGATGTGGGAACAACGTGCTGCATGGACGGGAGTAAAGTAACATGTCTACAAGTACCTAAATTTCATTGTTTAAACAATATCCTCAATCTTTTGAATTATAGCACTTTTCATTTCTACCTGAATCCACTGTTCAAATGCTATCTGTGTATTCTACAAAATAAGTAGTAGCTCCAGATGAAAACTGTGCTCACAGATATGACTACTACTATTTCAGAAGAAAAGTGCTTCAGCACAAGCACATAATTTTTCACACTCAAGTCTCCTGAAACAAGGATTTAAGAAATACAAAACATTTTTTCCTACAATATAAAAGGAAAACAATCAATTAGTAACAAGAGTTTCCTAATGAAAGCATCTAATCAGGACTCAAGACAAAAAGGTGAAAATCCCAGCTCTGGCAAACCCTCAGAACTCTCATACAAGCTCTAAACTCTGCATCTTAACATCCCTACCTGTAGATAGCAAGACCTTTTTGTTTTTTAGTTATTCTTCTACCTTTGTCTTGCAATATTTACATCTTTGGGGTCAACTACTTGTCATTCTTTATTTGTACTGTAATGACAATGGTACCAATGGTACCAAAGTAGTAAAATACTTCGCTTTAAATTACCACTAGTTGTAAACAAAATGGCAAATATTAAACTGGTTTTAAAAACAAACAAACAAAAGAAGGTAGATTAGAGAGAGGAAGAAAGAAACAGGTCAAACACCTACCTCATGTATTTGTCCCTACAAGTCTCCAGAAACTTCTCCAGTTGGGTTGGAGTAATCCTATCCAACTGATACAAAACTCGTGGCTGAAAAGAGAGGACAGCTGGAAATGCAATAGCTTATGAAGATCTACAGTAACTGCATAATTACCCCAATGAAATTAGTTACCTCAGTTGTGCCATTGTCATTAATGCCATACTTGTCCCTAGTTTTTTTTATCTTTTCAGAAACACCTTTGATGAATTTTTTAATTTCCTGAAATTAAATATAACAAGGGTCAGCAAAGATATTTTTCTCATACTGAAATCTTCAACAGTAAGTTACTTGCTTACAGATACAAAAGAAATGCTTACAATAATAAAATAGTCATATGTAATATGAAGAGACATCAAAACTTAGATACACAGACTAGAATTTAGTAAACCAAATTCAATCCTGTGTAACCTCAAATTAGTATCATTACTTGAAAACGTAGGCAGTCTACTCTGCCTAAAAGTATCCTTCCTGAGCACATACTGAAAACTCAGAGATCTGACTTTGGTTAATCATTTTTAACTAATCATCACTCACTGACACTCTTCCGACTATCCCACCTCAAAAATCTTATGGAAAGGAAAAAAAAAACCCTCAAAAATATTTATTCTCTGAGTATATGAACCCAAATGCTTTCTCACTCATTCCTCAGTATTCAAAGTAAGTCAGAGAGGAAAGACGATGTCAATAGAGGAAATATACAAAGGACATCTGTTAGACAGGTTTCAGAGATTCAAGATATAGTTTACCTACAAAAAACAAAAAGCAAAAAACAAACAAAAAACCCCCCGAAAATTTATATGTACATGACATAGTCTCTACCTAGCATAGTACAAATAGCACCTTTTATGCTGTGGGGAAGTCTTGTAAATAGTGCATTTAATGTGTGCTAATACATAAACCAGCCACACACTTATCAGGTTTACCCAAAGATAGCTCTAACAGCCTTTACTGAAATGCAAATTGAAATGATTCTTTCAGAAAAACATTCAATATTTCTATGAAAAATCGTTCAGTCATTTTGCTTAAGAAACAGGTATGTACTGTGGAGATCATGAAATATGAGGCCTATGACTATTTTTTCTGTAAAACTGGATTCAATGCAAATCACTACTACAACACAGGCTATCAAAACCAAAAAAACATCAAAGAAAAATCAAAAGCAAATAATTCCTGTCTACTTCAGCAATGATTTAAGAACACCTCTGTGGAAAAGTGGCTAATTTGATTTTCAGAGTGCATTTAGGCCCTTTCCACCCCATTATGCTTGCTTGTCAACCAGAATGATGACTATAAAGTAACATCTCATCTTTGCTCAGTACTGGCCTCTATCCAACTACTACAGTAGCTGAGCACTTAAAATTACCTGCCAAATTGAATAAATATCTAAATGACTGCCTTTTAAAAATTTTGTTCATAAATCAAAACAGCTCATTGTTTTCCATGAAGACTAAAACAAAGTCTTATTGAAAAAAAAATGATTACAGGAACGTGCTACTGGAATGAATGCTTCAAACTGTTTCCCACTCGGAAGACAATAGATTGCATCTATACATTTCTGACCCCTTTGCCCTGCTGTAACTCCCAGTAACTTACAGATAGACTATTTTGTCATTGGGAAGATTTTTTTCACCTGTAGATATTTGGATATAATAAATAATTTTATTTATTTTGTAAGATAAGTGTTGAGTAATCATGCCAAATGAAGGCTTAGTTTTTCTACTACTTGTGGAGAAAATAAAAATAGGAATGCAGAAGATCATTCAGAACATCTGGTCAAAATGGGGAAAAAAAACCCCACTAGAAATACTTAAAAGCTATTTCATCTGGAAAGGTGATTCTTTTGTGGGAGACAGAACTGAGATACGGCAACTTCAACTCTCTCCCCAGGACATTGAACATTTAAATTATTTTATACTTTCAGCTACTGTCATATAATCAAGGGACAGGAATAATAACAACAACACATCACAAATCAAAAGAAGTTGTCATATTGGCTACAGAATTAGTAAGATGAAGAAAGTCCACAATAGGACAGACTTAGGAAAAAAACAGCAGTGTGGAAATAATATTATGGTAAACTATTTATTGTAGACTTTTTCTCTTTGACAGTCTATGAGATTATCCAAACTATGGATTACTTCACGTTACAAATAGTAGCTTGCTTTCTGCTGAGCCTGTCTTTACGGAGTTATCATCTGGAGTGCAATACTGTCCTCCACGAGCACAGTTGTGCAGCTTCCAGAGCTAGCTCAGGAAAATAGCTTCTTTCATGTAGTCTTAGACCCTTTCATCTGAACCTGTTTAACAAAAAGGCACCAAACTGACTTGGTAAATTCAGGCTCAGCACAGACCTTGTGAACTACTACATGGCCAACATTAAGTAAAAAGGTCTGGTCTCAAATGATTCAGCAAGAACTAGTTCAAGTCCTGTCAGACTTAGTAGGCCAGCACTATGTATGTCAGCACAAGACTGGCTCTGTGCAAAGGCTTTTTTGTGTTTGCATTGCACTCTCAAGAACACATACTCTAGCCCCAAAAAATCAGGAAAGTTGTTTTTTCTTTTTCATTCCAAAGGTTTCTAAAGATCTTCCTAATTGTGATAAGAAGAAAAAAAAAAAATCTCTTCAGCTATATTTTAATACACACAGGTATGCCTATGCTAAAACATTAAGCCCCACTAAAAGCTGTGTCAGGCAACAATCTGCTTATTTCATCAGTTGACTTCCCTCCAGTAAGGACAGAGTACAGGCAAAATTAATGTTAGTCTGCTTGAAAAAGGCTATTTAGATATACTGTTAGACACACTCTGGACTAGAGTGGATAAGCCTATTACAGTAACCTCCTGGTAAAAATAACAACAATATGAAAGACCTCTATTCCAGAATGGAAAAATGGTGAAGGGAAGAGGAGAAAATTAGGAAAAACATGCTAATATCCCTACAGGTTGAAAGGACAAGTTTTAGAAAGAAAGAAAAGTCACATATCGAAACAAAGCTTCCAAGAACCAAATCCTGAAACTTAATTGTAGGGATTAATTCATATGTCATGGTTTTCACCGTTAAAAATGAACTTGGGCAAACTGTTGTGGTGAACATCTAGATTGGAATTTAACAAGCAGGTATGTATATATTCTATTCAGTTATTTTAGCACTATACAAACATCTTTAGCTAAAAAACACTAACATTAATGCTCACACAGTGCACACACATGCTACAGTTACCTCATTATATTTTTCATAACCTGTCTCAGTTAATGTCTTCAAGGAAGAAAAGAAAAAAGAAAAGGAAAAAAGAAAATGAAACAATAGCTGAAACATAAATATCAGAAATACAACTGATTACTGTTAGGATGATGTAGCTAAATCTATGCTTCTGAAGTGAACAGCAGTTACTTAGACTTTACTGATACAATTTAAAAAAACCATACACCTCAAAAAGAACAGTTTTACCTCCATGCTTTGATATTATTGTATTGCATCTTTTCTCCAGCAACAAAGTTAAGATTTACAGCATATTTCTAACATGGAAAAGAACTGATTTTTCAACTCAGCTCTAGCAACTGAATTGCTAACCAATTCATACACAGCTGCTTACTGGTTTTGTCACTTTCCACTCTGAAGTGCTGATCATTAACCAACTCTTTAAAAGTGTTACTGAATTCATGGTGTTGTCACCACTGCCAGAAATTAAAAGGGACATCAAGGTACACAGCCAGGTTAATTCCACAGCTTCTAACCACTATCTTCTAAATAAGCCTTAGGTTTGGCCATTATCCTAAATTCTCAAATTGCTTAATGCTCTTCTAAATGCATTGACTTTCACAATTCAAACTACAGGAAGGCAGAACACAGTCATGTGGACCTTCACTCATCCTTAAAAGACATAAACCCTACCAAATAATGACTCAAGTGCTTTGCTGGGTTAGTATCAAAGGAAAGCAAGGTAAATACATGTGTGCATATATGGTGTTTTTACTAAAGGAAGAAAAGCAAATGACTAAAAACAGTTACTTAGAAGACAGATAATATCAAAACATATACATAATAAGGGAGTATGAGACCCTATCCTATTAGTTTCTCACATAGAGTCAATGAAGACTACTTTTCTTCAGACATTGCAGAGGATGTATGTAATTATTGTACCATTTTGTTCCAGTAAGTTATCTCAGATATGACCAGAGGCACCTTCTACTCAAAAATCACTAGATTTTTCTCCCATTTCAAAACCTACTGTTGTGAACACAAACAACTTCTGTAAGAATAATAATTAATATTATCATATTAAATTGCAAGTCCTACCTACACAGAGAAAGTATCCAGAAATATCTTATTGAACAAACTAGTACTGCTGCTACTAATGTAGGAACTTCAGCCATTATTCCAACAGATTGATAAAACTGATCTTTAAAAAAGTACTTTCAGTTTATTTAATTTCCCTGACTTATAACAGAATTATGTTACATATAAGGGTTAAATTCTCAATGTGAAAAGGAAATGAGAAAATGATATTACCTGCAGAAAACTGTCTTGGCAGCAGAGAAATTCATTCTTCTTCATGATGGACTCAGATGTTAATACCAATTCGTTTTTACTAAGGGCTGGTTCATTTCGGCATGGATATACAGCCTGAGAGGGGAAAAAAAATACTGCAGGTAAAACATACACACAAAAGCTACACTGTAAGGATATAGAATATAGATACACGTATCTATATGTATAACATATAACTGATTAACATCTTTTAAGTGAATAATACCAGACTATTGTGAAGAGAAGACTCGCATATTTTTCTACATGCTTCAGTAAAGCTGAAGATGTGTACACACACACACACACACACACACACACTTCTAATTCTACCAATTTATTACACTCACAAAGAAATCCAAATGGTCATGTCAGTAAAAAGTTTTTATCTTAGTCAAGGAAAAAAAAATAAAAGTATAAATAAATAACACTTATTGAAACATAACTATATGTTCAGTTAGTCAACAGCATTTTACGCATCTGAGCTAAGGAGCAGTCCAACACAAAAAACATGCACACCTTTACATTTAATTAGGAATTAATTTGTGTAATGTGAGTCCAATCTAGTACCCAGCTAAACCAGTAACAATCTAACTCCCAAGCTTGGTATTGGGCCCAAAAACCACATCTAGACATTGAAAAAAAATGTATTTTTTACACCTCATACATAGTTCAGCTCTAGTTGCCATGTTTTAAAGTAGAAAAATTCTGCAGCTGTTGGCATACACAAGCAGAGAAACTCAGATCAGGATCCCTCAAAAAATGCAATTTAAAATTTAATTATTTAATTAAAACAATTCTCAAAAAAAATTGTTACTTCCTCCTAAATGCCCCAAAGTCTTTTCAAACTTCTAACAAAGATTCCAATAATCCTTACTCTGATGTTGTCTAGAACTCGCTTGAACTCCAGAGGTTCATCCTTCCCCTCCATTGCTGCAGGATCCAAGCCATCTCCTCCATAAATAAACTGAATAATGTCACCAGTAGAACTTCTGACAGTTAAATCATATTGAGAACAAAGATCTTCAAGTGACTTTACCAGCCGCCTCTGGGGGGGGGGAGGAGATACAAAGAGGGAGGTGGAAGGAAGCTAAATAGATTCTTTTCAAAAATAGCTACTGATTGAGATTACAAATATCTATAGTAACTGGACTTAGGAAATGAATCTGATATCACCATTAGCAGACACAGGAATCTATTTCATACATACATACATAATAGGACTTCACTGTACATTCTCCTGAGCAAAAAAAGTCAGCAATAATAAAATCTTAAAATAATTCCACATTTAAAAACTCTGTCATATAAGATACTTAACGATAAGCTATTAAGAACCTATCACAGTTCAAAGGCTTAAAGGAAATAAAATAAATAAAATAAACCATCCACACATGCCAAAGTGTATTTTCAAAGTTCTTCTAACCATGTTTGTTTCTCAAGTGATACAACTTTTCTGTACAAAAGCAAAACCAAATCAACGATTATTTTCATTGACCAAAATAAAAAAAAAAAAAAAAAAAAAAGAAAAAAGAGACATTGTAGCTCACCTGTCAAAACTTGTAGGTACCCTTTGCATCAGTGTTACATAGCTATTGATTACTACATTGATTCATTGCATCATTCATTGCCCCTACTACAATCTCCCCTTATCTGCTTCCCCCCAAAAGAGAACATGCTACTAAGTATTAGCAGTTAAAACCCCTTTTACTTTAAAGATGGACCCATTGTTCTACCTATGTAAAACAGCTCATTAATGAATATAAATTGGCGCTTTTTTTTTTCTACTGAGGAGGAAAAAGGTAAGACAAAATAAACGTTAAGAGATTTAAAAATCCAAATTCCATGTGCTACAATTTATCTATGTGGTGTAAAAGTTGATGAGAAAAAGTTTTAACAATTGTTTTTACACACACATATATATGTGTGTATATATATGTGTGTGCGTATGTACACACACATATACACACGTGTACACACACACACAAACACGCATAGTCCTTTAAATTTGCAGACAGAGAGTCAAATTAGCTAGTCACCCCAACAGAAATGATTTCTCTCTTTGTAAAACTACTTGCATGTACTTGAATTATTTTCCCAACATCACGTTGCCTGGGCTTTTCTACTGCCTGTTAGCCTGGAAAGAGAACTATATTTAAAAGTAAAAGCCATACTACTTGAATATTACTTAAAATATTACTTAATTGTTTTCACTGAACTCTAGAGACTAAGTATAGGAACAAGACACCTGTGCCATTGCCTGAAGTGTCTACAGACAATAGAGCAAATTCAAATATTTCACAATATACTCTCCATTACATTAAAAAAAAAAAAAAAAAAAAAAAAAAACATGCACTTCATCTTCCCCATCCTACAAAACACATACCAAAACACATATCCTCCTTTTGCAAAATTGGTAATACTCCCATTCTACTGACAGCTACCTGCATATATCCAGTTTCAGCAGTTTTTACAGCTGTATCAACCAGACCTTCTCGACCAGCCATGGTATGGAAGAAAAATTCAGTAGGAGTCAATCCAGAATAGAAGCTATTAGCAACAAACCCTTTTGCTGCTGGAAGCTGCACAGAAGAGTGGAAAAAAAAGATTAATATACAGTGTACATCCTGTATGCATGCAACAAAAAAATGTGTACTTTAAGGGGCCTAAATTTTTTCAGAAAGTTAGTTGATAAATACAAAATTAAATAGAAAGCACTTGTCTCAACTTGTATTTAGAATCATAGAATTGGTAAGGTTGGAAGGGACCTCTGGAGATCATCTAGTCCAACCCTCAAACAAGTGGCCCATATGGGGATTGAACCCATTACCTTGGCATTATTAGCACCATGCTCTAACCAACTGAGCTAAACCTAACCCCTAAGTTCAATGTTCATTTTAGTTCTGAATAAAGTCTTCAAAACCCTGTCTAGTTTTTCCCAAGTTATATTAGATAAGATTTTATTTCTCCACATTCAAGTCTTACCATGCTTCCATCCATTTCTTGCAAACACTACACTAAACTAACACTTCAGTCTCCCTTAATGTTTCAAGAAATGAAATGATGATATGAACATTAATTCTGTAGTAGTATAGCAAAGGCATTAACAGTGCTGAAGAATAAGGAATCTATAGAGAATATAACAAAGTGAAGGTGTGTACATAACTAACTCTTTTGAGTGGCTGGCTTTCACTACCGATAAAGAATTTGGGCCAATGGACTTCACGCAGACATCCCTTTAAGCCAAGCAACAAAGCTGACCACATAAAACAATGTTATAGGCTACCAGGAGTTTCATCTTAGAAGACCATTTTGTGCTGTTATTTAACAAGCAGTGTTTCTTACATCTCTAACAAAGCTAGAGTTAAAAGTTATGACTTCTTCCTTCTCATATAACCCATGAAGTTTTATTTCTCTCTTAATTCATTCAGGAAAGAAAGGGTTTCATGTTACAGAATTCAGAAGTTGAAAATAGGACATGCAAGTGCCGTGGCTACCATCAACAGCTGACTAACGCATTCTAATCAGAATGATGGCTAGTCCTTGGAACCTTCTCTATAGATAACTAGATTTCAGATACCAATTTTTAAAAGAAAAAAAAATCTGAATTGTATTAACAAGTGCATATTCCTCACTGATCCATGTAGAACAGGATTCAAATGCAGCATGTTTAAAGTAGCCCATGATATCTATCTTAGTGGAAAAAGAAACAAACCAAATTCTAGAATAGTTTATCTGGTATGTTACACCTGACTAAAAATTTCAATGTCCAGCTAACAGTTGTCCTGAAAAGTTCTAGTGCACTGAAACAGAATGTAAAAAGAAGCTTTAACAAATTATTGCACTAAAAATGTATCAGACTTAGTTTAAAATTACTAAATTAGAAAGGTCTATCTTTCAGAAATAGCAAAGTTGAGCTGTAAAAATTCAAACTAATCAAACTTTCTATGGGAACTGACAACATTGCTCTTAACTCGTGATTCACATTCAAAACACTTTACATTCACTGGGAATGTTGCTTTTCCTTCACCATGCTATGACACACCATACCCTATCATGTGTCCCACTTAAAATGGTGTTAACAACCTATTTTTCTTTCTTTACAAAATACTGCAAGTATACAAATTTACCTTAGAATGTTTCTCAAAGTGAGGCAAGGATCTGTTCTCAAATCCATCAGGAACTCGTGACCCACTGATAGCCTGCTGACCTACACAAGCAATCATCTGGGATATGTTAATGAAGGAACCTGAAAAGAAAATGAAAAATGCCGCACTCACAAATGAAGAGTATCAATGCTCCTCCAAAGACAAAGATAAATGCTCCTCCAAAGATAAATTCAATAAATGTGCATCTGACTACTTGTACAAAACAGGCTATAATAGGAACACAAGCAATTCTGAGAACAGTGATGGAGGCAGCAATCTAATTTCAAAGCTTAGGGAGTCCTACCTTTAGAACCACAGAGAGCCATGATAAGGGGACTGTTGCTCTTGTCCAGTTCCCTGAGACAGGCACTGCCAGCATGATCTCTGATAACAGAGAGTTCTTTAAGGATTAAGGCCTAGAATCCAAGAATTCAGAGATACAGCTTTAGTTAAAAATACCATACACAAACAGTACCCTCTCACTTGGTACTAATACCTTCAACAGTCAAGAAGAAATTAAAAACAGAATAAAAAGAAAGAAATCTATATGTTTGCTTGTAGTAAAACAAGATACGACTTTTAACTCAAATAACCATAGTTTGCTGTGTAAAAATTCTTTGCTAGAAGACAAGGGTAGCTGAGGCATGATAGCCTCTTTTGGCAGCATCACTAGCTTAAGCTAGTTAGACCAATCATCAAACTAAGTTGTAAGTCTCATTGTGCTACACGTAAAGACCATCACAAAAAGTGATTCTGGACAGCATATGCAATGCTGATATCTCCAATTGTTAAGAGCTTAACAACTGTATCAAAAAAATGTTCTAGGACATACACCAAAAAGAGGAAGAAGAAGAGGAGAGAAAGACTGCAAGACTCTTCAGTCAGAGAGTACCAGTTTTAACTAACTGCACAACTGTGGCAATAGCTAAACACAAAGTGGAGGTGACTTTACAAAAAAAGTAATACAACACATCTCCTAGACATTTAGTATCCAAGAGGACAAATGTATAAAACGATTAAAGACAATGAAAAGAGTATTCTTCAGTTCAACCCGTTAGGTCTCCATTAGGTCCCTGTCTTTAAGCTTTTGGGCAGTCATTGCTCTTCATCAAAATTCCTTCCCCCCCCAAAAAAAAAAAAAAAAAAAAAAAAGAGAGAGAACTGAAGTCCACTCAAGTTTTGCCCTAATAAAGCACAAGAAAACATTTGCATAAAGACAGAATTGTAACTAAACGAGTATTTTTCTTTTTGGATTAGATTCATTGGTGTTACTATTAGTTATTAACTTACTTAGTAAATGTAACATTAACTCCACTCTGTTTGGCTGTGTAATTTTCTTATTTTACATGCAACCCCAATACTTCCAGCAGGGTGGGAGGATCACAGCATTCAGTATTTAACTGCCATTTTTCATGTTCTTGAAGAGCATAAAAATCAAGAACAGCTACAACAGCAGCCCCAAGTGGCCCTAATCCATTCATATGAATGCATCTAAATGTTAAGCCTAGACAGATTCAAACAATTAAAGTTGAATACATAAGAATCCTATTCACTCAAAACTTTAAGCTTCAGCAGACAGCTTTGAGCTTCAAAACTGAATAGGAATTCATTGATGAAGTCTCTACTATAAACACATATTGATTTAATTTAAAACTTTTACCTCTAGTGTCTCTTCTGCAGTACAGCCAGGCTGCTGCTGCAGCTTGCCAGTATTCAGAGCTTCAATATACTCATCACATTTCTTATAGCCAGCATTCAGCAGTTCGTACTTAGCTTTTAGCAGGCCCTGCCCAGGGGTAACATCACCAATTCCAATGGAAAAGCCACGGTTAGCTACAGTAAAAAAACAAGACAATTCTACTAGCTCAGTTTCATAAAGAGAAAATACAAATAAAAACAGGAAATGTTACCATCATGACCTTTATTATTCTTGCTATTATGATGCAAATCACACACATCAGTTATTTCAGTGTTTCTATTAGCTTTGCAATTAGCTTATTTTTTAAACAGATTACACCATATTTTAAGCATGATTGCTTAAACCATGCTTGATTGTTCTGTATTTCAGCCTTAAAACACTGTTTTTACAAAGAAATGTACTTCCCCCATTACTTACAAAGATAGACAGGAGCAAGCCTGGCTAGCCGTGACATGGCATCTGCAGCTTCCACCTGACCCCAGTCTCTCAGCAAGATATAGAAGATATTGTTCTTGGATCCTGATCCTAAGGTTCCTTTGTCCATACTGCCACTCATTAACTCGCTATTTTGAATTGTGACATCTAGAAGCCAAAAAGAATCAGTCATTTTTAAAATAGTACTTAAACTCTAGCAATAAATTATGAAGCATGTTGTAAAATAAAAGCTTTGTTCACGAAGCTAATAAAACCCAGAGGCATATATTTACCATATGTTAACCTACATTAACATTTCTCTATTTCCCTCCCTCCTTAGAATGGCAATTTATCCAATTTAATACTTCTAAGAAACACTAAGAATAATCCTTTATGTTAATAATCTAAAAATCAAGCAAAAAACACCCCAAAAGAAACTTCATTTCACTGACCAAAACAAGGATTTCAATCAATCAGTCTTAATCTTCCAGAAATAAAGTCCATGATGCTACTTAATGAACTAAAGAGCCCGGATTTTTTTTATTATTATTTTTTACTTAGAGCAGTAAAATTTCAGAAGGGAGGTTGCAATTTTCTTATTCAAAGACCCTGTATATGCTGCATCCCTTAGGTTCCGTTTGCTTCCTCAGGAACCTGTAATTCAGGTACTGAATCTTCCTTACAAGCTTTAGCCTTTAAGCAATTAAAAAGTATCTTCTAAACATGAACTTTAGACAGATTTTTAATGAAAGCAGTACATGTTCATTCTCAATTTCATTATGCATCTCTCAAAGAAAAACTGGCATATATATGTTTTTATGTTTGGACCCAATTTAAATCATTTTCTGCAGAATGCTCTGATGTTTGCACACTATATGCTCAGTATATTCAATATGAATTTAGGTAATCAACTTGTTGAACTACAACCAAAAAATTATTACATATAATGAAAATATAATACCAAAATTTAATGACACCTCAGAGAATTTGCACAATTTTCTGAATGGAATTAGTGTTGCTTTAGAAATGAAGTTATTTCAGAGAACTGAACAGACCCATCAGTGAAATCCAAAGGTTTTCTCAATCATTGTCTACTGTTAACCTCATAAAATGGAAATTCTGCCCATATATCTTAAAACGTAAAGCCGATGGAAAAAGGAATATGGCTTTATGTTCAGACAACATCAGGCTTGCTTTGCTCACCTCTGCATTCCATCCAGGGTGAAAAAAATGTGCCATCACATTTACAACCAAGTTCACAACCACTGAGTGCCTGTGCCTTCTAAGGAAATCTCTCAGAATCTGGTACAGAGTGGATTTGAGTCCTCATCAGATCTTTTCTCACATCAAGGCTACATGCCTGACCAGGCATATAATGTCGGTATGCAATGTAAATCAATGGTTCCTCCCTAGGTTCCTTAACTCACACTTCCAAGCAGTGAAGAGTTAAACTAATACTGCCTGCTCAAGTTTTTTTCCCAACTGTTACTACATGAATTAAATTATTAACCAGCCAAGCCTTGTTCATCTCTTACAGTGCTTTCAACCTTTGCTTCTTTGCTACCACTCTGACTTCCCTAACTGAAAGGATATAGCGGTTTGACTTCTTAGAGATTCCCATCTTCCCTTCATATCTTTAATCTTTTCAGTGTTTGACTGTTAATCCCAGCATCACTATCTCCCACTTGAGATACTGAATTTTCCCGTTTGCCTTCTGCACGGCCACTTTAAGCTTCTTCGTTTTCCTTATCTTTGTCTTTCTTACCTCTAAATACTGCATTAGCATCACTACAAGCCTAGAATCATATAAAAGAAGTTTTATTACAAGAAACCATTCATGTCTTTTCTTTGACATTCAGTATGACTCCAACGTTTTGAAAAAATGCACAATTTAATTTTCATTTCAAGAACACTATGCGAAACACTGCTTCAACTCCACGAGAGAGCTCAGTAGCAACAAACTCAAAGCAATCTCTACAGCTTCTCTGAAGAGTTCTAAAACAAAACTTCAGAAGTGTCACTCACAAGAATCATTGAAACACAGGTCTTCTCCTTTGCCACAATATTGTTTGCCCTTGGTTCGCAGATTGGCTTTTACAGGACAGTCATCACTAGGTTTGAGAATAAGGCTGAAAACCTGTTTTCCTGTCCACAGTGTTACAGGCTTAAAAGAACAAAAGGACAAAACTTAGGGTTGGAGGTTTTATAATACAACTATAGTAAAATAGCAGAAAGATTTTAATTGTAAAATTTTGTTTTCTACACTGAACCGTTAGATTCTGAATTACATTTATAGAAGTGTATGATAGCTTTCCTTTGAATAGGAGAGCTATTATGCATTTCTATAAATAAGAAAGCACTGACTCTGAATTGTTACCTTTTAAATAAGAGTAAGTGCATGCATGAAAACAGGGTCTATTACTCCTTCTAACTGCCATACTTCTCCCTCTGATCAAAATAAAGGAAGAAAATGATAATGGTACTGCCATTTAATTTCCAAAACTGGATGCCATGTTTGTATTTCCTTCATTATATAGTGCCTTCTGATTAAATTTTTATGAGGTTAAACATTCATATAGTTACGTATTTCACTCAACTGTGGTAAAACATAAGTTGTTTAGTTACTATACTAGTGTTACTACACTAGCAGTAGTGACATGCAGTGACAAAATTATTTATTTGATTTGACAGAAGCAGTCAGAGAATCACTGCTCTTGGCTGTAAATTATAGTTTACATACATTTATAAAATTCACCTTAGATACTGCCCATAAATGTTTGACCTTGCTTGAAGTATTATTCTTTGATGCTCCAGTTTTACTTTGCTAACAGTTAAGGAAATTTCCAGGAATATATTACACTTACAGCAATTTTAACATCTAGTAAAAGGTATAAACAAGTACATGCTGGTTCTTCATGAGTATTCAGCAAGTTACAAAATATATCAGTTCTCTCTCCAAACAATAACATTTGCTTCAAATGGAAAATTAATCAAATAAAGCCACCCTTAAAAGTATGCGAATGAAGGCTTAACAGACACTGATCTCATCTAACAAATGATACTATAGCACTCTTCAAAGTCTGCGACTAATACACAAATAGTTTGTCCTTCACAACAAATTTTCATGCACATGATGTACCAGAAGTCACATAGCAATCATCATCTTTACACCTTTAACACTTTTCCAGATTAACAGTTAAAACATTATTTCACAGATGTGACATCTCTTAGTGTTGGAATACTGGAACTTAGAATTGTCCAGGATTCCAACACATTGCTTCAGGGTACCCACAGATTAATGTGGTTTCTCCACTTAGCCCCATATTAGTCTCCACAGGTTTTTAAAAACGGTGCATCTTCTACTGATCATCAATAGCAAGGTAGCCTGTCTGATGGTAGCAAGACAGAAGAAAAACTCTGCTTTAACCCTGAAGGAATATGCACTAGTTGGTGATAGCTGATGGATTATAGCATCTGGACCACACCATGCAAGGTCAACTTTGCTCAGCCTCAGGCATTGAACTCCTTCCGCATAGCTTTGACCCTGGATTCTCACTCTTTATGCCTTACAATATTTGACACAGTGCCAATGTCAGAGCAAACAAGAACTGTCACTGAAATTCTCTGTTGAAAACACTACCATGGATTAGAAAAAGAAAAATACTTTGACACACCTTTAAGATTGCTGGCGGTGGAAGGCGAACTTTAATCTTTTCATCCTTGCCGACTAGGATAGAAGCAATAATTTGACAGGCTTTGGCTCGATCAAAAAAGGTATCTTTTAGTGTAAGAAGATATGCACCTAGATTGTAAAAAAAAGAATTAATCTAACATTAAAACTAGGTTAAATTTAAAAGCTATTGCATATTTGGTATTAACGATTTCATTCTGATACTGGTTATCCACTTAGTGTACAAAGTGATAAAAGATTAGAGAGCTTCAGTTGTAAATCCTTTCTAGATTGTTTAAAAATTCCCCCAGTGATTATGAAAAAACAACAAAACAAACAACTGTGAAATCACACAGCTCAAAAATGAACTTATGTACATACCTGTAAGGAAATCTTGAATAGCAGCAATTAAGGGCTCTCCATTTCTTGGTGTTACCAAGTTTGCTTTAGTCTATATGACATAAGAAACAAAAAGATTACACTTTTCAAAAGATTGATATTGCATTTGCTACTCAACAGCGCCCTAAAGAAACAAACAATGAACTGGAAAAATTCTCATAGTGTTGCTACTGACTTCACTCACACATCACAGATCAATAGAAAGAACTATCAGATCCCTCTTCATCTACTATCCTTTCTCTCTCTGTTCCATCGTATGAGCCTACTGTCTCCTGTCTTCTCTGATAAATATTGCTCCAGTACCATCACACTATTATTGCCTCACTTCCAATTGATCTGACAGCCCAAAATTGCTGGGATGTCAGAGGGGAAGGCAAACTATGAACCTGGTAAGGGAACCATCCTACTTCGGCAGTGCTCACTATTACTAACGATAGTCAGGTAGAAACATCTAAACACATGCTCTTACTTAAAATCACTGCCAGTGGAGTCTAAATACATGGCTAATGGACTACGGAGGTATTTAAAGAGCCTTAATTTATTCTAAATTCTCTTCTGCTTTTAAGCAGCTTCACAGTTTAGCATTATCCTCATCAGGGTAGCTAAATGATGTTTTCAAATTTTACAAATCTACACATTATTTACATGTAAGGTACAAGGCATAGTTCATCTGCCACTAAAAAAAATCCCAACAGCAATATGATCTACATACCCCCATTAGAACAAGTGCTTCTGCTTTTGCTTCTTCTGTCTGAGGAAGGTGAAGGTTCATCTCATCTCCATCAAAATCTGCATTGTATGGTGTACAGACACATTCATTAAACCTGAATGTCCTATGAGGTTTTACTCTAGCCTGCAAAAGAAGAAAAAGCAATGAATTACACGGTCAAGCACATTAAAAGATAAAAAACATACCTGAATGTCTCCTTGTATTTTTACCTTAGATGTAAGTCAAGATTTCTGATTAAATGATTACATTGACCAGGAACTAACAGAAACAGGTTACGTTACACAAATGTAACTACTAACCTCAATTATGAAGCACTTACACAAATCACAGAACACAGCATGCTTTGTAGGGATCACATCTACTCTGCAAAATGAAATGCCTATGCAAGCACGGATACTAAGATCAATTACGGCTATTAACAGAATCATCCAGATAGAATTCTGCCCAGTTACACTTCAATTCCCATGCAAAACCACACATGCACTGAATTTACGATCCTCCCCATGCAATGTTTCAGCAGAAGTTGTTTATTTTTGTTTGTGTAAGAGATAAACATCAGCAAAGGTAAAGCACCTAAGATTCAGGTGATGCACTAACTCTATGCTAGACTGTGTGTGCACTTACAATGTGAGCCATGATGCTCAGCTTGTGTAGAGATGGTTGTCGGTTGAAGAGTACTATATCACCATCTATAAGATGCCTCTCCACAGTATCACCAAACTTCAGCTCCTGTGCCATCTTTTCTCGGTTCCCGTATTTCAAAAATCTTACAGCAACACATGGCAATAGAGACAGAAGAAATAAAGTCAAAAAGATATAAAGAAAACTGAAAAGAAACTGTGTTTATAATGTAAATTCTTCCATTAAAAACGTTGGAGTATTTGTATTTCAATGACTAGAAGATAAAACTGGTGTGGAAAGTGTTGCATCATTAAACACCAATCCTGTTATAGTTTTAAATAATTAATGAATTTGCAATGTTAATTAACAAAAGCAGTGTTATTACTACAAGTCAGAAAAAAACTAGCCATAAAAACATGAAAATTTGTAACCGTATCAGAAAATAAGGGGTTTCACTGATACACAGTCACATCTTACTATCCGTAAACTGACTGCAGATTAGCCCTTACATAACAGCAGCCAGTACAAAGTGCTCCACACTGCCTGCTTCCACCCATCATTAAACTGCAAAGCTCCAGAGCTCACAGTACAGGAGACAGCAGTGTTAAGCCAACCCCCTAGATCCCAATTGCTAATGAAAACAATAAAGTAGAGCCATTCACCTATCTCTGCACTGTGCCTCTCAGTATTTGCCAAAATACAGATCTCATCCAAGTTCCTACATTACCATAGTATTGTAGCCTTTATTATATTACACCAAATAAAAAATAATCAATCCTAAAGCAATCTAATTGCAGTTCACTATCATTAGTATGGCATGGCACTTAAGTTTAAATCCCATGGATTATCTGCTCAGGTTTATTGTACAAGCTCTTTTTAGATGACAAATTTTTATTACTGTCATTTATGAAGGATATTAAAAAATAAAAAATAGTATTAATCCCTATATACATATATATATATATACACATATATACACATATACATACATATACATATATATATATATATATATATATATGTAACTGGTTTCACACATCAGTAACAACAAGCTGATGAAGAGAAATGAATCATTACAATAAGCACAGTACCTTTTCATCTGAGTGTGCCTTTGCTGAATGAAGTTGGCGCCAGGATGAATATCAGGACCATTTCGGACAAGTTTTCTCATAAAATTTATATTTGCTTTATTCACCTGTTGCATAAAGACTTCAATCACTAACAAGTAAAACACACTTCTGGACCTCTTGCTTTTTCTGGTGTTTTGTGTTTTCAAATTTTGGGATTAACTAACAATCCCACCCCCCAAACACAGCCTCCAGCTGAAAGAAACAGGTAGGACAGAGGAGAAAATTTTAAGTTGATCTTAGAGCAGAATATCAGAGGGAAATTAAATGAAAAATCTGGGAAGTAAATTCAGAAATAGAAAAACCAAAACAGTCCTTAGACAGGTACACCAATGAACATATGAAGCTATATACAAGTTTAAAAAATATCAAGCAAAACTAACATTCTCGCTTGATGTCTCCCTTCACACGCAGTGGGCCTCAACAGTACTTGCATTCATCTGATACTACAACTTTCACTTGCTAGCAGCAATGGAACTAGCAAAGTGTCATTGAATAGCATGTTGAACATAAATCTGCTATATTTACTTCTTTTTGTTTTCCTTTTCCATTCAGGTTATAAACAGGGACAACAATGCTACTGGGTTAAAAAAACAAAAAAACAAAAAACCACAGACATAGGAATGGCTTTGGTTCTGACTGCTTACCTTTTCAGGAAAGGTTAGTATTTTAGCAACATGTATAGGCACTGCTACTTCATCTATACGTAAGTTAGGATCAGGTGAAATGACTGTTCTGCCAGAGAAATCTACTCGCTTTCCGGACAGATTGCCTCTAAACCGACCTAACAAAAATAAGCAAATTAAAATGATTTTACAACAATGCATTTTCAAAATGCTATCTGCAAAAAAGCATTCACATTAGGATAGCAGATTAGAACAACTTTTACAGTACATCACAGGAGCACAACACAAAAATAACACAGGGATGCTTTGCAATAGCAAATATTTCTGCCTTAATTAATTAATTAAAACAACTTTCCAGACAAACCTTGCTTTCCTTTCAGTCTCTGAACAAAACCTCTAGTCCATTTTTTAGGTGCCATATTGAGAGGAATCCCAGAGAGCTCACTGTTGATGTACAGGGCACACTGTAGTTGAAGGAAGTCCCAGTCTTCCATAATCATCTGTGTTTTGGCTCCTGATATCCTATGCTAAACAAAATAAGTCAGTTTAGAAAATAAACACAGCAACACAAATGAAACTAGCAAAGAATGTTTCTGATAACGAGTACAACTGTTTGTTCTTGTGAAAATAGCATTAAGAAAACTTTACACCCATTTTAATAATAAAGGCAAGAGGATAGGCCCTGTCTCAAGAATAGATAGTGAAATTAAAAAAAAAGGGAAAAAAATTAGAAAGAAATGGGAAGGCCTACAAAGAACAAGACGAGTCCGAATGGCAAGTAAATGGGCAATTTCTAAACATTATAGAATGTTTTCCTGTATCTGATCGTTCAAACGTGTAATTGCCATGAGGAAAAAAAGACAACAGTTTATGGATCAGAACTAAAAAAGGAAAAACAACCTTCTCCCAAGGCACCAGTGCATCTTCAGGAGGTCCTATTACTACAAAAAGATAACATGAACAGTCAGATAGCCAGCTCCATTTGAAGCAAGTCTCCCTACTTGTTTTAATGAAAGGTTGAATGAGATAGCTGTGCAGTGTAGACTGTTTTTAGATTGCGAGCAGTGAAACAAGTAAAATCAGTTACTATATTCAATTCTAACCAAATCTTCTCAAAGGCAGCAGTGTCTGACAGCTTGAAGGATGACTCACCTTTTTTATTACATCATTGAGGAAAATGATCTCTGTCAGTTTCATAGTCAAGTCATCTTCATTGGTGCCAGACTTCAAGTCACTCACAACAGAGGGTCTGATGCACAGTGGGGGCACTAGGAGTCGTGTGAGGATCAAATCTGAAGGTTTACCTGCTTCTGGGTTCATCAGAAGCAGAGGGATATCTTCTGCCTGGATTCTTTTGAAGAGGTTCAATACTACTAATGGATTCAAGTTTTCCTACAAAATACATTGGGGAATGGGGAGAACAAATCATCATGAAAACAACTTTCAATCCTTCCCTCCTTCCCTTATTTACTGATTGTTCACATAAAAGTATTTAAAAAGGACAGAGAACTACTATTAATGCAAACAAAATGATGTTTCAAATTTTTTATTCTGAACCAACATTTTTAGTGTCTCAAATACTCAAATAATGTCTGCTCTCCTTGATTTTTTCCGCTCTATCAGTGTTTACTTCTCACCATGTTACTCCCTTTTTTAAAAAGGTTACTGAGAGCATTTCACACTCACTTCCCAAAGCCAACTCAGTAAGCTTCTTAAAACAAATTTGTAGTAGATTATAAATATTCATTTTATTAGAAGAAAATCAACACCTCTTCTAAATTTTGTTTTTAAAATTTCATTTCTCTCTTCTCAGTATAGCTACTGCTCCAATGTAAGAAACTTACATATTCATTAGTTTTTCTGCTCCATTATCTACAGTAAAATCTGCCTGGCTTGCAAAGTGCAGAAAGAAACAGAACTCCGCACAATGCCAAACTGAATGAAACAAAAAGTCTATCCGATAAATTGCCTCTCTTCTCAATACTGCTCAGTACTGTTCAAAAGAACAACAACAACAAAGTTCGTACTGTAATCATCCTAGACTTAAAGTAAATCTACAAGTACGTGCAAAGTTTCCATGGGCCTACATTTCTTCTCCCGTTTCTAGCTTATGGAAGTTTCATATACCAAGAATCATTTCTGCATAGCTGCTACATATCCCTAGCACTACAGCTCAAACATCCCCTCTCTTTACAGACAGAAAGCTATGTATCAGAGTATGCTAACACACTAAGTTTCTCATTTTTCAAGGTTAATGTTATTCCAATGGATACAAACATTCTTCAATTGTCTATCTGGTATGTGAGAAACTTAGATCACCAAAAGGCTTAAGCAGCTACATTAAATGCCTTTGAGGAGTGTTATTTCATGTACAAAGACTAGCAAGAAATTTAAGTGATAATAAAATTTACCTGAGCTCTTCCCAGTAAGGATTCTACTTCTTTATTATGTTCTATGGCAGTTTCAAAGGACTGGAGGAAAGTGGATACTATTGGATCTACCACTTTCTTATTGGTCTTGTATTTTTCATGTATTATTTTCAATAAACCACACTTCTTCACAGTTCCTGCAAGCAAACAAATGCTTTTTAAAAATAAAAATTTATGAAAACAAGTCAGCCACTCTTCCAAAATTATATATTTTATACCTTCTGAGAATGCAATAATAAAATAAAAAGTTCATCAACTTTATTAACCAGTTTCCTAAATTCATAAAACAAGAAGAGGACAATCAGAGCCATCTTCCTTGTATTGCTGGCTTATTTTGCCTTGATTATGATGTGGCTTCTGAAGATGAAAGAGGGTATTCTTTCTCAGCCTGTACTTTCATTCACCTTTCCTTCAATCACAACAAAGATTTTTTTTTAATGTAAAAATTCCCACGTTAAAAACCGGTGAAATGTGCCATATATATACACCATCCAATTAGCTTCTAAAGTCATTTTGGAAGTGAATTACAGCAAAAATCTGACAAGTATTTTCATTTCATGCAGGCAGCAGTACTGGTAAAACTTCTATAGACTAGTACAAAGGATTTCCAAACTCAAGTTTTTTTTTTTTTTTTGAAATAGACTGATTTATCACTTAATTTTGTAAACTGATATTGTGCCATGTGTATGCCCCTTTACATACACATGGCACTCAAAGAAACTCCCTTCCTAGTTGTTCAGATCTTTGATCATCAGAACAATACAAACAGAACTTTCATGAGTTTAAATAGCAAATTTTTACTGCAAGTTATGAATTATCCACTCACTATAAATCCGTAATACCACAGCATGTCCCTTAACAGCAGTGTTACTTTATGAGCATACATGAGGAAAACGTGTTTTTAAAAACAAATATGAAATCTTACTGCATAAGATACTCTGCCGTGAAGAACAAATTCCAGTGTAACTCAACATCATGAAAACTCCAAGCTACACCTGCAGAACGTACCCTTCCACAGGATGACAAGAGCTTCTAAACTTATAAAAGGTGATTTAATATAATTATGAAAAGTGAAGTTCAGTCAAAATTACAAGGTTTACAAATGCTTCCAAGATATTTATCATTGACAGTAGCTTCCAGTGTTCTTAAGAACATATTAAATAGGCTTTTTGCCATAATTCAAGTATCAAGTATTGGTTATTGCCATAAAGGGATACGACATCAGATAAAATCAGCTACTAGGACAGTGTCTATATACACATACATAAGATGTGAACAAACTTGGAATTAAAAATGCAACTGCCCGTTTCCTAATATCATTAGCTGTGGCACAAAGATAATCAAGATTTTGGTGCCTACCAGAGATGTCAAGGTTAAAAAACAGCACCATACACAACTACCACTAACTGTCACTAATGCCAACACTCACCATTAAAAGCACCACAGTACGGACAAGTGTTTTTCTTTCGGCACTTTTCAGACACCTTTTTTTTTAGACCTCTTTTCTGAAGATATGTAAGGCCAGGTCGCTTTAGGTAATCCAAAAACTGCTTCTTTTCTTCCACAGATAGCATGATACGGCAACAGGTTTTGCAAATCATCTTAAATGTAAGCACACGTAAACGAAGTTTAACAGAAACATGCAAAGTTGTAACAGAAACCAAGATTAACATGTTTTAGTCTAACTTGAGTTCTTTATCAATATGCAGCTTTCTGAGTGAAGTATACGATTTTGGCTGAAACACCAACCCACATACAGTAGGCTGCAACAAAAATAAGCACATGAAAAAAAAATCTGGTCAATGAGGCAAATTGTTGTCCAAGTTCTGCAGGATCTTAAAAACCCATACAAGGCAAACAGGGCTCTGATTTACTTGACTGTCCTAAATGGCAAGTACAATTCATGTATTTGTTTCAAACTATTGCGCAAGGATAAATGATTATGTAAGTCTGAGGTCACATATGGTAAGACTGATGCTTACATAAAAGCACTTTACAATACACAAGACGCACAAAGAACTGATAAAATATACAATACAACCTTATTTTGGTATTCTAAACTACTACGTTTCGAGAATCATAGGTGGGTTAGATGTGGATTACATGAGTGGACAGTGAGGCAGATTGAGAACTGGCTGAAAGGCAGAGCTCAAACGGTTGTGATCAGTGGTGCAAAGTCTATTTGGAGGCACACAGCTAGCGGTATCCCCCAGGACTCAGTACTGGGGCCAGTCTTCTTCAACTTATTCATCAATGGCCTGGATGAAGAGACAAAGTGCCTCCTCAACAAGTTTGCAGAAATACAAAACTGGGAGGAGTGTCTGGTACACCAGAGGCCTGTGCTGCCATTCACAAGGACCTCAACAGGCTGGAGAGCTGGGCAGAGAGGAACCTCACGAAGTTCAAAGGGAAGTGCAGGGTCCTGCACCTAGGGAGGAATAATCCCATGCACCAGTACAAGCTGGGGGCTGACCTGCTGGAGAGCAGCTCTGCAGAGAAGGACTGGGAGTGCTGGTGGACAACAAGCTGACCATGAGCCAGCAATGTGCCCTTGTGGCCAAGAAGGCCAATGCAATTCTGGGGTGCATTAGGAAGAGTGTTGCCAGCAGGTCCAGAGAGGTGAACCTGCTTCTCTACTCAGCCCTGGTGAAGCCACATCTCAAGCACTGTGCCCAGTTCTAGGCTGCCAGTACAAGAGAGACATGGAGCTACTGGAGGCAGTCCAGCGTGGGTGAGGAAGATAATTCGGGGACTGGAACATCTCCCCTGTGAGGGAAGATTGAAAGAGCTGGGCCTGTTCAGCACGGAGAAGACTGAGAGGAGATCTTATCAATGTCTACAAATATCCTAAGGGAAGATGTCAAGAGGATGGGACTAAACTCTTTTCAGTGATGCCAAGCAACAGGACGAGAAGCAATGGGCCCAAACTGAAACACAGACAGTTGCATCTGGAAAACTTCTTTCCTGTGAGGGTGACAGAGCACTGGAACAGTTTGCCTAGAGAGGCTGCAGAGCCTTCTCTGCAGATATTCGCAACCTACCTAGACGCGATCCCGGCCAACATGCTCTAGGTGACCATGCTTTTCTAATCGTTTCCTTTGTGCACAGTAATACAGATTATGAAACACAAATACATTTACCTGTAAGATGCCTATCACAGCTTTGAAGTATCCAACATGGAAACATGGCAGTTCTAAGTCAATGTACCCATAATGTCCTAAACAATCTGCTAGATTTTTTCCACAAGTTTCACAGGGACGGTCTTTTTCACTGGTTCCCTTCAGGGAAGAAAAAAAAATGAAAGGTTTTAGCAGTTATCAACTAAGCGAATAAATGGAAGATACCACAGCAGTTCTAAAGGCAGTCAGTAATCTTGACAGCAGACCTAGAGCACTTTCTTTTCCCCTCTGCATCACAATCATTCCAGTAGCATTACACTCAGCCCAAAACTTCCTACTGATGTTAGTAATATTAACTCATCTAGCTGTTACAACTGATCTACAGCCCAGTAAGACATTCTGTACATGAGCCTCTGAGTCTCCCAACAACCAAGCTGAACAAATTTCTCTGCTGCCTTGTAAGAGTGCTTCCCCGAACCATACAAAAGCAAGAAGAGAGTAGATGTAAAATATCAAGGTTCAGAACAACATGGGAAGCCAATGCAACTGACAATCTCTCCAACTTAAGTAGAGACATACTGGCACATTTTTTTACTGAATAGGTAATTTCATTCTTCATCTCACATCATTTTAACTATTTCAAGTAAGCCCACAGAAAGATTACAAAGAAGAAAAAAACAGGTCTCACCATGCGATGGTCAAGTACTCCATACTGCAGGGGAGAGTGATTGTTGTCCTGACTGTACAAGTTTTTGCTAACCACCTGAATGTGCGCTTGCTGACGCATCTCTTCTGGAGATTTCATCCCAAAGCAGATGTGGCTTCTGGGATGCGAGAAGTCACAAGGACATATGTGTAAACACACACAAGTTTATAAGCACATGCACGCAAACATATGTTCAGAAAACAACGCACGAAAGGGTAAGGTGATTCAAAACCCGGCCGAAGCCGTTTCTTTCCGCACAGCTCCTAAAGCCAGACCTGTTTTGCACCTGCGGGGCAAGGCCCCAGCCGCCCGCGGAGAGCCGCGCTCAGCTCCCCGCCGCGGCCACTGCCCCGCCCGCGCCCACACAGGGCGCTTCTGCCCGCGGAACGGCAATCCCACCCGCCCCACGGCGCAGAGCCCCCAGTGGCGCCGGGCTCCGCGCCACCCGCCCCACTCACATCTTCTTGGCCACATCCGTCTCCCTGAACTGCTCCTTCACCATGATGGCGGCGGCGGCGGCGGCCGTTACGCGGCCGGCGAAGCTGCACGCGACAGCGCAGAGCCCCCACCGCCGCGCAAGCGCGCTACAGCCACCCTGCCGCGGACCCCTCGCCCCGCCCCGCGGCCCCTCGCCCCGCCCCCGCGGCCCCTCGCCCCGCCCCCGATAGAGAGCCGCTGCGCCCCCTTCCCTCTGTCCTCTCCTGTGCTGCGCTGGTGCCCTCCAGGCCACCCTCTCGCTGCCGCTCCTCATCAGGCGCCGGCTCGGCCACCCCCGGTCTCCCGCACCCGGCTCCGGCTCTGGGAGGGGCAGCCCTGCGCGCGGCCCCGCCCCCCCCGGGCGCGAAGGTCCCTGCGCCGGTTTATGATTGGCGGCGCGGGCCCGGCGCTTCCTTTCCGCGCTCGCCGGCAGAGAGGCCGCCGCCGCCGCCATGGTGGGTCCGCGCGCCATCCGCGCCGCCGCGCCGCCATCCCGCCGCCGCGCGGCCCCCGGCCCGCCGCGCCCGCGCCGCCCGGCCCGCCCGCCCGCGCCCGCGCCGCCGTGGCCGGGACCCGCGTTTCCCTCGCTCCGGGCCGCGGCGCCCGCGGCCTGGGCCCAGGGCGCCGTCCCG
The DNA here is from genome assembly GCF_028389875.1 of Rhea pennata. Lineage (NCBI taxonomy): Eukaryota > Metazoa > Chordata > Aves > Rheiformes > Rheidae > Rhea > Rhea pennata. The sequence goes on from NC_084669.1 coordinate 26,505,580, forward strand.
GTGCCGGCCAGTGGGAGCCGCTGCGGGCTCGGAGTGGGGCGCGGAGCCGTTCCGGGGTGGGGAGGGGATGGGACGGCGGCGGTGCGGGATGCGCGCGGGCGGCCGCGACCCGCGCGGGAGCTGCGCGCCGGTTCCGTGAGCGCCCTCGGCCGTCGGCGACGCGTGGCGCTGCGGCGTGTTTTCTCACCGCTCTTGTGTCCGTTAGAATGACACCGTGACCATCAGGACCAGGAAGTTCATGACCAACAGGCTGCTTCAGCGTAAGCAGATGGTAAGAGTATAGCGAAAATTACCTGTCGTTTCACGTGACTGCTGCTTCTGGCATGTTGGTGTTCTTCAGTTACTGTCGGTAAAAGCTGCTCAGTCTGGCTTTTTGGAGATGCCGTTGTAAGAGCATGTGCGTTTAAATGTATTGATGCATGCTGAAGAGGAATGTTAATGGTGCAGTAATGGTTTGATCTGTCATTTGAAACAACATACTGCTGTCAACACTTTTGTTTCAAATTAATAGTTTTCCTTATTGCTGATGTGGGGTATTTCAGTGCCAAGCATGCCTGTAATGGGTCTGTGAAGTCTGGTAACTGTAATGCATATTGGTCTACTTCTCCTTTCATGTAACTTCTAAAAACTCATTCTTAGGTGATTGATGTTCTTCATCCTGGGAAGGCTACAGTCCCCAAAACAGAAATCAGGGAAAAGCTGGCAAAAATGTACAAGACCACCCCTGATGTAATCTTCGTCTTTGGCTTCAGAACTCACTTTGGTGGTGGAAAAACAACAGGTTTTGGCATGATTTATGATTCCTTGGACTATGCAAAGAAAAATGAACCAAAGCACAGGTTGGCTAGGGTAGGTTTTCTTTTTGTTTTCTAATAACTTGAGAACAATGAAGATGGCCTTAAAGTGTTTTGTGGTTTGTGACTTAAAACTGCAAAGGAAAGTCTTGTTAAAGTAGTATTGCATGGATATGAAAGTTGAAGTGTTGTGCATATAGTTTTGTAATAGAATGGGTTACTTAATGCATTTGCAGAATAGGATAAGCTTTTTAGAGTATATTTTGGGCCTGGGGATGGTAAAAACAGATGTTACTAATTAAGCTTAGTATGAAGAAGTAACTATAAACACCACTGAACCTGTTAAAGAATTAAGAGATGGAACTGGTACATACAAATACGGAATATTAAATGGTGTATTATATTGAATTTGTATTACTACTTAACTATATTTCAGATTCAAGTATTATTTGAAGAGCCTGAAAATAATGGAATTAGTTCAGAAAAACTTAAGGTCATAAGTTAGGGTCAGTAAAGTGATTTTAAATAAATGTAACTTTTTCTTAATAGCATGGCCTGTATGAAAAGAAGAAGACTTCTAGGAAGCAACGAAAGGAGCGTAAGAACAGAATGAAGAAAGTCAGAGGCACAGCCAAGGCAAATGTTGGTGCTGGCAAGAAGGTAGGATGAGACTATCTGTAAGCTTGAATGTGGATGTTGCCTTTAAAATGTTGATTAGAAATTAAACAGAATTACATTGTCTTTCTTCCCATTTTTTTCATTTGTTCTACTGGATAACAGAAGGTAACCTGTGTGGTGATGTATAGCTTTCTGTTGGCTTAGTAGCTTAGTTTAGCTCCTCATTGCTGCAGCTTAGCTGATATAACATGGAACAGTGCTTAAATAATTTTCTTGTGTGTCAGTTATCAAACTGAAGCTAAAAGTTCTTAAATTTAACAAAAGCATTGCTCTAACATCATAACTCATGCAATGTATGGATCTGATGCACTTTTCTTAACATATTATTCTGACTACCTGAATATCTAACACTTCTATCCCAGCAAGTTATGGTGTTCCTAACGATGCCATGGAGGAGACTTTCTTAGGCATATATGTGCTAGGTGATGAGGTTGGTGTGGAAGTTAGGGTAGAGTTTAAGTGACTGATTCCTGCTTTATAGGGCTTTTGTTCTGGTGGAAGTCACCATTTTGTGGCTGGAACTTTGTACAGACTTGACAAGCATGAAGTTTGGAGGCAGACTGAGTTCTTAAAAAAAAAAAAAAAAAAAAAAAAAAAAAAAAAAAAGGAGGGGGGGTGGGGGAGACATGCAGGGAGGGGAAGCTGAGGAATAACCTAGGAATAGCCACTATCTTCAGCAGCAGCTGTGCTCTTTGTGTTTTGGCGGGGGGGAAGTAAGCTTTGCAACTAAGTAAGTGGGTTTTTAAACAGTGAAAGGAAGAGGGGGGGGCTGGGTTTTGATAGTTCTATAGCTGCTATAAATTGCTTTAACATCTTGAACTTTACTAATATTCACTTTTGCTTTTTTCTACTTTCTTGGATTTCTTCATCAGAAATGAAGTATCTAGCAGGTACTGAAAAAATGAGTGTGGATGTTGTGACTGAATTACATATCATTGAAACACTCTTTATTCATCCTTTTAATGGAAGCACTGTACTGCTTTGCCTGCCTACATCTTGCATTAAACTCGCTTCTACCCTGTAAGGGTTCAGATAACTACATAAATCAGTTTTATTCTGTGTAACTTAAAAATAAAATTTGTTTGGCAGACAGCAAACAAGAGTTTTGATGTTAATAAAATAGCATTAATATAAGAAGTTCCCGATGTGAGGAAAGCTGGTAAACTAAATGGTATCATCTGAGGCATTGGGTCAAAACCGCCCAGATTCTGGTTCAAAGTAGTACAGTGCAATTGCACGTGTAACTTGATCTTTGTTAAGTAGTTCATGTGTCTTCATGAAAACTAGTCATACTACAGCTTAGTGCATTTGAGATGGTTGTTGGAAACCAGTTGTCAGCTTGTAATACTTCTAACTCTTGACCTGAATTACAAATTTTAAGACACCAATTTACTGATGTGAATTTAGGTTCTCTTCACTGAAAATAGCATAAATCTCACAGGTATATTGTTGGCTGGAAATAAACTAACGTTACTGCTACCTACTGCTTACCTAGATAAGATTCAAAGACTTTCTGCTTTACTGCTGGTTTAATAGTGAAGTTATACAACCATTTACAGTGTAACAGTAGAAGAAAAGAAAACTTACTGTAGCAGTAATAGTGTAACATGCATCATGTTGTGCAACGCAAGTGAGTCATTTAGCATTGGGCTGGTATCAGTAATATGTGTGAGGTTCCTCTCCCTAAGAATTCTTTGCTTGAAAGTAGCTGTTACTGACTCTTATAATTCCCTTTATCAAAGGGTTAAGTGACTATCACTTACTAGTATAGTTGAGCTCATTTAAATTTCTTCAGCTTCTAAAATGTTTATGCTTTAAGGCTGGGGTCATGTGCTGTGATAATTGCACAACAGATGTGAGTCTTGTACCAGGCATACCTCAAATGAGTGTGCCATCTTGCCATCTCAGTAACAGAACTGTTTTGGCTTTGAAATTCATTCAGTGCTTTAAATGATCTTTCAGTTGAGAAGTATATGTGGGTTAGAGCGTATTTGTTAGTTCTGGTGTCTTTACATAAAGCTCAAACTAAAGACAGATTAATTGGCTTGCCTTTTGGAGAACCTGGATGTGAAGGTTCTCCTCACAGAACTAAACTGCCTCACAGAAATAAGCTTGCAAAGTACGCTTTTAAAGCTTTGTTTTGAAAAATGCATGTTTGAACATAATGGTATGGTGTGGTACAGCACTGTTTCTCACAGCCATCTGTAGGAATTTTAAATCAATTGAATCAATCAAGACAGTTTTGGTGTCTGCCTACATGTGTGAAAAGTATTTACCTCTGAAGTACGTAGTCACTTGATTGAGACCTGTTTAGGCAAATCTGTATAGGCCTTGGGCTACATACCATGTGATTGTGTAAACTTGGCATGCTGAATCATATTTAAATTTTTTCTACATAGCAGTGTGTGTTATGATGTCTAGCTCCTCTAGTTTTGTTTAGTGTTCTGTTTTGCTTTCTATTCCTTCAGAATTCCCGTGCTGTTTCTCCTGCAGTTACAAGAAAAGTGTATTAAAAGTTTGTCTAACCCTTTCTCCTGTAATTAGTTGGACTTGCATAGAAGTTCACAAGTGTTGTGAGAAGCACCTCATCTCCTGCTTGCTTTTATAGTAATGACCTATATAATCTGAGATGAGGTAGCGTAAAAACAACCTTTCAGTGTAACTGCTACTACAGGCTTTGACATGTTAGCCTTCCAAACAATTATAAATGCTTTTTTTTACATACACACACAAATATATATATATATACATATATATATATATATATATAACAAATGTGACCAAAATGGGAAGCATGGATCAGCCCTTGAAACAATTGTGGCCTGTAGATAGAAGTGAACATTAATTGCATTAAGTATTGTAGAGCTCTACATTGCTATGGCTAGCTCCCACCTCAAGTTTGAGGAATGCATGAAATTTAAGTTTTTAGCCTATGCAGTAGTTAAAACTTGCCTGAGTTTTCCTGTTACGTTTCACTGCGCTAATTGAAAAAAGCGATTTAGCATGTCAAAAGCTAAACCTTTTGCAATAATAGAACTTGGATGAGACCATTCTTTTATCAATAATACTTCTTGCTTTATTTCAGTAAATGAACATACCTCAGATAGAAAATGGAAAACAGGTAAGACCTTTTTAAGTGCTTTGTTAGACTGGACATTAGATAGCATGTTGTTATCACATGGGTCTACTGTTGATTCATGCAAAGACCATTGGATTTGTCCTGATAGAACCCAGTGCAGAGTTTAAGATTAAGGAACACTTCAGTATTTACAAATCACTGTTGTGCTTGCTCCTGAGTTGTGCATTTGTGGCTTAATGTTCTTACATGAAATACTTAGCTAGTAGAGACTGAAGCAGTAGGTAGTTCTCAGATTTACTGATCAAACTGTAGATTTAGTTTATCCTAAACAAGGCTTAATTTTTCCTTTTTCAACAGTGTTGGTATGTTATATATAAGGTAGCATACATTGTTTTTTTATGTCCTAAATGGATTGAAGTTGTTTATCTTCTGTTTTAGAAACTATTTTGTATTTTCTTACCAGTATTTACATCAAGTAAACTGTGTACAAACCTGATAGCCTTTTATACAAGTTCTGATTTACATTTTAGATCTCTGCTACAGAAACATAATTGTTTAGATGTGCTGTGGACAGAAACCATTACAAACAAATTTTATTATAAACTTTCAGAGTATGATTCATTTTAATTTGAACAGTCTGGGAGCTGTTGGACTGAGCCTAGGCTGTTAAACAGAAGGCTGACAAAACAACTGTTAGCTTGTTGCTTCTGCAGAAGTGCTGTGATTTAGGCTGTTGCCAAGTGTCATGGCAGTACTGTGAAATTGCCTTTCTTCAAAGATAGGGTTCAGTATAGTTCACCTGGCTGGTTTGGGATCTGGTTGTTCAGGTGTTACAAAGGTCTGAGTGTAAAAAATGTTAATTTCACTAGTTGTGTGGAACTGATCTTTTTTTTTTCTTTACAGACTAAATTATTCTGGAAAGAAGTGCAGGAAGAATTACTTTGGAAAGAAGCTGTTCACCTGGCTTTAACATCAAATAAACCATGTTAATAAGTGTCTATTTGCTCTTTAGTTCTGATTTGACTGCTACAATTTTGTAAAGTCTGAGAAGTTAATTGGTGTACTGTTGGCACTGTATTGAAACTTTCATAATTAAACAGCTCTTATGAGTATCATTTTTGAGTCTATCAATTTTGTAGTGATAGAAGTTCCATGCAGGCAGTGTTACTTAGCAGAGGTAGAGGTGACTATCATGACATTCAAACTGTAGTTTGAAAAACCCTTAAGACTTCAGTCAGGATCTTGAACTAGTGGGTGTTGTTGTCTGTATTTATTTCAGCAGCACCATGCATACCCTTAGCTGTATGGTAGTGTTATTCCTCGTGATAGTGTGTCTGCCTTTATTGGAGTTAGTAATTGTGGTTAGTAATGAATTGCACTGGTAAAAGGATAGATACTGCAGATTTTTTCTTAGCGTAGATGAGCTAACAAAGTTTGACTAAGGGGATGGAAAAGCAGGGACTAATTGCTTCTAAAATACAGTTTGGATTATGAATTTATGTTGAAATGAAAAGATTGCTCTTTTACTTAGCAGATGCCTTCAAAGACAGATAGATATTGGATATGCTTCTGAAAAGATACAAGCAAATTGCTCTGAAAAGTGTTGATAGAGAAGTATTAAAGTGAAATCTGTTGGATATATTATGTGCACTGAACTCCTGAGTCTATTGGTGTGTTTTAAATTAGTGAAGATAAATTTCTGACTTGTGAAGGTGTATAAAGTAAAGTTAATTCACATTAGTAGGCCTAGAATCTAGTTCTAAGCTAAAACTAAGCTTTTTTTTAAGCTAATACCTGCATTAACTCGCTTTTTGTCAGATCATGTTCAACACTGAAAGAATAGTCACGTTATTAAATATAATTGTTCAATCTCTTGGGGATAGTGTGAACACAGCAATACAGATTTCTGTAGCAGTTTTTTTCATAAAACAGACTGGAAGGAAGCTGCAGAAGAGGCTAACTCCTTTATAAATATTCATTAAAAATGGTTGTGTTTAGGATCTGAGGCTTTGCTCTTTTACAGCTTTTCTTTGAGTGAAATGGAAATTGTCTGCTTTAGTGAAGATCATAGTTAAGTGTTTTAAGCATTTCCATATGTGTACTTCTTTTAAAAGTTCTAGAGTGCTCACGCAAATTTGTAACTCTTTTCAGAATCTTCCTTACCTTAGTTTTCAGCAATCAAATAAAAAGAAAAGACTGGCATAAAGCCAGCAAAACTTACATATTTTTGATATTTTGGCTTTACAAAAACAGTATTTCAGAAGGCATGTACCTCTTGAAGTAGAATTCACTTCTGGAGTTGGAGTACTAAAGATTTCATCTCTAATGCTGTCTTAGCTGCTTTTCATTAAGGTGAAATTTTTTTATAGAAGAAACTTCCTATGTAAATCAACTTGATATTACTGACCCACAGTTTAATTTGGCAGATGTTTAGTAACTCTTCATTTTTCATGATTAGGATTTACTTTTTTTGAAGGAGAATAGAAAAATACTGGTACTTTTAGAAGAGGTAGGAATTTTTGGTAAAAAGGACTCAAAACCATATAGCTAGACCAGTGGGGTGAAATAAGGCTTCCTGTGAAATACTCTGAAAGCTATGCAGAAGACTTAGGGCTTGATCTAATTAAAATTGGAACAAGCAGTGGGATTTCTTGGTGAAATTCCAGCTGTATATGCAGTGAGAGATACAAGACAGCCAGATAAAGGCAGCCTCTGTCTTAGAGGTTGTTGTCTAGAAGAGAAGACAAACTACAACAGAACAAAATGAGATTTACTAGAGAAGCTGACTGGAGAAGCCAAGATTACTGTTCAGAGGCTGTAGGGGGTAGGAAAATAACCTATAGACATGTGAAGAGAGATAGTAAAACTTAGCATCAGCTGGACAGTGATGCTGTTTTCTCTACAGAGTGGCTTACAACAAGCATGAGAGCAAATGCTGAGGGAGAGAAACTCAGCTGATACTGTCAGTGATTTGAAAGGAGTGCACCATAACTTGCTATGAAAAGACTGCAGCATGAATAGGAAAAGAAAAAAAGATGATATATTCCTTTAAATAGAAAGGAAATTCATCTATGAGAATAAAATACACAGGTCACAATCAAATGTATTTTCAGAGGTCAGAAGAAATCATGAATGTGTTCAGATTATTGTGACAAGTTCCTGTACAAAATTCATTTTAATGTTGGTGTTTCCTATATGGAGATAAACAATGCTGTCCTGTAGCAGCTGTTGCTACTAGATTCATGCAGTACATTCAAAATTCTGGTTTTGAACATTGCTTGCTCAAGTATTTGCATTTGAGTAAAACCAGATTTTTTGACTCTTGGCTCAATATTGTAGTGGTGCCAACAGGCTAGATATGCGCAGTCCGGGTTTCACTAAATGTTGGGAGAGTTTCAGCTAAACGTGAAAATTCTCAAATGGGGTGCAAGTGTGTGTTTGCTCCAAAAAAACAGTAATAAGTTACTCTTATGAATTTATGTGTTCAATAGAAAAAGTTCAAGTAAGCTTTGATAAGACTGTTAGGACTAGTATGTTAATACTTTTGGACCACTTTGCTTTAAAAGGGATTAATTGCAAATGGAGTCTTATATTGTCTAATATTGTCTTTTAAAAAAAAAAAAAAAAAAAAAAAAAAAGGTGCATTCCCCTATGGATTTTCATCTTCATTTGGAATTCATTAAGTTTCCTTTTAATAGAAGCCTCTGCTTTCTGTAAAGGCTGTGGCTAATGAACAGTTGCAAAAGTGGTTAAAAGGTACTCTGAGCACTAAAACATAACTGTATTTTCTAAGAACTGACCATTGGCAACCAATAATATTGTTTGGGGGGGGAGGGGGGTGGAAATCACTATCTTCCTTTCCAGTAACTGCTGTTCATGCACAGAGATTGTAAGGAAGGTCTAGTAGTGAGCTGAGGTGGAAGCATGTCCAGCATGTCTGTGATGTTTCTTTAATACAGTAGATCTTTTACACTCAGTTAAAAGAAAAAAAGGTGGCAATGCAGCACTTCACTAGGCACAGATGATAATGGTTTATACTTGTGTTCATTGGGTTAAAATACAGCTTGTTATGTAATGAAGCTGGCCAGACTTTGGATTGACCTGCATTGAGAGAGACATGCTTCACTGCCTTTCATGATGATCTGATTTGATTGTACTGGAGCTACTGTCCTGCTATCATTTTCTGTCAATTTTTGCTAGCTGTTTAAGGCAGGCATCATTTGTGCTGATTTAATAGCCAGTTTCAATCACAGATAATACAACTTTTCGACAACAGATGACCTCAGATCCGTATCTCCTGCACAGTGTTGGCTGTAAGTGGAAGATTGGGTCTGACACTTGCCTTTTCCAGTGTTTTCTGGCTGGTTTAACTCTAAAAATTGCAGTGAAAGTGGGTTTATATTGTTAAATTAAAAAGAGAAGTTGATTTTCTGGTGTCAGGGTAGTTTTTACATAGTTAACTTCACTGTTTCCTTCATAGTTTGATAGATCCCGCTACACAGCAGAAGTGGGAAGAGAAGCTTTTTTACTTTTGACACCAGCAGAGAATTACCATAAAACTTGGGAGCCATCAGAACTCACATTTTAGGTCTTTGTTAGTTGATCAGATTTTGCATTAATAGTTATGAAGAATAGTTATTGAAGATCATATCACTATATCATTTTTTAAAATTTTAATTAAACAGGCAAATCTAAGGCACGTGTCTGTTAGTTGCCTTAGCCAGCAGACTTCAGAAAAAACGTTTTAGCATGGTAAATGATTGCTGTAAAGTATTTCCTTTAGATTGACGGTATTCTTTTGGCTACTGCCAGTATTTCACTTGTATGGCAAGTGTCTGGTGGCCCGCGTGAGAGTGTCATGATTGAGTTACTTTTACAGAAGCTCCAACACAGAGCTGCACAGACCAAACTGAAGCGTCTCCTCTGAAAAGCTTGTCACAGCCTTAAAGGCAAGTGCAGGGAACTCTACTTCTGTCCCTGTTAGGACAATATCAGAGAACCTTAGAAAATCCCCACGAGATGGGAAAGTTCTAATATTTCGACTTTACAGAAGAAGCACAGAAGCATAAAAACTTATTCTTTTTTTCTTTTAAAAAGAACCCCCTCAAGTCTTAAAATGACAAGACCCTCTAACATTAAATGAATTTCCTGTTACTATAAAAATACCTCCTGAAGTGACTTTGAAGTAAATACTCTTTGCTATCATTGCTGATTTTCAAGTGCTGAAAGTAGGAGAAAGTAGTAGTTCTCTTTTCTCTTTGGCCTCACCCTTAATGACACCTGAGGTTTGTTTGACTTGCAGATCTCCACTTAGCCAGGAGGATATTTCATCTTTATATAAGATGCTTGTTGCATGTGGACCATGCTTCCTTCTGATATTCATGTTAGTCCTTTCCACTCAGTTAGAAAAAGTTGCCTTTATATGCTGCTACAACATATCTTCAATGTCCTCAGTGATACATCTCTATTTCTTGTGTTTCTACTTTTCAGTCCATTTCTTTCTGTCCAAGCTGATCTCTATGTTTCTTAGATTTGTTCTGCTGGCAGATGCTTTTTCTAGCTTTACTTTCCTAAAGACGTGGCAGGAGCGAACAATAACAATACAGCTTCTATACAACAACTTATTTTATCAGTCTCTTAATGGATTATCAATATTACACTGGCACCTTTATTAACAGGGAGAATAATATATGCTGAAAAGAGAGGAGGAACCTAAAGCTGATGCCTGCAGAGTTAGAAGCTTGTAGAGTACTTTATAGTGCTGGTCTTTTGTGGATGAAGCACAGTACAGTTCCCAGTTGTGTCAAGGTGCCACACTTCATCCATCCAACATTAACACTGTTTTAGTAAAGGTACAAAATAACTTCTGGCAGCCTTTTTAAAAAAATGAGTGACTCTCATTCATCACTGTAATTAGTAAATGGAAACAGAAGAATACTGTAGTACACAGCTGCTAAATCAACACTAGACACAAGGCACAGTACCTCCTAGATCTGTTCTTCAATTAATACTCTCCACTATTTTTAATGGCAGTTACAGCAAAACTGCAGAGAGAGAACAGGTCCGTGAATTTCAGAGGTGGTGATGAGATGTATCACCAGATGTGATGTTTTTCCTTCAGCTTTTCAGCTTATTTCAGTAATCACTATCTCCAGCCTCTTACTTGTTTTATCATTTAAATAGCTGTCATGGGACCCAAAATGCAGGACCACATGTGAAATACTTTTCATGGTGTTTGCTGAGTAATGAGAACTTTATTATGTGGCCATTTTCAAACCATAAGAACTTCAAGAGCAAACATACCCTACTTTTCAGCAAAACTGCATAAAAGAAAACAGCTTAGGTTCTCAAAGAGATGGTGCAAGGTAATCTTTTAGCCAGCAGAGGACTGTAGAACCACATACACAGTTCTTGATGCAAAAATGTCCGGTCACAAGGAGTAAGGGGAAAACCCATGCAGCAAAATTTGTACAAAAGAGATTCTCTTAAAATACTGAATTATTTACATGAGTATGTGATAAAACAGTGAAAAAATGAGGGTTCTTCTCTTTTTTTGTTCCTCATTAAAAAATTTAATTTGCTCTACTTTGTCACGGAAGATTAATGGGAATTTTGTTTACTTTTTGAAGAGCATTGTAAAGAAGAGTACTTAATATATGAAGTATACTGAGGCTTTTGGTGGAATCATGACACTACACTGATACAGAAATGGTGACACAGTCCCTAAAGGAAAACATACTTCCTTTGTAACAAACATTATGTCTACAGAAACTAATAGCACAACCTCCTATTCAGTTTATGTAAAATAAAACAGGCCATATGTTGCTGCTTTTAGAGTTGGGGTGTTTAAATTAAATGTTGTTTAATGAATATTCAAGCCCATTTGCTCAAAAGTTGTGCTCGGTGTAGCATCTTTTTTCCTCCCTATTTGATCTTGTAGGGAGTACTAAGCCATTACAAGAGGGTACTAAAACTGAGGCATCTGTGTCTAACTAAAACTTGGATATTAAAATCCCACAGCAGATGAGAGGGTAAATAAAGACATACAGTAACAGGATCGTATTATTTTTTGTTTTGTAATTAAGACTGAGAAAGGTTTGATATGCATTACACCCTTTAAGAAACAGGAACATTCACTGTGCTGTTACGACAGCTGCAGTTTGGCTGCACAGTGGCTCCACTCCCCGTTCCCAACAGCTTTTTCAGTACGTATGGGCCAGGTGCCTGCCGTGGGGTGCCTCAGCAGGCTGCTTTCCAGAGTCCCCTACATCCACGTGGCACCAGAAGCGGCTCTTAGATCTTCGTGTCTTGGTGTGGGAAGGTTTACCAGCAGCAATGTATAAAAGCTGGGATTCACGTCCCGTTAGTAACATAGAAAAACTTTTATCATCAATCCCCAGCTCAAAGTCAACTAGAAATGTTGGTAGGCTGGAAGAAATACTCCAGAAGCCAGATCTGTCCTACTGACTGCCTTATGCAACTCCCTACCATTCAGACCTGAAAATGTATCAGGCGTTCGCCATCAAAGTCAGGAACTGCACTGTGAGATTGCTCTGAGTTGAGACGGGACCCAGAGTCACAAATGGGTGGTTGAATTCAGTCTCATTATCTGTTTATTTGCATCCATTTTTTTCAGGCCTTTAATTCATGAAAGTACTTCAGTGCATGCTTAAATCTATACATTTTCGAAAAAGCCTCTAAGAAAAAAATAGGTGCTTAAATATTTTCATGAACTTTACCTTCAAGTCCAGAAATGACACCACCACCCTCTTTTTCTAATGGCTTGGAAAAAAATCTCATTAGAATGCTGCAATGTAAATGCAAATCATAATAATTGGCATTTACGTATTTTCATGAGGATTCTTGAGATGCTTGTTTTTACTGCACAAGTGCAATATTGTAGATATACAGTGAAGCCCTCTTCAGAGAATAATTGATACACATATAAAATACTTAAGAGCATTTCCTAATACTGTAAATATAAATGAAAGCTCAGATTCATTACATGAGAAAAACAAATATACAACACCCCATATTCTTCATAATTCTACTAAAGCTTTCCTGGCCTAAAAAATTCTACTATCTCTGCTTAGCCAGGTTGGGAAGCACCCTTTAGCACAAGACCAGGACAAGAAATTGCTTGCCCAACAATGTATCACCTGAAGATAGTTACTGTGTTTTGGGCATGTCTGCAGAACAAAAAAATTCACCATTTCTCTAGCTCCTTAAGAGCATTTGTTAAATATCTCCAATTAGAAATATGTATATAGACGAAAAGATTTAATGAAGTTAACAGTGCTATCACTTTTTTGCAATGTGAACTTCTGGAATGAACCAAACTTGAAATTCTCCTTATACTTCAATAGGAAATTGAAGTGCTAGCTGCTGTGCAATAAACTGAGAGACAGTCATAGCCAGAAGAATGCTAATTTTATTTTGCATCTCAGTTTTGATCTCATAAAACTTGTAATACATGAGGAAAAATGATTTTTCTTTTAAAACCCATCTATATGATTGAGAAAGACTTACTGGGATAATTATTTTTAAAGTGTAGCTCTATGCTAGATTTATTTCTTGAGCAATCCCTTATGTATATTCATAGTTTATCTACTTACTGTAGTGAAACACTTCTTTCAAATTTTAACGTTTATTACCTCTATGGGCCAATATAGAAAACAAAAGAACATGAACCTTTTCTTTCTTGTCCATCATCAGTGGGAATGTTCACTAGTTGCCATCAGCTACTAGGTTTTTCCAAACCCTCTGTGTGCACAAGGGTGACAGAAAAAAAAAAAAAGTTGGGATGCTTTTCGGAATCAAGGTGTACTGTGAGTGAAATTATGTTTTTGTGCTGGATTTGCAGATCATCTGCTCCTTTAAGCTACAGGATAAATACGGTCGAGGCCATAGACTCCTTGAATTTCTTTTCTTAATGCGTATGAAACCCCACATAATGCATTATATAATGTAGTTAAGCCAACCAGCCCCACACAGTGCATGGTGTCAAGGGGAGACAAATCGTGACTGAAAAGTGCAAGGTGAGGACCAAATGTTCAAGCCTTATTGTCAATGAGAAAAACTTCAGGCACTTCCAATCTTTAACACACTTTCTGAAAGACTACTTCATTATTTCACTATCAATTTTTCAGTATCTTGAGCAGAAGAGGTAGTATTGGCAGTAGCTTTTTGATATGGACACATCCTCACTAAGAGCCAAGCAGGGACACTGAACAGCTAATGCAGAAGTGACATCTTCCAGTACTACAGGTGGCGTGACAGTGGGGTAAGTGCTATGTAAACATAGAAATATCACTGCAAAACTTCATGGCCTGGCTCCTGGGGAAGCGGGGGGGGGGGGGGGGGGGGGGCGGGGAGGAAGAAGAAGAAAAAAATTATCTGCAAAATATCTGAATGGGAGATTTTCAGTGATTTATTTTTCAAAGGGTACTTTCTCTTCAATAGATTTTCTACTGTGCAGTGCCAACCAGCTTCTGTTAAATATTCCACACAAATGCCAGTCCAATATTTTCATTACACTTCCAGTATTAACTTACTGATGACCATTATACAAAAAGCTTGGCAGAGTGAAACCAGGGAGGCAGCTTATAAAAATATATTTTTTTAATTTCACCTTTTCATTCTATTTCAGGTAGTTAAGTTGCTCTCTTCTGAATCAAGAGACTGTGCCATTTGCCTGCTGAACGAGGATTACAAATACACTATATAACCAATTTCAGAATTTGGGGAAAACGGCAGCCTACAATATAATGAAAAGAGAATTTTTCAAAGACCTTAAAGAACAGATGGGATGAACAGTTAGTCTAATTGGGTCAGAAAAATACCAGTTTCAGTAAGTTTAATCTATTCCTTCAGTTCAAAAATTTTACATATTTTAAGTCAGGATTAAAGTACTGGTGGCTTGAAATCACTGTCCAGTAGATACCCAAGTTACTAAAAATCTCCCTTCAAGTTTCACTCTTGCCAGTTCAGTCTTCTGAATTTAGGCCACAAGCCCTGTTTTGTTTCCCTCTCTCCCACCCTTCACCCACACTTCTGCAGCTACAGTATATGTAAATTACAGAGAGAAAACTATTCTCCAAGCACAGGAAAAATATAAAAGACTTCCCCCCCTCATTATGCTTTAAAACATGCTAGCTCTTTCTTCCTCACCTTTCTTCTTGTCAAGATGTAGCAAACACAAACTGTCCCTAAGGAGAAAACAAACACTTGCTGCAGTACACAAATGCTCCGTGCGCTCGTGGCATCAGCGCTAACATGGATCGTTTCAGCTCCAATTTAAAATCCTTTCTCCTGCACCTTACGTCTTCTCTTTCTGGCCATCTATCCAGCTTCTTCCAAGTTTGTCGTATTAATCTGGCATCCACCTTTCTGAATGCTAAAATGCACTATCCCCTCTTTCCATGGTGGTGCGCATGTTTAAAACATTGAAATATTTTTGCATCCTCCTGAACGCTATATAGGAAAGATGAAAGAATGAGGAGAACAGTTGTACATCATGGATCCAGCCCTCAGGATAGGAATGATACTGATGACAACCTGTCGAAATGCTGAACTCGTGTTGTTGTATGTATGAAAGAGTGAATGCAAATGAGGGATAAGGAGAAAATAAAAGTAACCCAATGCTTCAGGATGGGCTAGGGAGATTTTCCAGCAACAGAACAGCAAACATTATCAGACCATTTGTAATTACAAGTCATATAACCCTCCACTGTTGGGACCCAGAGGTGTCCCTACACCATTACATTCCTTCCCAAAGATGTTTTAATGCCTGAAGAAATCTAGGCATACTCCATAAGTGATAGAAGCAAAGTCTGCTTTATTAAAATCCTAGAAAAGACTCTTGGACTGCTTGCTTACTAGCTGCCAGGAGATATCAGCGTAGAGTAAGGAAGTTAATGTATCACTGTGATATACATGTTCTGGTTTTGCACACATGGCAAATACACATGATTAAAAAATTTGATAGGTTCATTAAGAGGTACAGCCCCTGCATGGAGATGTTCTTCCTTGGTTTCAGTTCATGTTATAGCAACTTAAGATAAACTGATTAGATAGTTAAATCCATGCAGCTCTCTAGACATGGCCTTTAGGACAGTACCTAACTACTGGAATTAGTAGCAAGGCTGAAGTGGACTACTTCGGGAGGATAATAGGTGTAATAGTGCATCAGTCTGCAAGATGTATTTCCACGCTTTATTGTGGATAAAGAACCAATATACTGTAAGACCTACACCTTTTCTAGAAGAGAGCCAGTAATTTTGGTATGTATGAAGAAACCAGTTCCCAGAGCTCATATACATGTTTTCAGCAAAAGAAGAATTCCCCTCCTCATCCTCCCACCCCCAGCTGTTAGGCAGGACAGTACAAATTTAATGACACAATCAGAAAAAGGGCAAGCAGCAACGGATAGAATCAATACAGAGAAGAAAGCTGATTCTTTCCAGTCCTGTTATTTTTGCTCTACCCCTCCACCCCCATCCCAATCTTTGTTTTCCCCCATTGCCTGGCAGGTAGGATGTTAAAAGAAGTTGCATATGAGGAACTGAGAGTAATTGGAGCACAGCAGTCTTTCTTGATTTATTACTTCATTCATTAATCCATATATAAAATGTAATTTAGGATAAGGCTCTGAAATCCTTGCTCTGACATGTTCACACATATTTGATAAATGATTCCACTGGAAGAGGCTTGAAGGGCATCTGCAGTAAATTCTGCTGAGATCTATTTCTCAAAACATTTTTACACTTTCATATCAAATTAGAGGATATCTCTTAGATAAGGGTAAGTGATGGGATTTCTATCACTTGGGTGCATGGCTCGTAACTCACACGGGTGGAAGAGTACAAGCAACCAGCACCAGAAGAAAGCAATAACTTCAGGATAATCTCCTTGAAAATAATTCTCAGAATTGTCTTTCCTTGACCCGAAGTTATTAATAGCCGTTGAGAGGTCTGAAGATACAGTTTTATCTAGCTATCCAAAGGAAAAAGTACTACGATACATGGAGTCCATTTCCATTAGTCCAGGCTGAACAAGCATTATTAATATTAATTTGAGGAAACAGAACAAAGTAATTTTAGTATAGAAATCTCATAGTTTACATACACAGAACATGACAGACAGCTCTGTGAACTTGGGAACTGCATTGTTTTGATTAAGTTAAGGAGGCACAGTGAAACAAAGAGTTTCAGTTTTAGAGAACCTTTCTTTCTTCAAACTGGCTACAGAATATATATCCATCACCACACAGTCCTTAGGCCTCCCTTTCTACTCTATTTTTATTGCTCTTCTTTTACCTTTCCCATTTCGGTACATAATAGTCACTTCTCCTAGCTTCCTATAAGACTTTTCTCAGACTGTCCTTTCAGTTCATACCGTGCAGGAAGCATTCAGGAAAAGGAACGGCATTAGCAAGTATCTGTGGAAGCAGCTCAGTGGAAAGTATGTCTTTCCCATACCCCTGTGAAGTGGATGTATGCGGTCAAGGTAGCTAGAGTCATCTCCCACCTTGCTCTATCAAACGAGGCTGTGATGTGGGGGAGAAAAAAAAAAGTTTGTGGACCTTGATTTTTTGACACCTTGTTATGATCTGCGTGCTCACTATATGGTAATGTGCACATCTACAGAGACACATACACAAGCACGTTTCTGTGTTGTTGCTGTTTGAATTGCACACAGAAGGTCAGATGATCTCCAGGTTCCCATTGGTGTAACAACAGAGAAAAGGGATGAAAGCAAATGTTCACCTTCTGCGATCGGTTCTGTCCTATGCTAAAGCAAGCCTACGAATTAGGGAACAAAATCAGCTTACAGAACTGAACAGGCATGAATTACATAGTCTTTTACAGTTATTGTAGAAAGCTGCTGTCATCAATGGGACCTTCTGACAGTGTGGAAGAAACTTTAGTGCTGTATTTTCATAGAAAAGAACCCTAAAACAGCAACATTTGGCCTTTAGCAAATATTTTCAGCTCAGACCTAGCGAACTGATCTGATATCTATTTAAAATCTCAACTTTTAAGAACAGGATTAAATTGAACTTCTTTGTATACAAATCCTAGAAACTCAATTTTCTCTCTTTCTTTGGAATATACTTTCTTGAGAAGGTAGCAAATAAGTTGGACTCTGAATTCTGATCACTACTTCTTTTTCTCATTCTTCTTAATCCTCTAGTTAAGAGCCTTTGTCCGACTCCCTTAAAATTTAGTACAAAATGTCTTCCTGAAGACCATACTTAGCTTGCTGATTTTGAAGCTGGCAAGCTTCCATTCACGAATTCAAGGATTCCGGCTTCTAAAGGAAACTTAGCTGCAATAGCAACTCTACATCAGCCACTGCCATTCTGCAATGACCACAGTATGTTGAAAATCTCAGTCATGTATTTAAACTCCCTGTGGTTTTATAGATTATTGCTGCTGCGCAGAGGAAATCCTTCTGCTGCCCTTGAGTAATATCCTCCAGTCTTATTCAGCCTGAAAGTGTTTGTCAGGGAGTCATTACAGCTGTTTTGTTTGCATACAGCTTTCATTCCTTGTACTTTAATGTCTGGACATCATTAGCTCAAATAGTCTAATGAATAAGTATTCCACTTATTAGAACTTATTAGTATTCTACTTATTAAGTCTTCTCCTATTAAATAGCTAGTTTGTTTATTGGTTCATATGTAATGTGCTAGGTCAGACTAGCTGATGTCTCTATCAAGACTATTCTGAAGAACTTTGTGGTCTACCAGTTTGATATTTTTGCCTGCTGCTTTCTGAGGAAGCAAGGACAGGCTAATTTCTGTATCTGTTTTCCTCAAGATTCTCAAAGCAGTAAAAGTTCCTAGAAAGGGTGATGCTCCTGTCCTACTAAACTCTTTACCAGAGAGATTGGAAATCCTGCTGTCTAGTGCAATTTGGGTAGCTTCACCAGGTAGGATAGCACCTGAAACAAATTAAAATCAAGTGCCACAGTCATTCGATTTCTAGCTGTACCTAGCATACAACAACAGAAATAGAGAACAAGGTAATAGCCTGTATACCAAGGATTATCACATTTTTCTATTAATGGAATAGACAAAACTCGCCCTGACTTTAATCAGTAACCTCTTCCTCAGAAGTGCTATTTTGTGTGGTAAGGAGAAAGAGACACGTAGGACAGCTATGAGTATTATCATTATGAATCAGAATAATACACTTACAGACTAATTTGGATATTGTCAGCTTTCTCCTTTCCAGTCTCAAGAGTTTTCTCCCACACCTTCAGAATGACAGTAACAGCATTACCACTGCAAAAAATTAATTCCTGTGTCTAAGCTCTTTCCAAGCATTAACTACTTTGCCCTTACAATAGCCCTCTGGAATAAGTAAAAACATATTGTTATCCTTGTTGTGCAGATAAGAAAGCAAGGGAGTTTAAAGACCATTCAATTTGCAGGAAAAATTTGAAGGTTAGGCTCTGGGTCAGAGCCTAGCCCATTCTTAATTAAGGCCTGTGCTTAATTATTACTAATAATATTTTAATACATTACAGGTTTTAATTTCCAGGCAGATAACACATTAGGTGAATGATGCATTACAACACAATACTTTCTGAAGGAACAACCAAAGACCTCCAGAAACTCGAAACTATCAGTACCTTTCCCCTTCCAGAAGGAAGGCATTTCTCTTTGGTCTTACTTGGGAGACTGCTCTGTAACACAAATACTGGAAAAGCATATGTGTTTGTATTTGCAAAACTAGCCTGAAACAAAATACTCTATTACATGTTCTTTCTCTCCAAATGGAATAAAAGAACAAATATGTGACAGATGTTAATTATATTACTTACTAAGCTATTAGAAAGAGCTGAGATGCTCTAATAAGGAGCTTGTATGAAAACATTTAGACACGCTATGAAATAGTAACAATTAAAACAAACAGTAATATATATCTGCAAAATAGCTCAAACTGTTTCTTAAAAAGTAGAACAAATTCAATCATATCCTTTCTCTCTTCATTTACTGTCTATTAAAAAAAACAGATTAGTAAAAAGACTGAACAACAGCCTAACAGTTTGATCGCTATTAACCTTGACAAGAAGAGTTCCTGCCCAAACCCAGCCGTAGCTACTGATTCTTTAAAGCCCAGCTGATGCCCATTTGCTGCACACAGGTGTTAGCAGTAAATCAGTGATGGCCTACAGGTGCTTCCTGTTGGAGCCATGCAAATGGGAGGATTTATATTGTTACCAGCCCCCCAAGACAAAGAAGTAGAAGAGTAGCTGTTTGATGAAGATATGCCTGAGTGTATCCAGATTATCATCCTGACTTGCAATTCAAGCGGAAGAGTGTCAAGAATTCCTGAGTTCTGAGACTGAAGATAAAGCAACTGAAGAGATCTGTGTAAGAGTGTTAATTGTTTTTGTTTTTTTTTCAATCTAGCAATTGTGAATGATTAGAGAGGAAGAAGAGGGGGAGAGTAAACGAATGAGGGAAATAATGTTTAATTGGAACTATTCTTTTAAGTAATAAGCAATTTTATTTAATTTTACCTTTTAAAACTTTTCCTCTTCTGTTATATCAAAAATAAATGGAAGAGACTATAAGAGAGTAAAAAGAAAGTGCTGCTAATTGGACAAAGAAAGTAACTTTAGAGAGAAGCATTTAATAATGGATTCCTGTTTTTTGAATTGGTTTCATTTACTATTATTGTGTTTTAACTCAAAAAATGCTTCTGTGGAAAGTTGGGTTTTAGCTGAGGAAAACTTTTGGCTAGCCCTTGAGCTAGAATTAGAATGTAGTAACAAAACTTCTTTATTTATTTAGTCTTTGTCTGCTTCAAATAGCATATCTCAAAGGAGCATGTGTGACTTCATTGCTTTTAAGTTGTTCCTCTTATAAAATCTGTGCAGTTTGATGACACTATGCACAGCTGGAGGGCATAAAGTGAAAACATATAGGGCTCTGTAGCTTCCAGAGCACATGGGGCACCTGAGTCACTGTTGCTGCCACCCTCAGTGCAGCTAGGAGTATTCTGAACTCCAAGTCATTCCTGAGGATTGCTGCAAGACATCTGTACCTCCAACTGTAAGGCGTTTGCCTCAAAGGAGACTTAGACTGCCTTCCAAACCCTATTTACTTCAGTGATAACAGGTGTTAGATCATCTTTTTCTGAGTAATATAATCTCAGGTTATAGTGAGGTGCTATAATGAATTAAGGCATATGCTCACAGAATGGGAGAGGGTAGCCAGAAAAGCACTCTACAAATGGCATGTACCAGAGATTTCCCCTTAAACGATTTGTGAGGGCAATCCAGAGGCCAGGCCTTGTGAGAGAAAGCACACAAGGGACTAGATTAGCTGTAATATTTCTGTACAGTGACAGCATCATTAATGATGCTGAATGAGATCCCCAATAACTGGCTGCTAGACACTGGAGTAATTTGTGAAGCGTTGTAGAAATGTTCTGGAAGCCTTGGGTAGGTGTGGGGAAAAGTTCTGTCAAAATAACTTGAAAATACCAGCCTTTAGCTGTTTCATACATTACTTATGTTTGTAGTAAACAAAATTCATTTATGTGGTATCAAAATTATTTTTGTGTTGTAGGTCTTCATTAATCCCCCCTCCAAAAAAGAAAAAAAAAAAACAAAGCAAAACTCTGTAATCCAAGGGACAAGAGGGTGTCTTCAGGAAACAATTTTGATTCCTGGCTTTCAGCAAGCCATGTCCTTTTTGGCAAGAGATAGCATAGCATTTTGCAGTGTTTCAGAGAACCGGTTCTGTCTTGATTCACTTTTGGAAGATTAAACCAGTACAAAACCTTCCCTCTGCAGTGAAGTTGTTTAGAGAGATCCAGTTCACTAATAACCAAACTCTCTAAATGTGTATGAATGTCTAATCTGTCATCTTTAGGCACTTCTAACATCTTTGGAAGTCTGGTGCAGTATTTTGTGGATGTAGAAATATCAATTTGTACAGCATAGCAATGTGTCAGCATGTCGGGATGCCAATCTAATTGCAGTACTGGTAGTCAATCTATAGATTGACTATGATGAAAAACAGTACAGCCAAAGCTAGCACAAGTGCTGTTTACACTTCAGCTTTGGATCTGGCTTTTAGAAAAATGGAAGTATGTTGTGTCCTGGATCTGCCTTCTCCTTTCCATCTAATGCTGCTTCCCTCCTCGATGAAATTGTATGTAATCTAGGATACTGCAACTCCAAAAGAAGTTTGAATTTCACTTTGCAAGCATTTATATATGTTTATAAATTGATCTCAATGTGTTCTTATCTTTGAGCTCTGAGTGTTGATCAGGTAATTTCTGATCCCTTCTGTTGCATCAATATGCATTTACATAAGTTCATGTGGCAGTTTAGAGCCAATTAAAATTTATAAGCCACAAGTAGTGAGAAAAACTGAGGATTAATTTACTCACTGGAGTATTAATCTGTAACATAGTAGGTTATTCTTCAGCAAACTTGCCTATATGGAGATACAGAGATACATTTCCTTGCATGTTTTACTGTAAATGCAGTAATTAGTCCCACTGGGCTGTTGAGCTTCAGTGATTGCATCCAGTGGTACTACTGCAGCCTTGGTATGAACTCCAGGAAAAAGAATCAAATCAGCAGTATGAAATCCAGCCATGTTTATATAGCAGAATCTGTTTTGTTTTTCATTCTCTGCTCTGAGTTTGAGATCAAGAAAGGTGGAAAAAGGTGAAAACAAAGTTTATTTAGAAGAAGAAGAAAAACTTGTCCTATGACTATCAGAAAGTATAACCCCAGATTCTTCCAATTAAAGAAGAGATTGAGATGGGTCTGGAAAACAAATGCAGTGAATGTAAATTACTCCATGCACTCAACAAGAGCTTCCTCCCAGGATTTGTGAGTTAGGATCCCTACATGTGGAGAACTGAAGTGATCAAGCCTAGTAAATCAGACTCTTGTTAATGGTTCTTCAGCTGTCACTTATTCAGCTAATTATATCACTGAGGTGAGCAGGGACAAACTCTGTGGCCACAAATGGCCCCACAAAGTGCCTGAATTATGTTATAATTTGGTTCCTTTCCTCTCTGATTTAGGATGTTTTTCCTCACATGAAGCTCTGCCATCCTCCAAGTTACTAACTTTGGACTTGTTTCCATAAACTGACTACATTTATTTTGTGACTTTGGGGGGGGGGGAGAGAAAAAGGGAGGGGAGGAGGCCAAAAAAAAAAAAAAAGCTCTTCGGGTGACTGAGGAGGTAAAGTTCCAGAATTTTGTCTGGGAAAACCCAGCTGAGACAAGCGAATGAATAAACAAACATGCTGTAGAGACTTGTATCTTGGGAACACTGAGACTTCACAATGAAGAGTTGCACTAAAAATTCTTCTCCTAAAGGATTTTAAATGTGTTATTCAATACTTGTTTTTTGGTGTCAGTAGCTGAGAGTTGTAAAGCTAGTCTCTTTGTCATTATCTCACATTACTGGATTTATCTATCATATTCCCTGTGATATAGTATTGAATGATACTGCACAGGCAAAATTTGCTGAACTGCCTTTATCTGCCTTTTATATAAGAATTGTCCCAATCCAACCTTCTAGTTGTAATTCTTTTGCTTTGCTAGGAAACACAAAGGGAACTGTCTAGAAAAGCTTGAAACCAAGGCAGGGGGGCCATAAGTATATTGGTGGGAAGAATCCTTTGTGCTTTGGAGAACTTTGCAGCTTACCACGTTGTCAAATCTCCACTCTTGTACCCTAAACATTTTCCTGGCTTGTCTGGCCCACCAGATACTAAGATAAGTAGCATGTGAATTCTTCACTTGGGGGTCGTGGTATTGACCCAGGACTGCTCTGAATGTTGCTTAGATAGTGCGTGGTGCTTTTGCCTCAAACAGCTTGCAGTCCTAATGGACCAGGTAGAACTGCTTGTGGGTTCTGGTTTCTTCTTAGTCAAGGTGGAGTAAAATAGTTTTATCATAAACAAAACAAAAAAGGTTTTCCAAAGATATCTTCAGGTCAGTTTAGAGCAAGGGAATAGAATTCAATCCTCTGCTGAATCTCCCAGGCTCCGTACCTGTGACAAACCCTTCTTCCTGCCTTTTAAATCTTGCCTCTTCAAAGCACTTTTTATCCTTGGACAGCTTTTGTTCTGAGGAGCAGTATAATCTTTCAAGCTGCTCCATGGCAGTGAACACTTGGCAGCAAGCACAGTATCTGGCGATGTTCCTCCAAGTTGCTAATTCCCAGCTGCAAGTAAAGCTGAGCTGTGCACGAAGGGGCAGTAGGACCGATAGTCTGTTAGCCCAGCGTTGCATGGAAGTCTTGAGGGAAGAGCTGGCTAGGTTCTGACCTCCTCATGTGATCAGTACTGAAACAGAGCCCAGAATGAAACTCTTGAGATTTAAGTGTCTCTCTCTTCCTTTTTTCTAAAACTGGAAATCGTGCCGGAACACTAAGGCTGTCAAACTCTAAACAATCATTAGAAATAGTCATACGACATAGGTGGCTTTTTGAAAATGGTATACCGAAGAACCTGCTATTAGGAGTGAAAGTTACCCTTTGGGTGTACATATTTGACAAAATGAGTTACTCTGCCTGTATCAAACTCAATATATTGAATGTAAATTCATGTATTACCTGTTTTTTAAGCAGTATTTCATTCCATATGCAAGTATGTACTCTGAAGCATAAAAAAAATCTTGCAGTGTGGTATATTCCAAGCTAATTTATGGGAGAACATTTTTTACCTTAATGTAATATTATTTCTGAATTGCCAATACCAATTTTCTCCCCCCTTCCCCTTTCTCATTATTGAAGCTTGCATACATACTTTTTTGTATATATTATTTTCCAATTATCCTCTGAGACACTACTACCGTAACTCTACAGAGAATAACAGAGGTAGGTGGTGACTTTCAAAATGCATTATAAACCCTCTAATGGTTATGTGAATATGGGAAAGCCAGTAATAATCTTTTTGTTTTGGCTTTTAAATGTCTTCCAGTATTCAAACTGTGGCTTTCAGCAGAGATCTAATTAGCATCGTTCGTTCTGTAGCATTATTTTGGGGGCGGGGTCTGGTAAGAGCTTCCTTCTATAAAGGTTTCTGTACCAGTGCTTATGACTTGTTCTCACAGTTCTTAATCACTTTGTATCTCTTTGAGTCAAACTTAGTTTCTCTCTTGCTCTCTTTTTAATGTTTGAAAGGGATGCTCGCCCGTTTGAGCCATGTAATTTCAGAAATTTTCAAAATTTTTATTTTTTCAGAGTGTAAACATTTTGGATTTTATAATGCATTTTACTCTTGCAATTATTATAATCAGGCTGTATTTGGATGAATCACTTTTTTCTCTATGCCTTGAACTGGAATATTCCCTTACCAGGACTGTCCAAAGTTTGACTCAAAAAAAAAGTTTTAAAATAAAACTGCCATGAAATGAAGACTTTGGCAGTAACAGTGTTGGGCCTGAATGTGGACTTGACATTGGGATTCTCCAAGAGGGAATTGGGGTTGTGGCTGGGCTGACTCGAGAGGCGCGGTAATCCGGACTGCGCTGCCCTGGGAGCCCCAGGACCGGCCGCGCTGGGGAGCCCGCGAGGCTCTGCGCGGGGCGGCTGCCCCTGGGAGCTCCGGCACTGCCGGCTCTGCGTAACGGGATGCATGGAGTGCGAGGAAGCGTTTAGCTGAGCGGGAGGAACCCTGTTGGCGCCTGCAGACTTGGGCTTCGTGCCTTCGGTAGCTGGTTTTGATAGGAAACATATAAAGCCTGAAGCCTTGACCCTGCTTGCCTAAATACATGGTGGTGCAAGCTATCTGTAGCTGCAAGCAGTCAGTGAGGTGTGTGCCCCCACAGACTATTTTCCAGTCTGATTAAAAAGAAAAAAATAGAATGGGTAATGTTTTGTCCTTCAGCAGAGAGCAGCAACTTAAAACTAGCTCAAAGCCCTGGGGCGGGGAGAAAGCAATTCCTAATTTGTTTCAAATCTGGATCTGTATCAAGGAAGAAGGATAAGACTGCAAGCATACATGGTGTTTTAAGTAGATTTGTTTCAATTGTGGAATTGTATTTTTTTTAATCACATTAATTTGCAGTTTTTGCATCATGCTGCAGTCTGCTTTGAACTGTAAGGGCAAAATTATGCTTTGAGTTATTTGGTCTGTCTTGGACCTTAACTGACTTCTGTGTATATATTCATGCAAAATCTCAGTTTGATTTTAATTTTTGATTATATTTGAACTAATTATTTTCATAAATTAAAAATGAAATCGCTGTGATGCAAAATTTCTGTCCCAATGCTGCTGCTATTTAACTCTCTGCTATTTTATCATTTCACATACCAGAGTGTTTGTGGTTTGACGGAAAAAGTAGCAGAGCTCCTCCATCTACAGCTGTACCTTACTGAATTTCTTCAGTGCCTTTCCTTTTTTTTTTCTTTTTTTTTTCTTTTAAGGTCTTTGATTTAATCTTGCTTTTCTCATGCTACAAGGTACAGCTGCAAACACTGTTCTCTGCTGATTAAAATGTGGGATGAGCAGGCTGGCATTGCTCTTGGCAAACACTGCCCTAGTCGCTGGGGTGGGGAAAACACGGAGTAATGAGCTTTAATCCTTGTTAATGATACATACGAAACATGCAGGCCAGCCAGCCCCAGTTGTCAGAACACCCTGATTTACTAAACCTCACCTCTTCGGAAAGAAGTGATGAAGATTGATCACTGCTTTCTGTCTGCTGATGTTTATTTTCCATTTATTTTGCTCATGACCTTTGTTCCTTACGAGCTTTATCACCTGTCAGCAGACACCAATGTGGTCTCCTGTATGTCAAAAACCAGGCTTGTTGGGCAGTATGTTGCTTTTTTTTTTTTCCCCCTCAGCATAAGGTCGTAATTCCCTGTTTGTGCACCAGAACTAAGCCTGTACTTACGTTTGTGTAAAGAGCGTTTAGCTCAGCAGTGGGTCTCGGGGTGTGCGCGCTCCCCTGCGCGCTGAGGGCAGCTGCTGCCCGGCTGACGAGCCGCGTGCTCGCTTTCCCCGCGGAAAGCCGCGACGAGGCGGAAGCGCGGGGCCCGGTGCGGCTGCGGGGCCGCGGAAGCGGCTCTCCCAGGCTGAGCAGCCCTGGCTGGGCTGTGGGAAGGGGGCTTCAGCTTACAAATTTATCTCGTCTTCCTGACAGGAGAGGTGGCACAGATCTTGGATAACACGCGGAGCCCCTTGGCCTTGCCCCAGCTGGCTGGTGCCTGCCAGCCTCCCAGCTGCAGACTGGGGCTGGAGAGCTGCGGAGGGGAAACATGCTACTGCCTGAGGCCGCGGCAGGAAATCGCTACCCTGCTGCTGTTGGTGCTGGGTCTCCTCTTGCCCGGAGAGGGAGATGGTGCTGCGCTAACCAGCTCTGTCCGTTTTGACCCGTTTGCTGTTCCCTGGCTCTGCTCCGGGGCAGGATTCCTGGGAGCCATCGCGGGGCAGCTGGCCTCTGCTGGGATGGCTCTTGTTCTCCCGCGGTTTGGCGCTCCTGCCGTCCTGCGCGGGGCGTAAATGAGCGTGCTGCTGTTTGTGTGCATCACGGTAATGAAGGGTTTCGGCTGTGCCGTGAGCTCAAAGTAATTAAAGTGCATGTACATGGCCACAAATACTTCAATGGCATGTTCTGGGCAGTATTTGTATCATTATACTGATTGCAAATATTTGGAAGACTTTGTAGTGAAAATGTTTTCTAATGAATTTAAACAAGTCAAGCGATGTCCTTGGTCTTTTCCAGAAAGACTGCACAAAACAAACTTTGGTCACAAACTAATTTGGAGAAGAGGGGGGAAGCCAGCTTTTTTTTCTTAAAAAAAAAAAAAAAAAAATCTCTCTCAAGCTAGAGCAATTTCTGTCTATAATCAGTGGGTTGTTATAAAAGTGATCTTATCTTACAGGCTGGTTCAGAGCAGCTTTGCTAGGTATACCCATAGCTGCAGCAGACTGGTGATATGCCACAGCTCCTTGCTCGATTACGTGACAGGAGGATCTAACCTTCTGTACATCTCTTCTTAATTGTCTAGGTGGCTTTTATTATTAAAGCCTAAAGCTGATTAAAAGAAAAAAAAAAAAAAAAAGAAAGCATCAGAATGAACTTCTGATTCCTTTCATAAAGGACAATTATGTTGTATATTTACTGGCAATAAATCACTTGGATTAGCTGCTTTACTTCAGTCTGCATACAGTGGGGAAATAGTTTTGCATTTCGCAGTGAGATCACTTTAAGAGGTCTGAACAAACTTCCATGTATGTGTTGATGAATGCAATGCGACTTTCACAAGGCCTTGTATCAGGCTATTTCTTTTAAATAATTGTTGTCTTATGTGCTGGCAGGATGCATGGACTATTTATTATAAATTCCAGTCTTGTATATTCAGTGTGCTATATACTGAATAGGAAGTGAGGAAAAAAAAAAAAGATAGGACTATCTCGGACTGGTAGGATACTTTGTCTTCTGCAAGGACTCAAGTATACAGCCATTGTCAGCTTATATCCATCTTCTAGGGTAAATGATGGTTTAGTGCCTGGCTAGATGCAAAATTCACTTGGGCAGAATTCACAGCTGCAGGAAATAGCATCAGGCCTGCCTCATAATTGTTACAAGCTTTCTACAATTTATATTGGCATATGTATGTGTAAGGGAGAAAGAATTTACTTAGGATTATTTTTTCAGTAGTAAGATGTCCTGAGGAGCACTATGGCAATGTTTCAGGGCATTTTTCTATGGGAACTCAGGCACAGGTGCAGATCTTTTTTCAGAGCCTTTAAGGAAGCCTAACTGTGACCTGCCTGGCTGTCAGCTAACAACTCTAAATGGCTAGTGGGCTGCTGGCACATAGTTCTCTTGTGTGCTGTAGACTACATGCTGTGGCAAACCTTAGCTATGCCAGCCCTGTGAGCCACTTGGTTCAGGAGAAGTCTTAAATTAGATTAAGGGAATGTAGTGCTGTGAAGAGACCACAAGCACAGATAAACCTGGTGGTTTTTAGCAGCATTAAAAGTTATCAATCAGAAGTGTCTATATTTGTGTGACTATGCACATAGACTTAAACCACTGCATTTTTATCAGGTTTTAGTGTTCACTATATAGTAGTGGTATTTTGAGAAGTCTCACTTGAATATGCATGAGCTGTACTGGTGGGAAAAGGTAAGAAAGATGCAGAATTTCATGTGATCATGGCCCTTGTGCTCTGACACTCACCCACCACCTCCAAATAATGTATATTTAGTAATATAAAAAACTTGTTCATTGGTTATTACAAGGGACCTGTCAAGGATAACACATGCAGCACAGCAGTACTGTACCATTCTGATTCCCCAGAGCCTGGTGTATCTGCACGTTAGTTAAGGAAGGCCACAGAGATACCTGGGTATTCATCTCATTGCTGTTGAAATTTCAAGTACTAGCTGCCGAATTGCTATCCCCTGCTCATGTTGGCAAAGTTCAGGTGCAGTATGAGCTTGAATAGTGAGCTTTCCTGTGTTGCCTGTTGTGTCTCCCAGCACTAGCCAGGGTTTCTCTGCTGGGTCTTTCATGACTAGCATCACCACTTGGAGCTTTTCCTGTTTTTAGGTTTATGCCATACCTGAGCCCCTTCTGCTGTAGCAGGAGCAATGAGCTTCTGCCTACCAGAGGCTTAAAGTGCAAGAATGGCCACACCAGTTCAGATCAGGCAACGGCTGCTGCTACTTCCCTTATTGCTTGGTATGCTTTAGTGGCCTAAAGCGTTACCTTACTCGGACAAAATAACTCCATGCATATGTAGAGTGTCGTCCTACTCAGAGACACCTAGATTCCAGTGCACCAGAAAGGTTTGTTTAGTTTTTGATTTAACCTTTTTAAACCTGCAGTTTGTCAGCTGATATTAGTAGGCAACTTGCAATGTATTAGAGAAATGAATGTTTTTTTTTTTTTTTTTTTTTTTTTTTTTTTTTTTTTTTTACCCTTGATATTTTGCCAAGTCCCAGAACCATATTGATTTACCTGCTTAATTATCTTTTGTAAACAGTGAGCACAATACACAGTCTGGAGTCTCAGGCTATAGACTTTGTTATATAAGGAAATACCTATGAATGTTTTGAAGCCTAGGGATTTGTCATCTTTAAGACTCAAGGGATTGCCCAGTCTGATCTGAGAATATATAGATATACATATATAAAAAGTTTCCCATAGTCATAATTGTTGGGTTTATTATTGTTCTGGCATTACTGAAGAAGATACAAGTCATTTTTTGGAATAAATATAGGGATAATGTAGTTTAAATGTTAGTTGTTTCTTAACTCCACATTTTGTGATCTGTTAACATGAATATTTAATTTAATGCAGTCAAAGATGAATGCTTGTGTTGATTTCTAAAAATGTGAAGATGCTGCAGGATAGCCTCTAGCTCTGTTGCCCTTTAGGAAATACAGCTGAAGATAATTTTCATGCTCTAATCATACAAATATTCCTTTCCTTCCCTCTTGCCCCTCCCCACTCTCTCTTTTCTCTCATTCTTTATTCCTAAAAATAAGCCATAGGGTTCTAATGGGGACGCTGATTAAATATGCTGCTCTGTAATTTATGCAAAAGTGAATCCCAACAGGAATCAGGGACTCTGAAAATCTGTTGTGAAATAATTATCCTGAATGACATTGTAGAAATGGTCCATGAGGATGTTGTCAATAATACATTACATAAAATCTGTTTGAAATAAACCTTGAAAATTACATGATATTCAAGGGAACCTGAAAGAATTATCAGCAAACAAATTTAATCAGCCTGATGTTGTGCATACCACTCAACCTCTTATTATCTGATCATCTAGGTTTTAGAATGCTATGGGGAATTGAATGACAACTAATACTAAGATAGAGCTGTAGGAGCTCATGCAGCGGCTGCAGGACTACCTGATTCTCTTAATTTTTGCTCATCTCTCTTCATTTGCATTCATTTCTTGCTGCCTTAGCTTCTTCAGTGACACCCACTGATGGTGACCTGGCTGTTTGTTGTTGCAGTTGTTCCCTTAACAAGAAGGCGCTTGTTAACAAAGAATGAACCTGCTCAGCAATGAGATAATTTTGATTCTTCCTGCATACTGTGAAATGGTTATACCAATGTCTAGACACTGCTTATTGTGATATCCCAACCACATGGTGAAAATGAAAGCCAAACCACAAAATTAAGTGCAGTATAAAATATATGCTAAAGCAGGTACAGCTTTAGTGACATTTCTTGCTATAAAAGTCAGCTGTGGTGAACTCATTACAAATAAATTCTAGGGAGGTAGGACCTGCTCTTGATTCACTGAAATCACTGGGAGTTTTACCAATGATTTTGCAAGGAGCGATAGAATAGGAAATTCATTCATCTGAATCTATTTTCAGGCTTTCAGTTATCAGGCATCTATTGAGAAGAGTCTTAGATCAGAGTTAAAATGCATGCAAGATACTTAATGCCAGCTTCAAAACTTTATTTTATTAAATAGCAAAGCAGACATGATAGGTATGTTTCTTTTATTTCAGGTCATTTGTCACATGTGCTAGCATCTAGGACCCAACCTTCAAGTTCATCCTCCCATTTTTCCTGCATTCATTGTGCCCAAGGAATTCCTGTTTTGTGAATGTATTTGGATTAAATTGTGTGATGCTAAAATAAGCAATATTACCCCTATTCAAGACTTTCTACTCCCTTCCTTCTAGTCACTCATTTGGAGCCTTCTAGTAACTTCCTTTCACAAAGTTAACAAATTTGGTAAAAATGATTCTTTCAGGTTGGCTCATATCAAGATGGTAGAAATACAGTGAGATGGATTTTAAAAATGATCCCAGATGAGGAAAATGAAATTGGCAGACTTGGCATTAATTTGTAGCTTTACCCAAAGACTGCATAACCCTGGGCAAATTGCAATAGACAGGACTCTTGCAATTGCAAATGAGAGCTGTAGCCTGAAATCCTGATTATTGGGAAGTGACTCTGCTTTTTGTTTCCCAAATGCAGGTTGCAATATCTATAGGGTACTTTCTAAAGTACCCTGACACGAAGGTGATAAGAAGTCATAAGAAATCTATGCTGGAGATGCTCTAGTCCTTGCCTTCACTGAAAATGTTACAAGATAATTTTCAGTCCTCTGCACTTGCTAGCTGATTTTGAGTATATTAAACTTACAAGAGTTAATGGACATCAACTCTTTGGATAGGTAGTTGAGGGTGCTACCTCCTCGAAGCGGTACAGGAACTAAAGAGACGGGATGACAAGAAAAGGAAACTGAACTGTTCTATTTTCAGCATCTACTTTTAGCTAATGAACATTTCTCTTGCTTTAGTCTAGTTTTCCATTGTCCTGATAGCATCTTGTTTTGTTGGAAGTAAAGGGAATTGTGTGAGGCAGAAGGTAAGCTGTTGCGAGCTAGAGTGCCTAAACCCTCTCTGAGGGAAAGGGGCAGAGGCCAGCCTGCTCGAATCAGGAGGAGACATGACTTAGGTCTGTTAGATATGACTTCAGCTAGATAAAACTTATAAATATTGCATCACTTATTACATATCTGACTGCATTACCTCACTTAGCAGTGTAGTCCACTAAAGGTCTGTCTAATAAAACCTTCAAGTCAATAATTGAGGAAGAAATGGCAACAATTTAGGGCTAGTCTATTAATGAACTATCAGAATAACTCCTAGCTTTTCACAGGTTGATTTGGCTTCTTTTAGTATGTGCTTGAGAGTGAAACCACATGTTTAGGATCAAGACTATTTCAGTTTACCTCAGCTGGGAAAACATGAATTCAGAGAACACTAAATAAAAACCTCATAATCCAAAACAAGAATCTTGCATAAAGCTGTGCCTAATTAAAGACATGAATTATTGCTTCATTGTTTTCATTCCAAATTATAGATAGTCCATATGCAATGAGTTAACTAAACTTAATGGCATAAGGTAAGAGCTATAAACATTTTGAAATCATTGGCACATGTGCTAACAGTAAAGTTGCATGAAGCTTACCTGCAATCAGTCCAAGAACTGCACTCAAAATCTCTATAGGAAGATGCAGGGAAGCTCTGCTAACCCTAACCACCCTTTTATTCAAGTGCTTTTCTGAAAACATTGGTTAAATACTTCTGTTTCTACAGTGGCCGGGGTTTAATTATAGATAACTACGTACATTGGATGCTATGGACAAATTTGAGTCATTTTTATGACTTGGTCTAGAACCAGCACGAGCCCCAGTGGTGAAGCATGTGGGTTTGCCTTCACTTCTGAGTTGTGCTCTGTGGTTTATCCTGGCTTTGAGGCTAGCTCAGGCAGAATCAAATTGAGTAAATATGCACCTTCAGTGTAAACACTTGCTGAATTTCTTTCTTTCTCTCTCTCTCTCTCTCTTTTTTTTTTTTTTTTTTTTCTTTTATCAGCAGGTCTTGGGTAAAAACCCTTATGTAAGCCTCAAAATGGGAGCTGATGAATGCTGTAGGGTTAGACTGGGTTGGTTCAAATAATAAAATTATCTCACTGAAAGTACTGTCTGTTGAAGTAAATGACTGTTTGGGAATGGCTGGATGAAAAATTAAACTAAGTTTGCTTAATGAGGAAATGTGTAGATAAATAGGCAACCATAAAATATCTTCCTGAAGTAGAGACCTAAGAGCTCTAAGTGTATACTGCCACCATTCAGCTTTTGTGGTGGTGCGGTTTAAATTGGAGCAATTTCCTTAGGATATTAGAAAATGGAGGGTTTAAAGATAAAATCCATATGAAGAAGGACCAAAAAAATATTCAGATCTCTTTCACTGAGCAGTTTGATTCAGATCAAGCTTTTAGCGTCATGCCATAGTCTCTATCTTACTTGACTAGCTTACGTGAGGGAGGGAATCAACTTACACTGATTCATACATTTAAATCCCAAAGTTGTTTGCTGTTTTTTTGTCTTGCATCGTATTCCAGTCACTGGCCTATAAAAGGACTTACTTGATTTTATCTGTCTGTCCTTATATATTTTCCAATTAATGAAGTATAAAGGATGCATCATTAATGACCTGACCTTGCTCCCCCCTGTCCCCAGTGCTAATGCTCCCATTCAAATCAGAATAGAGGGTGTGTAATGACAGAAAATGGTGTTATGTATTCAAGAAGCTCTGTATATGCAAACAGTAAGTCTGTTTCTGTGTATTTGTAATATCAGTCGTTGCAGTTTTTTTCCTCAGTCAGCTGGATAGCTTTGTCTTTAATCTTGCCTTTGCTTACTGTGTTTCTTGTTCATGTTAATAATGCACGGTAACCTTTTATCATAGGGTGATGAGCTGAAACACTTCCTGAAATCACTAGAGTTTTAGTAGATATATGCTAGGGTGTAATTTTGCCCTTTAAATATGCACTTTAATACGAATAGGATTTTATAGTATTGTATGCATCAGACTTCCTGTGTTAACCTCATCATACCTTGCCCAATATGATAAAATCAAGACAGGAATAAATCTTCTGGAGGAGGAGTGTGTGTGGGGAGAAGGAAGAGAGGACTGGCAGTACACACTAATGGTCTAACTACTCTGTTTTCTTTTTTATTTTCTATTTCTTTCTTCAAAATGTCTACCAATGGTTTGAGTCAACCATTTTGTGAAAGATTGTAGAAAGTTGGACTGCTATAGTGTTCTGGGCTTGTTCTGTATTGTCAGAATATAGGTAGAGATTTCTGTAATATTTGTAAAGGAATAAGTAGCAACAGGAGCTATGCTGCTATGGAAGATTGCACCTGTTCACAAGGGAAAAGAACCTTTATGAAATACAATAAGGTCCAAATAAATTTAGATGAGATGGCTCTAGATGAAATGCTTGCTCCCCCTCCTTTAAAGAAAAGACTGCTAAGACCAAACTAAAGAGCTGATGCTATTTCATATTTAGCTCTGATAAACAGCAAGGTCATTAGAGCATGGGATCAGTTTGAAAAGGATAGATGTAGAAAAATATAGGAAGTAACTGAGGAAGTCAACAAAGTGTAGTAAAGGGTGTAGAATTTCTATGGTTAAAGGTAAGAAATTGATGCAAAACTTGTTCCCCAGAAAGGGGGACTATAAATCTCCAGGAACAATTCCAAGAAAACAGATAAACAACCACATCTGAAGGGGTACTGAGATGAGAACAAAGCCTACAAGGAATGGAAAAGGGGATTGCTAAGCAAAGAAAAAATGTAGTTTGCAGTTAGGAAGTATGAAGCATAACTTGGGTAGCAACAGAATGAAAAAAAAGAATGCAAGTGTAAAGGTAAGACGGGGCAATGCCTGGACCCCTGGCAGGGACAGATAAACCCAAGGCACACTGTGGTGAATATTGAGTGTTTATTGCCTCTGTGTTTGAGCATGATTCCCCAGTGATTTCCTGATCGAGGTGGTAATGGGGCAGGAGAGTCCCTGGCACTGCTTAACATCAGTCCATGGCAAGAATTGGCAGAGGACGGCACTGTATGAGGTTTCTATGTACTATATACAAGTGCAGTAAGTACACACTGAGCTCATCACTGATCTCAGCTTGAAGCCCAGGTGTAGCACCACACTGACATGAGTTTGGCTGTGTGCCTTGATCTATGGGTCAAGGTGATGTTCCTCTTCCCACAGACAGTCTATCTGGCTTCCATCTCCTTGCATATTAGGTATGCATATCTCCTTGATACTCTTCTGCATTTTCCCATACAATATGATATTTTTATTCCTATATGATAGGAAAGCACAGAAAAATATCTACTGTGCACTGAGGAACAGCTAAAATTAAAGTGAATTTAAATATGGTCCCAAAGCTAAATTAATGCTTTTTCTTTCTTATTGGTAAGACTGATAATACTGAAGAAGGTAGGATGTTTGTGGAGATCAAGCATGCAGATACGGAAATTTTCATCTTCAATGAAAATTGATATCAAAGTGTGTGATCAAGTCAAGGACAGAATCTAGAGGATGCTCATTTCAGATTAATTACTATATGCATATATATATATATACACACACACTTCATATGCTAACTTTGTATAGCAGTGCTATGATACCTGCTGATTTCTGGATGAAAAGGGAAAGCTGCCTACTGAGTTGATTTGTCCTCCTCCATTCTATTTGCAAACTAGAAACTTTGAGAAACTAGTTCTACTTTGACAAGACTGAGAAGCTCAATGTGAATGCTTTCTACAAAAGAAAGATGATCTTTTTCTCCTGTGTTCAGGAAAACAAGAATATATGTCAAATAGATGCAAAACTGAGTATGCTATTTCTTTTTCTTCTGTTGCTGTCTTTAATGCTCTCATAATAATTACTTGCCTCCTACATGGATAGAGAAAAGCTATTGGTGGTAGGAAGAGCAGTAGGATATAGAAATAAAAGTACTGTTTTGAACTTCTGACCATTTTAAAAAAAAAAACCCTCCTTTTTTGGAGATAATGGTACAGATAGAAATTAATATTTTCTTTGTAAAGAATTTTAGCTCACATTTTTGTGTGTCTTTATGCTAGTCAAAGTAAGATATTGATCCTATTTTAGTTTTGATTAGTTAAATATTTATGCTATTTTGATTAGAATTCTAACGTTTAATAGGCCAAGATATATATATATATATATATATATATATAAGCTAGCTTCATAAAAACACAGGTTTTGCCAAGTCTTAAAGAGCATGCCCTTTCATGAGAGTCATAAGAGAATAGATTTCCTTTTATAAGTTGCTCTCTTGCCTCAGTACTGAGATGAAATGTTGAGTTTAACAACTGTCCAACCTGGGTATTGTTGTCAATCACAAATTTAGTATCTAAGCTGTAGTATTTGAAACTGTAACGCTGTTTCAGCTGTGGAAGACAGCTGTGTGTTACAGGTATGGGGGAATCAGTAGCTGACTAAATCAGAAGCAGGAAAGCTATATAATATCAAAAGCATTTAACTGGCCCTGAATTCATTTAATAAACAGATGCTTAGCTTCTGCTCATAATGCTTTATTACTGTTTAGGGAGTTGGAGAGAAGCAACAGAAAAACCAAAACACTCTGCTAAGATGGCATTTATTCTAGTCTTTACCAAGTATGTATTATGTAGGCATGTGGATAAGGATGTAAGTAATGCTACTAAATGGCATAAGAAAACCAAATGCCCATTAAATAACATGTTTCTAAAGCATGCTTTAAGATTAAAAACCAATCTTGTACTTGATAGGGCTTTGGATAATTTTTTTATTATATTCTAGGAAATACTGTGCGTAACAAAGGGTAATGTACATACAATGGATACATTATCTGTTATATATAAATATATAGATACACCATATGTATATATCCAAATGGCCAGCTTCTTTTTAAAGGTCTTATCAATGATGCAATGTCTCATGTTGCCCTATTTTGGAAATACTATCAGGTGGTAAAGGCAAATGCTATCCTTGTGAACTTATTTTCATTCATCAATATGTAACATATTTATGATATTATTCAAGGTCCAGCTCTGGATTCTTAATATTGCATGCAGCTTAAAGATATTTTTTCTCATGACTGAATTAGTTATTGAGTTGACAAACAACATCAGGGTCAGGAAATCCCCTAAACCAAAAACTGCTGAAGGTTGGGTGAGTATTATGGATAGGTATCATATACACTTGCTCTGCTGCTTAGTTTTCTTAGGTGTCTGCTTTTGGCTGCTACTGGAGACAGAATACTGTTGACTAGGTGGACCCTTAATTTAAACCAGTACAGTTTATTTTCTTACAGTAATATTTAATATCTCTGGCAAAAGTGGTAGTTGTTTTAGCTCTTTTTTGTAAGAAAACAAGGCTTATGTAGTATTGTCTTTCTCCTTCCCTTTACATAACATGTGAACTTGGCTGATTTCAGCCAATTCCAGAGATGTTACATCGCTGCAAGTTGTCTTAATGTATTTGACCAGAAGGGAGAAGAAAAAGCAATGTTACTAAAATGACCCCTGAAGAGCCTGAGCAGGTATGTGGCCTGCATGGGACATCCTGCGATCCTTTCCAGGGTCGAGCACAAGGCTAGAGGAAATAGGGCTTCATGCATACCTTTTTTTTTTTTTTTTAATACATTGAAAAGGCAGTAGAAAAATTTTAGGCAGACTAGACTGGGCCCTTTGGTCTTCCAGTCTTCATGCTCTCAGTTGGCCTTCCTGCTGTACTAACCTCTATTTAACCTCCTCAAGCTTCCTCCCTTCTAACTGTCATGACCTTCCCTTTGGGGAAATAAGTGAAACCGAAGTGGATATGTTTCCTGAGTACACGTCAGGTTTTCAAGGTGTACCTGTTGCTTACGTTCAGCACTATCCAAGTACAAGGCTGAGAGGTAATGCCAAGGCTTGAGGTTAGACTGCAGCTCAAGTGATGCCGATTTGCTTATGTCTTCAGCTTTATACGTTCATGCGTATTTGTTTTGGTTTAAGTATTATAATGTATAAAACTGGAACTGGCTGTCTTACATCTTTATCAAACTTGTTTTATATCAATCTTTCCATGACAAACTGAAATATGTTGCTTTCAGCAGGACATAGCCAGAGAAACCATTGTCCTTTGCATACACTCTACTTGAAAGCCCATATCCTGGGTAATATTCAGGCAGTCCTAGTTAATCCATTCCAGGAAAGCCATAGAGATCAAACTTGTTAATGCAGGTCTGAAATACTCAGCAACCCCGTGTTGTTGTTAGCAGATCTTTGACCAGGTTGGCAAGCAGAAAAGCAAGCAAATTTTGTGGTCTATCAGTCTGTCTGTTCCATATTGGTGTATATACATGTATTTAGAGAAGACATGTATGTAAATCTACAAATTCACATATGCATATGTACACACTTGTATACATTTATACAGAATCTAATTTTTTTTTTTTAAGTATTTAGTAATGTTTCAGTTCATCAGTATAATGAATGGGAGTAACATTTCATAGCAGTAAAAAAGTTTGTATGAAGGTTTTTGGTATCAGAGCATGAGTTTGCAGGAAATACAGAAATGAGGGGTTTTAGGGTTGACTGTGCTGAACAACAGTAACTCAATGCATCCAGTAGTTGTAAATGTGATAATTGATTATCCTTGTTATTTTTCAAATGAGACTTCTTTACCTTATATACACATCTATCTTAAGTTAAAAGCAATCACAGAAAGAGTAAGCATGAACATCCGAGTGGTCCTATTGTATTTTAGGATGGTTTCCTGATGAATCTGAAGTAGATGCTTTGACTGCTGAAGTCTTCTGAATTTGTGTATTCCAGGCAAAATTAATACAGTAAGACTTTCATGTGTATTCCTGATTCAGTTAGACCTTCTATAAAAGCAGTGCTTACTGTATTTGTACCACTTCTGTATTTGAATGAGATGTCTAAAACTGTTCTGATACTGGTACTAGCAATAAACACAAGAGCTCTTTAGGGATGAAAGGGGTAAGTTTTCGAACTGAACTACTGTACGTGATTTTGCAATCCTTTTTAAAAATGGAGAAAATGTTTTGCTCTGGGAGACTAGAACTTACCAGTGGATTCAAGTGGAACTTCAAAGAAATAAGATAGTATTGGATGTGGCAATAATCGCAGTATTGTTTTACTGGCAATTAGATTTCAAACTGGCAGGGATGTATGAAAACAAGCTTCAGTTATGGGACTGTGGTGTTTCAATGCCATCTGTCAATAGTTTGCTCCTTATGCCACAACATGTGTACCTTTGGAGCAGAAAAAAATTGATTTAATAGAATGAGTGAAGAGGTAAAGCACACTAAATTGTACTCCAGTTCTTATAACAAATGCTGTCACTTATGGAGTTCAATATGGTATGAACAAACTTGTGTCTATACAGACACAAGCCACAGAGTCTCCTTGTTTGTGACATATTGTGAAGTACAACTTGATCTTTCTGATCTCAAATTTTTGCAGAATTTGATATAGCACATGCATAGAACTATTTCCATAATTTTTTTCTGAATTATTGGCTGTTGTAAATGTCTTGTTTATATAGCAATTGTACCTGCATGGGGATTTTAAAGATTACTATGGAAATTTTTGCAAAGGTTTTGACCTGTTTCCAATTAAGGTGATTGTATTAGTTATTCATGATCACTATGTTCATTAGTATTTAAAAATGAGATGTTACCAACTGAACTTTATTAGTTTTAGTTTTTACAATAATGTGTAGCTCTTGTATTCTCAACCAACCTTAAGACATTCTTGGACTACTAGCTAGGCAAAACAAGACTGTGCTGACATCTTCTAATCCCAGACTTCGGAGCTGAGGCCAAACCTTCAGGGTTCTAAACCTTAACTTCAACATCTATTGTAGATACCATATATACAGGATATCTTTTAGTAAGATACAATGAAAACAGAAACTAATACCTCCCTAAAAATGAAGTGTCTCTGCAGTTTGGAGCAAATCGTGCTGTAAGAAGAACCTGTTGCTCTGGTTAGAGATGCTGATGGGTCCAGAACTATATCTGCAGCTATGGATGCATGTGTTAAACTCACTTGTGTGAGGAGTCCCACTGATTTCAATAGGATTCTTCAGTACAAATTTAGGGCTCCTGGGAAACGCTTACTTACATAGGAACTGCATTTCTGTAAAGAACAGTATAATGAATTTTACCCAGCAAGTCAGATGCCAGTGTTGTCTTAGCTCTGTAATAAAGTTGAACAGTGTCTACTTACATTTCCAAATCTACCTTCCAATTTGTTTTTTTGCATTTGAAGAACTGAATGTGGATACAAAATATGTACAGTCCTTATTAAACCCCAGAAGCTGGGAGTTCATTGTCTGCTAGTGGTGCTGTGATAATTTTGCCTTATTCTAGTTCTCATATGTTCACTTTGAAAGCAGAAAAATTTAGCTGTATACCCAGGAAAGATGTAATGTAACAAACTAACTTATGTACTACAAAGTACTCTTTCTATAGCACTTTGAATCGTTTTTAAAAGTATGCTAGTGGGTAGTATTTTTATCATTAGGCTTAACAGTCTGTATAAAACATTTCTCTGTATAATGTGAATTATATGTTCAAATACATGCAGGCACAAAATGTTTGATTTTTTTTTTTTTTTTTTTTTTTTTTTTTTTTTTTTTTTACAAATGAGTTCATTTGAACTGTTACCAATGTTGAATGCTTTGTTAATTACATTAGAAATAGTCTATGTAATTAGAGGGTTTTGTCTGGGACAGAATCAGAGCTGAGAAATAAAATATTCACATGGATTTTAGGCTTGATTGTTTGAATTCTCATATTACAAGGCTTTCTGCAGACTATTTTTTGGTAGCTTACATTCTCTGGCTTTGCCTTCATGAGAAAGGACACATTGGAGTAGCCATTACTGTTTTAAAGTAACTTTGGAACTTATGGTAACTTTCAAGTGAAACCAGTGGTTGGGTGGGAGAAGAATTGGATCCCTCATACTCATTGTTTAGCTGCCTCTATTTGAGCAGTAATCATACTGATTTGGGTTGCTGCTTTTCTCTCTCTGCCAGGTAGCATTAAGATTCTTTTGGTGGTTTGGAGTAGCAGTCTAGAGACAGCAGCAGAACAGAGCTAGCTGCACTATAGCTGCAGGCACAAGCCTTGTAGGAAAAGAAATGGCTGTAAAGCTAAAGCAGTTTGAGGTGAACGTAGGGTAAGGTTTTATAGAGACAGAGGTAAAGCTAGCCTGTTAAAATATGGAAATGGGTTGGAGGGAAGGAATGAAAATGGAGGAGGGAAAAAAAAGACAGTCCAAGGAAAAGACTATAGGAAATGCGAGAAAACCCCTTGAAAGGATTAAAAAAAAAATGGTAAGGCAGAAGAACTGATGAAAGCTGATTGTAAATAAGGCAATCCATATAGGACGAGGGAGGAGGAAAATATATAAAAACTTAAATTACTGAACTAATTCTGTTTATAAATTGAAAATCCAGGTCTATTGACAGATTGTGAAAGGAACGGAAATGGTGATGGCTGCCTATCATTTTAAGAGTAACTTTTGATGTCATTCTGTTTCAACTTTGACAGTGGTATTGCATATTTTGAGTACTTCCCACGTTGCATCATGCCACTAGGTGGGTAAATAGATGGCTGTTAAATTTTCAGATTTCTCCTTTTCCTGGTAAGTGTAAGACATTATTTCACAGACAAATATTTCTAAGCAATTTCTAAAGATAAAAGCTTAGTAGTGTTCTCCCTTCTTACAATTAGGCCTAGAGAAAGGATATATCTAGAAGTGCTTTAAGGATCATGTGTAGGCACCAGCTTAGAATGTATGTGCCTCCAGACTTAAGTGGTCTCAGTGAAGTTGGTAAGACTCTTCCAATACTTAAAGCTGTCTAGATGTAGAGTATCTTGCTAGCCTGGCACACTGATACAGTCCCACAGGTTGTCTTTGTTCACTGAACAAACAAAATTAAAGGTGAACAGTAGGGCAAAGCAGATAGTTGTCTCATACATTGGAGTTATTGTGTACAATAACGCTATGGGAGGAATAAATTCCTTATGGAAAGGATAGTAACATTGCTAGAGGGCCACAAGTTTAATATCTAGGAAACTGAAGTGGTTAAACGAGAA
Organism: Rhea pennata; assembly: GCF_028389875.1. NCBI lineage: Eukaryota > Metazoa > Chordata > Aves > Rheiformes > Rheidae > Rhea > Rhea pennata. Next base: position 26,547,615 of record NC_084669.1, read on the forward strand.
ATGACAAAATAGTTGGTAATTGAAGTTCACTCTTGCTTATGAAAGGTCAGATCTGATGCTTACTATTACCAACTGTCTTAGATTTATTTTATGATAAGGACTTTTATTTAAGAGCCTTTTCAGACTATATTTTAAAAAAGCTAAGCATCTGAGGCTTTTGCTTAAACAGACTTTCTAATTCTAATGCTTAAGAATAAAAGCTCAAAAAAGTGAACCCTAAAAGCTGAAATGTAAGTTGACAAATGAAATGACCATGACCATTTTTATGTCAGTCTCGGGATTTTTTTTTTATTTTGATCTGAATTAATGTTTTGAATTTTAGGATCTGTTGATTAAAGTTGACAAACCTTTCTATGAACCCACAACTTGTTAATCAAGTAAGAATCCTTTTTTACTGAATCATTAGTTCAGATGCATGGTTTGTTGGGAATGTTTCTCAGTTCTACGGCAGAACTTGAATGAGAAAGGATCTGAGAATGGTCTTGCTTTTTCATCTCTCTATGCATACCTGCTTGTGTCGCTCCTCTGGGATGGAGGTTCAAGCTCTCTTCTGCTCTTGGCTGAAAGCATTGGCAGCTTGAGGAAGGACTTCTTTAGCAACCTTTATGTTACTTAATTAAATGATATTTGGGTCAAAGGCTGGCAGGCTCTAGTCTTGTGGCTAAGATATTGTCTGGGATATAGGAAGAAGAATGTGAATTTGACTCCAGAATCTGTCTACTACAGCTGACAACTTCGTAGTCACTTGCCTATTCATTTCCCAAAGATGGATCTGTCCATGTCCATTTTTTTTCTGTTTGCATAACAAATTTCAAGAGATTCTGGGCTTGGCCAAAGACTGAACAAATCAAGTGAAAAAGCCCTCAATTTTTCTTGGTAAAGAGCATTTCCTGTTTTCCTAGCCAAGCTTTCTGGCAATACTGGGTTCCATGGTTCAGAATCATGCTGGACTCGCTCTCCCTGTTGCTTCTGATAAACAGAAAATGTTAGTCCCTAAGGCCAGCAGCCTGTGATATTTTGTGGTCATTACACTCTCCACAGTTTTCTGAGATGCTGTGGATATGCATGTAAATACTAGAGTAAGCCATTCATCTAAAAATGTTCATTTCAGTAACTTCTACATTTCTACTTACACAACTTCTATGGAGAAGCTGTAAAGGTTATCGCTTGTAAGTTAAGACATCCCTCTGCTGAAGGCTCTGTCACAGGTGCTGAAATGTTGTAGTAGTTCAGAAGGGTCAACCTGATTTTATTTTCTGTTTTGCAGCTGTATTACCACTTAGGTAGCCTTCATGCTACTGTCCAGCAGATAAATGGGGGAAGGGCCAGGAGTTGAAGTACTAGCCTAACACAGGTTTTCAGGGTGACTCTCAAACTTGTTTGCTCTCTTTAAATTTGTACTCTAGCACTGCTTAAAAAAAAAAGGAAAAGAAAAGAAAAATCTATAAATTAATGTTAGTAGACAGCGTCTTGTGCATCCAAACCACGTCTCTTGGAGCCTGATGTTGACTTTCACCAGAGTTAGATCAGTCCCTAAGTAGTATTTTGCCATTCAAGCAAATGAAGTCCAAGTGGTTTTCTGTTAGATCTGGAGGGGTTTGCCACTTGATGTAGTGAGATGGCAAAGCATGGGGGGAGGGTATTGAGGAAAAAAGATAGGAAAAGAAAGAAAAAGCTCCGAGTAGCTCTTGACAGATGGTGCTTGAAAATGAGTATCTCTCTGGCACCATGAAAGCTCCCTGAGGGGTTCTTCATTCCCCAACTCTTTTTCTTTTTTCCCTTCACTTGCTCCCTGACACTTCCCTTCATTTACTGTAATTTAAATGAGTGCAGAAAAGGCATATTTGATTTTAATATGTAAAGAGCTACTCCTGGGTTTGAAGCAGCCATTTAACATGCAGGATGAGTGAAAGGAGGGATGGAGACTGGGGCTGCTGGCTGTCAGTTCCTGCCGCAGTAGTTGCTGCCATTGCTTGGCTGCTATCAAAGATTCATTGGGGGGAAGTCACTGCTTTGCAGACAAAAATAACAGATGGTCGCTCGTGTTTGCCGTACTCTGGGGGCCTTGCCACAATACACGAAGTCCAAGAGAATTTGCATTACTGGGGGTGGTTGCTTTTTGTGTGTGTTCATGCATATTTGAACAGACTTTTTGTTTTTGGATTTTATAAACTTGCTAATGAATTTAATGATGAACCTATAGATTTCCTGATATGCTTACAGGATGTGTTGGTTTTGAAGTGAATTTTAATTAAATTTTCCAGCACTCATCCACAATTTAGCACTGTTATGTTGAAAAACAAGCATTTTACCACAGGTGGTGGGGCATGGATGTGACATTTGAAGGAAAAAAAAAAAAAAAAAAAAACCCTTTCCCTGCTGCCAACCCAAATAAACATGGTTCATTATGCAAAAATACTGATCACGCTATTTTTCTTTAGAGAGCTAAATAGTATGTAGACAAAATAAATGTTTATTTCAGTCAAAGGCAAATTGAGCAGAAGGAAAAATTGTTGTTCGAAATCTTTTATATTTTAAAGATATGAAGTTATATTGATTTCTTTTTTGGGGGGGGAGGGGGCATAACTAATTGGTCTCATCTTTATGGAGATGTTCTGTTACCTAAAGCTTAGCATCAAACTCGGTCAGGTACCTCTCAAATATAGCATATGGCCAAGAACTGTGACCTTTAGAGTCCTTATGTCTTAGTTAACAGGAGACCGTGAAATAAGACTGTCTCATGTGGCATTCAGACTTCCTATGTAACTTGCTCATTGCTAGCTATCAATGAATTCGCCTCTGAAGAATAGAAGTTGCAAAGAATCAAAGCTGATAGTTATTTTCCCCCCCTGCATTTCCCATTTCATTAACAGCTTTGTCTTACTCAGAATGGTCAGTCTCCCTTGATGTGAAAAGAATTCAAGTTATCTAACAATCTATGCTACTTAACCTTCAATAATGAAGGTGCTGTTTCCCAGGATGTTTTGAGGGCTGCTGTTAAAGCAAATGGCCAGACCTTCTCTATGCTTGTGACTGAATTCTTTCTACAGGTTGATCCCAGGAGATGGGCTGCAGTTCTGTAAGGGCCACATGCTCCTCAGGCCTGGGGGTTCTCCCAGGTGTTGTAAGAAGGTTTGAAAGACAATTGGGTTTATCTTTGTATTTCTGTTCTATTAATATTGCCTTTAGGGTTCAGGAAAGCCCTTTTTTTTTTTTTTTTTTTTTTTTTTTTTTTTTTTTTTTTTTTTTTTTTTTTTTTTTTTTTTGTAATGTGTGATTTGGCTTTCAATGCTTTTCCTCCTATTTCTGAAAGGTTGCAAATGGCCACAACTAGAGGCTTTTCCTCAGGTAGGAATATTTTCATGAGGATACTTTTCCTTCATTGTGATATGCCATGTGATAGGATTGCTGACATATTTGAGGTGTGTTATTTTGCTGACACAGAAAAGTTGTAATTCTCAGGCTTTTGTACAAGTAATCTTCTGGTAGATGAATTATGACCAGGGATACTAATATTTTTAAGGAGTGAGAAGGGTAATGGGGTCTTTCATCTGCTGAGCAGGTGTTTCATGAAGAGATCAGCAGAAAACTAATCATTTGGGCAGAGACTGCTGCAGAATCTGTGCTTGGAGGAAATGACTTCTGAAAACTGAAAGCAAAAATAGTTGAAGGTTGGTGTGCCCAGTTTTCCATCTCTACAGAGAACATGTAGCACAGACTCATATGAGACTATTTATTGTTGTCTTGGTTTAAACTTTTCCTGTTTCCATAAATGGTTGCAAGGGGCATCTGCAGGAGACAACTGTGCAGCAGCAGCTAATAAAGCACCTAATAAATTTTTTTTCACTTAATTCAAAATTATCTACAGCTTTAAAACAGTTGTTTAATCTCTTTCAAAACTCTTCTGCTCATTTTCCAAAGATGCTAGTGTTACAATGTGAGGGGGTACCTTGGTTTACTGATTTATTTAAGGAAGTTGCTTATAAAGATCATAGTGCATCTGCATTTTTTTTTTGAGTGTGTATATGAGTATGCAGGTTATGTGAGGTATCCTTATATTCATAAAATGGAAGATGTACCCTGTGGTGAGAGTAATGATGGAGAGTAAACCACAGATCTAGACCTATTTTTTTTCTCAGCACAATGAAGTCTGTTTAAAACATAAATATGCACATGTGAATTGTGTGCACTGTACCAGCAATGTCTGGTAAATATGAATAGGTGGATGTGGTCATTTCAGATGTATATATTTCATATTGTGATTATGGGCATAGCACAGTGCTGCTTCTCAATTGCTTTAGCTTAGAATGGCATCTTAACAGCTTTTCCTCATTACTTTTTCTAAGAATTTTTATCTCTCATTATCAAAGAAAGGAGTATGATTCTGCAGCTGACTGCCTTTGACCTGTGGCTCTAACTTGACAGCCAACAGGCTGTCACCTCTTTGCTCTTAGAAACTATCTCTAGAAATCATTTTGAGGAAAGTTGTATGGGTAACAATCTAAGTTATAACTATATTTGCATCTTGTTAGAAGCTTTTTCTTATGACGCAGTTTCCTGCTCCTCCTGAATAGAAAGTATGGTCTCAGCTAACTGCCTTCCTCTGTGCAGTAAAAAGGAAGCATTAAGTGAAGACAGGCCAGGAGGATGAGGTGCTGGAGCTGCTCTTTATGTGAGAGAGCAACTGGAATTCATCCAGCTCTGCCTAGGGGTGGAGGAGGAGGAGGCAGTTGAGCTTATGGGTAAGGATCAAAGGGCAGGCTGGCACAGGGGACGCTGTGGGTGTCTACTACAGGCCACCTGACCAGGAAGAGAAAGTTGATGAGGCCTTCTCTAGTCAGCTGGAGGTAGCCTCAAGATCACAGGCCCCGGTTCTCATGGGGGACTTCAACCAACCTGACATCTGCTGGAGGGACTAGACAGCAAGGCGCAGGCAGTCCAGGAGGCTCCCGCAATGCGCTGATGATAACTTCTCGCCACAAATGGTGGAGAAGCCTACGAGGAAGGGTGTCCTGCTGGACCTTGTCCTTACCAACAGAGAGGGACCGGTTAGAGATGTGAAGGTGGGGGGCGGCCTCGGCTGCAGTGACCACGAGATGGCGGAGTTCAGGATCCTGCAGGAAAGAAGCAAGGCGACAAGCAGGATCGCAACCCCGGACCTCAGGAGAGCGGACTTCGGGCTCTCCGGAGACCTAACTGGAAGAATCTCATGGGTTAAGGCCCTAGGAGGAAGGAGGGTCCAGGAGAGCTGGCTAATATTCAAACGTCGCTTCCTCTGAGCTCAAGAACAGTGCATCCCTATGAGTAAGAAGCGCAACAAAAGGGGCGTGAGACCCGCGTGGGTGAGCGGGGAGCTCCTGGCCAAATTCAGACAGAAGGCGAAAGCGCACAGAATGTGGAAGAGGGGACAGGCTGCTTGGGAGGATTATAGGAATGCAGTCAGAGTCTGTAGAGATGCATCGAGGAAGGCTAAGGCCCAGCTGGAACTGAGTCTGGCAAGGGATGTCAAGGACAACAGGAAGGGCTTCTTCAGATACATCAGCAGCAAGAGGAGGACATGGGAAAATGCGGGCCCGCTACTGAATGGGGCGGGGGCCCTGGTGGCAAGGGATACAGAGAAGGCAGAGTTACTGCATGCCTTCTTTGCTTCGGTCTTCACTGCTAAGGGCAGCCCCCAGGAATCCCGTAGTCCGGACGTGAGGGAGAGAGTCTGGAGAAGGGAAGACTTTCCTTTGGTTGAGGAGGATAGGATTAGAGACCTTCTGGGCAGCCTAGACACCCACAAATCCACGGGCCCGGACGGGATGCACCCACGGGTACCGAGGGAGCTGGAGGATGTTGTTGCCAGGCCGCTCTCCATCATCTTTGAAAAGTCATGGAGAACCGGAGAGGTGCCTGAGGACTGGAAGAAAGCCAGTGTCACTCCAGTCTTCAAACAGGGCAAGGAGGAGGACCCAGGCAACTACAGGCCGGTCAGCCTCACCTCCATCCCTGGGAAGGCGATGGAACAGCTCATCCTGGATGTCATCTCCAGGCATATGGGGGAAAAGAAGGTGATCAGGAGTAGTCAGCATGGCACTATCGCACATGTAGTAGTGTGACAAGGCTCCCAGTATTGGACAGAATATTGTTGCAAAAAATAGCTATGAAATTGTCCCACAGAGATGAATTGTTTTGTTTTAATTTCTGTACCAGTCTTTGAATTTAAAATCACACTTTCAATTGTTCATTGACTGAAAACAAATGCCTCAATCTTGACATCTGTCTCAAAACTGCTGAAGAACCAAGTAGAAAATGACTGTTAACATACAGGACTAAATTTGCACTGAATAGCATTGAATGCATCGCAGTTAAGAATTCCTGTGATAAGACACATAAGATGGCAAGAGAGCCTGGACTCCTCCATTCGTTTACCACTATGCACTGTACAAGCAATCAACAGAGTTCTTGAGACAGAAGAATGAAGCCACCCCAGAGGGGCAATTACAATGCTTTAGTGCTCAAAAGTTACTGCCAATCCCATGAACCAGTTATCTTGCCAATATATGTTCTGACAAGGTATAATCAGAGCATGAACTGAAGCAGTCCATTGCTTTCTCTACTGCTATTGGTAACTGAAACTTTTAGCCAGTGACTATAATTACTATTTATAGTCTGCACTGACATACTAATTAGGTGTTTAAGCTATATTTCAAACACTTTTGGAAGGTGCTGCCTTCCCAATGAATTTGCAATCAAAGGTGCATCTCTGAACTAGTTGTAGTTGGGGATAACTAATATACTGGCAGAAGTTCAAACCTTGCCAATGATTTGGCATAAAAAGGCTGCTGCTTTGGGGTTTTTCTTTTTTTTTTTTTTTTTTTTTTTCCTTTTTTTTTTTTTCTTTTCCGCAGTATATTCAGTACTTCCCATGGGAGGGGAGGTACCTTTGGTCTGCCTTTGAGTGGTGTTTGTGTGATCTCTAACTCACATGTCTGATCCAGCTGGAATCTGGAACCTGGAAATTGTTTCTTTCAGAAGAGCAAGAAACCCTCTAAAAGGCAGAGGGAGTAACTTTTCAGGCAGTAGTATGAACTCTTACGGTGAAGAAAAGCTTTTGTATGTATGTCAGAGGCTTGTCTTATGCTAGTCAGATTGACAAAACCATGGCTAGTTCAGCCTGGGGGCTTGGCAATTAAGATGTGAACACCGGTACTGTAACACTTGTGAATTCTCAAGACAAGGAAAACAAGACTAAACTCTTACTCTGGTTACACTGTCATCTTGGAGCAATATTAATGATAAAATGGTAAAAAAAATAAAATGAAATGATTAAAGAAACATTAACTTACATCTAACACTGTTTCCTTTGAAGCAGAAAGAACCAGAGTTGATCAAATCCATAGACTGCCTAGAGGTGGATCACATTTGCCGTTGACAGGAGAGAAAACTCAGACAGCTTTTGTAAAGGTTGAGAGAAGGTATGAGCAAATTTATGTCTGAATAGCTTTCCTCTACAGGAAGTGACTGGATAAAAAGATTTTCATGCTTTAATACACTGGGACTACTTGTAAACATCTCCCTTCCCATGATACTTCATTACATGATATTATAGTAATAGTCTAAACTCACCAAATTCAAGTCCTACATAGTTATGTTCTTATAGGGGTTTGTACAACTGGACTGAAGTTGGAAAATGTTGTTGAACTTAAATTAAACATGGAGGAGGGAAAAATGAATTCTGGGAAAGGTAATTATTACATCTGTCATAAGCATGCTAGGTCCTAGCTCCAATTATTTTTTTCTCACTTTTTGAATCATCTTTTTTGGGTGCAAAATGTATGACCAGGCTGAACATAACGCTTATAGGCATATGTAAATAAAATTATAACAAGGATAACTTTCATTAGTGGCTATGTATACTTACCTAAAACAGTGTTGTATCAGCTCTGAGGTTCTTATCTTCTATGCGTGCATTTCTGTTTGTATTTAGGTTATGGCTGAAGAGAACTGTGTACTAGGAAAAGGTAAGGATAATCTGAATGAGTTTATAGATCCAGCCTGTAGCTGGCTACACATCTACCTAAGCAGATTTTCAAGTACGTTTGAATCTCCAAGATAGTGTGGTCTTATTCACACAACTTAATGTACCAGGATGATTTTGCCGGGATTGTTATTGACAAAACAGTATCAGGTCATGGAATCAATACTCTGCTACTTCTCCCCTCTCCCTGCCTAAAAAACTTGATTAGAAGATCTTGTAATAAAAGCTGTTGTCTGGAAATTTGGAGGCAAACTATTGAGTGGATATTGAAGACACTAGGAAGAAGGGGCTTGCTGGTAGGAAAGGTAGACTAAGCATTTAAGAGAATGAAAAAAGCAACTGCAGTTACCTAAGAACAAGAGCAAATGTTGCTGTTGCAAGAATAAACTACCTCCTTCTTGTGACCAACCATTGAAACTGCTTCGATGTGGGTGTATGTTGTCTGGTGTGCTGTCCAAGGGCTATGCAGATGTTGTTAGATAACCTGTATTTATTAGAAAATCTATATGAAAACAGATAAATTGTAATATCTCTAGTAGATGTTAGAGATCATTCCTGCAAGTTTTGCACTGTAAGTCAAGACTGAAGCAACAAGGTATTCACTTTTTGTCAAAAGACCCTTTTGGTTAAATTATTTTGTCAAATTTTGTTGAATTTGTTTATGGTTGAACCCTGTAATAAAAGCTCCAGACTGCAACTTGTCATCTTGTTCACTTCCTGACTGTGCCATAAACTTCCTGGGTAAGTTGCTCAGCAGGGTAGTGTCTCTTCTCTAGTGGTAAAAATACAACTAAACTTTCTTCTGTTCCTCATCTTGACTGTTTAGATTGGAGGATATTGGGAGTGGTCACTGTTTCTGTATTCCTTCTGGGGATTTCTTGTTCTGTCTGCAGCCTTTATGAAATAATGAGATTTTTGTTTTCCTTAATCATTCTAATTTCTAAGGATTCCTTTTTTAAAAAATACGTGTTGGGGCAGGAGGATAGAGATTGGGTGGAAAAGCTGTACAGTGAAATTGATGAGATGAAATACAAGTGGTTACCTGTATTTGTCACAAGGGTACCTGATCAGAGTTCATTGTCCTCAGTAAACTATTATAGATACATGGTGAAAAGATGCCTAATTGTTTGCTTTCTGAAGAGTGCTGCAACTAACAGATCATAGGAGTGTGTACAGGTTATGGAGACTGAGCAAGTTAATCTTATATACAGGACTAAAAATTGGCAAAGCGAAATGTTCCAATGCAGGGAAAGTACTTAATCTCCTTGCATTTTTTTTTTTCCAGCTATAAAATCAAGATAGTGCAACTTCTTCCTTCTCTCAAGGGTTGTACAAGAGGTATTTAGGTGTTGATTATACCCTAATGCTTTGGTTTCAGGCACTGCTGAGCACTACAGTATTTTAATGTTGATGATACTTGAGACTATACTCTGAGAAACTTCCTTCAGTTTAGTAATGTTTTATCCTGAATGCATAGTTAGAAATGGATCCGGCAGGGATAGAGTTAATGTCTGACTTCCTCTCTCTCTAGACTAGCAGATGCTCTTCAATGCACTAACAAGAATGGGTGGATTAGCAGGTGCTTCATGCAGGAAGGCTAATGAGGTTCACTGGCACTTGGGGATATGAAACAGCAGGGGAGTAGGGGGGACTGGGGTCTGGAAGAGAGTAGTGGTGGGGTTTCTGGCTGAATAAGACTGCCCAGGCTATTCTGCAGCTGCCTTTTTCTTTTTTCTTCTATGACTCACAGGAACTTGGGTATTTTAATATTTTACTTGGATGATATTGGTGATGAATACCACGAGGTTCTCTCCTTGCTGGTAAAAACTGTCCGTGGATTAATTGCTCTGTCATCTCTGGACTGCATTTCTTACTGCTTCATTCTGTGTATAACTGTACAGAACGAGCACATCCAATACACAGTTAGTAGGTTGGTCCGGAGAGAGCTTGTGCCCCATGCTGCCAATGACTCACCTTAATGGGACGGACCACAGATGGCCTAAGTTTCCTTTCCAAGGTTCCTCTGCTCCAGCTGGGCTGTCAGGGTGAGTTAACCAGATTAATTTGGTCAGTGCAGCTGAGTCAATTCTGATGGTACAAAAGATGATGGAAAGTACTAAACAGGATGGCTCTGTCAAACCTTTAACACTTCAGCATCTGCCTATCACCTCCCCCAAGGAATTAAAGCTTTAAAATGTTTTTTCTAGACTAGAACACTATTCCCCCCACTCCAAGTAGGAACAGATGTTTTGGAAAGCATCCTGCAGGTATGGGAGCGTTGTTTATAGAAATATATCAAAATGTGAGAATTGTGATCAAATCATGAGATATTCTGCTTTGTCAAACTGAAATGTAGCCGGAAAAATCTGACATCAAGAAATATCTACTGTCAGCCCAATTTGTGGAATAATTCTGGTACAGTCATGTCTGTTTGCATTAACAGAAATATTCTGTCCTGAAACATTGGTAGTATAACTAGCTATTCTTTATATATTTCCTTCATGGCTTAAAAACCTGTTTTGTGGTCTTGCAACTCATCTAAAGGCATTGTGCAAATGCAGGGCATTGTCAAAACGGTTGTGATGGTGTGTAACGTTAAGAGCAGTGGGCTAGTCAGCAGCTCTATAATATGAAGTCCTTTCTAGTTTGGATTGTCAAATGATATTTTTGATTCAAGGGCTTTTTAAGAATGAAAGAAACAAGGAAGATAACAGATCAGTTTTTGTTGCACTTCAAAAGGCTCTTAAAGCGTAGGGATAAGAAGCCTATAGGGCTTCTTAGTTACAGATGAGATGCTTGAGGTCTTCAGGTTAGTCTGGAGTCTAGTTCTTATACAGAGCATTATGGTTTAGTACAGGTAGCTGTTCCTTTACTGGAGTGTTTGGCAAATGGTTCAAATGCCTGAAGTGATCCAAGAGACTGGAGTAATCAGTGTGGCTCTAGGAAAAATAGGTGACCCAACTAGTTTATATGACTTTTGTGCTATTTAGCAAAAAAATGCCTGAATACAGAAACTACTTCTACAGACAGGTAAGGTTATCTGGTAGGCTGACCATATTCAGAGCTGCTAATGAAAACTGGCAGTTGAATATCTCCAGTGCCAAGTGCCTTACTGAATTGTTCAGGCTCTTGTATTTTAAACTTAATTTGGAAGGATTTATTAGCTGGCACAATAACCCTATTTCTGTCTGCCCTGCATCTCTGTCTTCAGAATGCTGTGGGGATACTTAAGAGCAGAAAACATACTGCAGATGGAAGCTACCCTGTGGTCTGACTATTGTAGGATAGGTTCTAGGAGCTGCTGTAGCTGATAGTAGAGAGAGAGTGCGTGTGGGGGGGGGGGGGGTTTGGGGGTAGGGGAAAGCATCTCACATTGTGGTATTTGTAAGGGGATACTTCATAGCTTGGTCATGGATAATCCTGTATCCCCAGGAGTTTTTCTTGGCTTTATGTATTGGTATGAGCTCAAAATTCTGTCTAGCCAAGTTTTCCTGTAATCTTCAGATTTTACAGTAGATTTGGGCCAATTGACCTGAGAACCTAGGCATCTGAATGCAAAGAAAGTATTTCTATTAATTCTTTTGAAGTATAGTTTATAATTTAACCTTACTGGGCTCTCCCCCCCCCCCCCAAAAAAAAAAAAAAAAAAAAAAGCTTCTTGTTATGTAACTATTCCTCTTCCACATGAAAGAACTTCTGTTAGGAAATAGTGAGACATAAATTCCTTCTTCCAGATGTTGAACATCTACTGAAAATACGGTTTTAGCTATCTTCAGGCCAGCTCACTGAGATACTCTGCTATCTAGGCGGAAAGACTTTTTTGCCTTTAAGGTTGTGATGTCCATTCTCCTCCTGCATCTGCCATGGACTAGTTATGATGTGTGAAAAATCATGGAACTTTTTGCTCCATCTACTACTCTGCAGAGAATTTTTAAGCCATCTTATTCACTTAGGTATATTGAGTAGTCTGTTTCTTCAGATGGTGTTGGAGTATTGCTGGTTTTCAATGCTATGTCAAAATATAGTGGAGAGGGGAGGAGGAGTGGTCATAAGCATCTTAGCCTGCTTCCTTAAACATACTGAGATAATATAGTCTCCAAGTGCTTCTGTAGGCTTACCAGAGCAGTTATTCAAGTTATTGGCATTTCTTGTTACTTTGCTCCAGACAACATGTTAGGAGTAACCTTTGCCACTTATTGTAAAGCTCAATTGACTATTTTCAAAGTGCTTTGAGAGCTGCAGAACGAGAAGTAGATATTATGTTTACTTGCTGGTTTGTCATTAAAAACTGTACCAATCACCCTTCTTTCCTTACTGCAATCATTTTTGTGTGGAATGCTTTTCTGTTTTCTGCTTATGTTTAAAATATCTTTGGTAGAGGAGGGGTGAAAGGTGATGTTCTATGTAGCTGCTGTATGATTGCAAGGGAAAGGGGTGTGTGGATGGGGGCAAACCAGAATTTAAATTACTCAAGATCTTGAGTAACCTTTCTGGATATATTTTCAAATGCAGCTTGTGCTGCTTAATCATCACACCAGTCTTGCAGCCTATCTGCAGAACAGGACAGGTAAGTAGGTGGTTATGTACCTCTGGCAACAGTGACCTGTAAGGTTGTATGGCCTGATAGGCAGCTTGACATGAGTCCTACTGCAGTGCTGCTCTAACTGGGTTGGTAGGGCTACTGCTTCTTTGTGAATAGTGGCTGTTATATGCAAGATCATAGAATCGGCAAGGTTGGAAGGGACCTCTGGAGATCATCTAGTCCAACCTCCCCCCTCAGCAGGGTCACCTAGAGCATGGTAGACAGGGTTGCATCCAGGCAGGCCTTGAAGATCTCTGGAGAAGGAGACTCCACAACCTCTCTGGACAGCCTGTCCCAGTGCTCTGTCACTCTCACAGGGAAGAAAATCCCCCTCACCTTCAGGCAGAACTTCCTGTGCTTCAGTTTCTGCCCACTGCCTCTTGTCCTGTCACAGGGGACAACTGAAAAGAGTTTGTCCCCATCCCCCTGACACCCTCCCTTCAGGTACTTGTACACACTGATAAGATCCCCCCTCAGGCTTCTCTTCCCCAGGCTGAAGAGGCCCAGCTCTCGCAGCCGTTCCTCATAGGGCAGGTACTATGAGGAAAGGTTGGGAGAGCAGAGATATTGCCTTGTGTCATGCTAATGGCAGAATTTAAGTTGATAGGTTTCCTTAATTATTTTGTGGATTAGCATCTGTGCCCAGATGTCCTCCAGTGGTTTTTCCTAGTCCTGCCTTTTCAACTGTCTCCATCTGTCCAACTTTGAGGGTATTCCTTTCTGACTCTTTTCGTAAACAACTAAGATTGTTAGCCAGGGGTTGCATTCAGCCATCTGTTCAAGTGGGTCCCTAGCTCAATGAACTGCTCTTTGAATATGTCTTTCCACTGCTTTAATATTAAAACTTTTCTGTTGAGAGAGAGGTTTTGGTAACATTCTCATGTCCCTCCATAGTGTTTCTCAACATAGAGGGAACAGTATGGTAATACATGAAAGAGCAGTTGAAGCAGCTTCTGAGAAAGGTACAAGTGCCAAAGATAGAAATGTGGCAGAGCTGAACAGAATTACCTTACTGGCCAATGGAAAATAAGTGGGCCTGGGGAGCAGGATTGTATTCCTTAGCTATGTTCTTCAACTGGATTCCTCAGAGCTGACAGCAGAGTAGTATCCCTTATGTAGGAAAGCACTTCAATTGAAGTCTTGTTATAGTCAATTGCTGCTGACTGCAGAGGTGATCTGCTAGCTTTGGATGAGAAAGCACAGGTATTAGAAGCAGCTGAGGCACAGAAGCACGGAGCATCATTTGACCTGCTTGTTTGTGGTATCTTAGTTCACTTTTAAAAAGCAAGCTTGGGTATTTCCACGTTCTAGTGCAGTCAATAGTTTAGATGAACTTTTGTCTATTTAGCTGTTTGAGGGCCTGGCAGCATGATTAAACAGTAAAGAAAGGACAATGTTTTGAAGCAGTTGACATCACTTGGTGACCTGTGCCTGTTCAAATAAGTGTTTTTAATACTGCTCAAGGCAAGGTCAGACATCTAGGACTTAATCTGTGCTTACCAAATTGAGGTCTATGTTCTGGACAGCAGTGACTTTTAGACATTATAATAGATTAGCAGCTTGGTATGCACTCCCACTGCACTGCAGTGGCAGGAAGGCCATTGCGAACCTTGAATAGGTGAGTTAGAGGATTAGTGACTAGGGATGACAATGCATCTTTTGGTTCCAGGTACTGGAATGCTGTGTCTCCTGTGTTGCCCTCCCCCTCTTGATAGGTGAAGTTAATTAAGCACTGGATCAGGCTGCAAGAGAGACTCCACAAATTCTCTTTAATGTTTTAAAGTTAAAACTAAAGGCATTTTGAAAAGTGTGTCTTCATCAAACAAATTTTTTGGCTTACACATACAGGTAGTTGATTTAAACTTGAAGTGCTAAAGTAGGAAACTGTATTACACTGTTACACCATTTTTAATGTATTTGAACAGTTGAGGAATTTTTTTTTCACTCAAACTAATCTCATTAGTTTGATCTGGGGAATGAAAATAGTGCATTCTGTGATATAATTAGCTTTTTGCTGTTAAAGAAAAATTCAGGATTTCTTCCTGTAAAGACGTACATCCCTATTGCTTGGGAAAATAGCTTATGTCAAGAGAAAGCCTACTCTGTGTGTGTGCATGCTGGGTACGTATTTCAGGAAGCTGTGCTGTAGTACTGAATTGTTACATGTGATAGCCCAACATCAGGAAGAGAGGACTAAAGCTCTTCAGAGAAAGGTATACAGCTACTGCTGTTCTCCCTTTGAAGCCTATCTGTGAACAGAATGTTCTCAAGGGATGTCTGTAAAATAAGCCAGCAGCCTGTCAGCCACTCAGCATTTGCTTTGCATTCTAGTACGCTATACTTCCTCTGTGTTCTTACTCCTCTTGTAAGAAAAATAATGCGAATCCACAGCAATGCAGACAACTATCTGGCAGCTGGGTGCCTGGCAGCCCAAGTTTCTATTTATGGAGAAAATGGATCCCAGCAAAAATCTTATACCGGGGAACCTTGTTCATGTTGTCTTGCTAGAGTACGGAGAGCCTTGGACATGATTTCATTATGTAACCACTAGATAAAGTTTGCTCATTACTTGGGGCTACTGAAGCCCTCAGTTTTGTTCAGAATTCTGTAAATGTGCTGTGGATGGGATACGCATGCTGGCCTTGCTGGGATTTAATGACTGTGAATTCATGGAACTATGTGATGAGTAAACTATGCTTATGCATGATCTGGTCTTTGCTATTGCTTCTTCCAAAAGCTTTTCTGTTGGTACTCCTTCAAGAGTAGTTCCTATTCTAATGACCAACCTGAGAATTAGTTAGACCTGAGAACTACTTTATTTTGAATGTGATACTTTGTCTGCTTTACAATAATACAGATGATAGTAACAGCAAAGACAGTGTTTCCTTAATGCTAAGCAAAATGGAAATAGGTGCAATTAGTTGTATTTGTTTTCTTTAGGTAAATGATACATTTTGTTTGCACTTTAACTGTGTTCTATAATTCACTGGATATTTTTTGCATGTTGCCCTACCTTTCAGGGCTGTAAAAGCTCGATCTAAAGTTGAAAAACTGAAAGCTGCACAAGGAGGGAAGAGGGAAGAAGCCACCAAATCAAGAAGAGTGTGATCTCAGCTATTCAAAGTCTTATCTAAGCCCAGTCTGAAGCTAGTGAAGGACTGTGTGCTACTAGAAATTGTTTTCTTATGCTCTGCAGCTTTTCATTGACTGAATATAAAAGGAAGAGGCCAAATCACTATGACCCCAACATCTGTATGTTACTATTAGCTTGTCTTTGGTTGAAGAGTTAGCGGAGATTCTTGCTCAGTCACTGACTTCAAACAGGCTTCTGTCAGTGCATGCTGCTTTTTGCTGGTGCTTTAACCCTGGGCTAGCTGGTAGAGCTGGTAATGTACAGTAGAGTTCAGTTCATACTTTTAAGCCAGCTCTTCAGGTTTCACATTCTGCTATCAGATTTGGAGTGCTGATAAAGAATTAACCAAAGGCTTTAGAAAACTGGAGACAAAAGATATTGTCACAAATTTGGGCGAACTTCATTACTGGATAGGAACGGCGTTGAAATATTTTAGATTTTCTAGCTGTTGTATAAAGCTTCATCCTGCACTTGGCTGTATGAACTTGACAAGTGTGTGAGGTTTAATGCCACAAGTGTCAACCAGATACTTATTAGACAATCAAGCAGTGTCAGCAATGTCATGGTTCATGGAGTGGTTAACTACCCTACTACCTTAGTTTTTCACTACACTTGTTTTGTAGTAATGTACTAGCAGCAGCAACTCAAATAGGCTCTCTGAAATGTCAAGCTTTGCAAAAGTTCTGGGGCAAAAACACAGTAACATGTCATCTTTATCCTGTCACAAAGATCACACAGAATATTAAGAACTGAGATGGCTGTAAGGCAGAATGAGAGAGTTGATTGAAAGGTCTTGGAAGAAGGGCTCTCTAATACTCTTATTTTGGGTGTAGAAACACAGAATCAGTGGCCTTAGGCCTCACTGCATCTCAGTTCTCTGTCATATTTAGTCACTTGGGATCCTGATTTTTGCGCAGTTAAGTTGATTTCAGGGCTGTATTGTTGCATCTAAGTTGTAGATGTTGAACAGGACTTCATAAACATTTTGAAGGTCTACTATTTTTTACTGAGGGAAGTATGTAATTTTACCAAGGCTCACCAAGTAGAATGGAACGCACCAGCCACAGCTTTGCCAGGTTAGCCTGACTCTCTTTCACAGGCATAAACTGTGTCGGCATACTGTAGCTGGCTCTGGAAGAGTGGGAAAACACTGTGAAATACAGATTCTGGCATTGGAACTTGGGGAACTATACTTCTGGGATCTTGAAACGACTGGGGCAAAAAATGTACTCCAGACTTGCAGCAGTGAGATTCTGTTTTTTGCTGTCTGTGTACTTGTTTATGCAGGTCTTACACTGTTATAAAGAGAGGCTCCAAGTAGTCATTGAATAGGCATGTGCAGATGGTAATTTATGAGAAGACTGAGGATCAGATCTTTTTCCTAGGTGAAAATTTGGTGCTTAAATATATAAATTTAAACTTAGTGTTAAGTGCTTTTTCAGATATAGCATCTCCTGAAAGGTTGATTTGCCAGTCTAAAAGCAGAAGAGCATACGGTACTCTTTGTCATGCTTTGAACTGAAAGGTACCACATGTTCTAAAATGTTTCCAGTGACCCCTTTTATAGGAATCATTCACTGCTGTTTTGTGCAGTTGTGATCTACAGTCTGTTAAGGGTGGCTTATATGGTGGCAAAAATTAAAAGTTGCAACTGGAGGTCAATAAAATGTTTTTAAAAGGGCTTTTGAATTTGTGCAGATTTGACATGTAGGAACTTGGTTTTAGTGAATGGAAAAAATGCACTGAAATTTCAAAAATTATAAGAAGGCAAGCTCACTCAGACTTGAATCTTTCATCTATACTTTGATTGCAGTTTATGTAAGTGGTTAATTGTTAAATAGACTGTGGTCTCTTAACTCATTCATTCACCTAAAACACAGTGGTGTACTGGGAAGCGGTTGAACTTCAGTCCTTATCAAAAGTGTTTCTCACTAAATCAGGGGTATATATTGTAGTTTAGAGGCTGTACCTAATCACAGAATTAGCCTGGCATTTAGGGGGAAAAAATAAAAAACAGTAGCTTAAGTTTGCAGTATTTAGTAAGATCCTGCAATTCAGTCTCAGGACAGTATAGTGATGGTCTGGATTTGGAAGTATTCACACACAAGTAAAAGTGTATTTGGCTGCTCTAAGTGATATCTGTCACTGTTACTGTCAAGGGCACCATATTCCCCTACAAAAAGAAAACACAAGACAAAAAGTACATTTGTGTCAGTTTTGTCAATGCTGTATCTAGTCTGTAGCTTACATTCACTTCATCATTGCTTTTTCACACATAAGGCTGTTCAAGGTAAATGAATCTTAACTTGTTTTTTTTTTTTTTTTTTTTTTTTTGTTCCCAAAGAAATAATTTAATCTAAACACTTGGTAATACATGATTGCTTTTGGTTGCTTTCAGAGATGAGGAAGGGGTAAATCTATCTTTGTTTACCCTAAATGTTACTCAAGCTAGCAAATGGTCCAAGGCTTTGGTCAGAAGGGAAATGCCTTGTGTATTTGAATAGCCAGAATTTCATCCTGAATGTAGGAAATACATCTTTAACTTAAAGCTGGTGGTCTGACCATTTTGTAGCCATAAGTGAAGTTATCTGATTGTCCTGTTGGCTGGCGGAGAAAATACTTGAGCCTGCGTATGAAATTGCTTTGTGAAGCACAGAGCAGATTTTCTTTCTTAGATTTTCTTTCATGCTCTTGCATGAAAAATGGAAGTCCTTGGTGTTGCTAAGAGCAGGACCTCCTCCATATGTTCTTACTGACTGCAAGAGCCAGCCATTGCAATGAGGGCACTCCTCATGACTGGAGACCCAGGTGGAGGGCTGAGAGGCAGAAGGTACTGTTAAAGACATTGTTAGTTCAGACATGAAGAACCTGCATTGGTGGCTTTTCTGCCTTAAGGCTGTTCCAGCTGGTCATTTGTTGTAAAAACGAGTTGTATCTGGGAGAATAAAAATTGGGTTTTCTGGCATAATGGTGGTGACAGTGTGGAAGAGATGGAACAACATGCTAATACTGGAAAAACAACCTTGACACAAAGGTTATAGTAACACTGAGATTTTGATAGTTGGCTTGATTTAAGGAGGTGTGAAATAATATCTTCAATCTGTGTCAGGTCAGAGAAAGAGAAGTACTTATACTGCTGAGTGCAGTGGAGATGAAAACAGATTCTGGGATTTGAAGCTAGGAAGCCTGTCAGTCCCTGCACCACAGATTCTGAAGTAAAGACATGATTCCTTATATCTGATCCAGGGTGATTTCTGGCAACTCAGTACATGTAAAGCCTTTTCTTCCCCCTCTCATTTTAGCAGTGTTCTGCAGTGGCCTGGATGTAATGTGAAGGTCATTCTGTGCGAGGGAATCAAAAATAACACATTTGTATTTCTTTGCCACCTGTATTTTAAAACATTGCTGCAGAATCTATTCTAAAATTACTGAATTCATTAGGGCCCTGGACTTAGAAATCTAAAAATAGCATAACTTGCTTTACAGGTGGGCAAAGTGCACATGAGCTGAGAAGCTTCAGACCAAGTGATGTCTGTAGTGACTTTGCCTCAATGTGAACCCTTCACGAAGCAACCTTGATTTCTGGTTCCTAGTCCCATACGCTAATCACTCTATGATAAATGTCAAGGCAGGCAAGTATTTGATATATCAGGACTTGGAGAATATTCTAAATGGTCACGGATGGCTGTGTTCTCCCTATTTGACTTGTTTCGTGTGCTGTATTATAGATACCAGTGCTTCTACATGCACTGGTGCCGTTGGCTGAAGAATGAGAAAATTAATGCACTGAGAAGGGCTATGTTACTACAATGTTAAAATAGAATTTCACTGACTTTTTTTTCTCCTTTGTCTTTGTTGTAATTTTTATTACTGCTTTTATTTTCCTTTGCTCTTCCAAAGAAGGAAGTAAAACTGATGCTTGGATGTGGGCTGTGAATTGATTTCTGCCAACAGGCTTCACTGCTGGTGCTTAGGAAGCTGTTTGCTTAATAATGTGATGTAACTGAGAAAATGTAAATCCAGGTCTTCTCAAACTACTTCACCTGCCACTGCATGTGAAATGTGGGAAGCTTAGTCATTTGATGTCTCAAGTTCTCTTCTGTTGTCTTTGACACAGCGGCTGGAGTATGTGGGAGATTTATTTTCATCACTTCAAAACAAATAGTACTTCTTGTAGAAGCCTGTATAGAGGAGATCTTGTATCATCCTTCTGCTCTGTAATTGTTTCTGGCAGCTGTTACCTGCAAAAGATAAAATCAGGCCTTTATGGTCCTTTGGGCATCTGTCATTCCATATATATGTATGTGTGTGTGTTCATAAACTGGGAAACTGGAAAGTGATTTTTCAACAGATGAAGTCTGTTATGTCCTGGAAATGTACATGCAAGTTTAGAAAGAGACCTACTTTCTGCATAGAGGCAGGCTTAAGTTTGGAAATTGGGGCTTTTTTTTTTCTGTTTTGCAGGCTTTGTATAAATAGTACTTAGATCTTTGGGCATGAAAGATCAGCAAACCGCTGAACAGTTGTGTGCTCTTTCAAGGTAATGTGTCTGCTAGTATCAGTACACTGGTACTGATATGTTGTCCCACCTTTTAAACAGAAACCAGTGAAGCATCTTACTGTGCCTATCAGTGGTGGAAGATGTGTTGTAATTTCTGATTTCTGACATAAGTGTGTGTGTGTATGTTTCTAATAAAAATATTTCCTTCAATAGAAAGTTTTTTTTCTACCTGCGGAGCAGCACTTTTTTCAGAAGGTTTCTGCTGAGTTATGGAAGGAAACAAACTTCAAATGTATTTTCCAAAGGAAGTGCCTGCTTGGAGATGATTTTTCCTGATTAATGGACTGAAAATGCCTTTGGAGTTCCACCATCCTCTGTAACCACCAATCCTGCCTATTATCCTGGTGACTCTGAAACCTAGGGCTAATTGCTTGGCTGGGAAGGTAGATGTAATAACTTCCTTGATGTTACTGCCTGTCCTCTGATGTCCGTCCTAAGTTCTTTGCCATGACTCAGCTGTGTTTGTGTTAATTATGTAGTCGTAGAGTTCAGTGAATCAGAGTGTGCTAGTAAGTCTACTGAGGCCTATTGAGCTGAACTTAGCTTTTATAATGTCAGTGAAAATACTTGCAATCAAAATTTGCCTTTTAACTGTAATCTGAAAAGAGTTCATTCCTGTAGGTAAGAGAGATCCCGTGTCCTTACCACAAAAGGTGAATATTTTAATTTCTCATTGCTGTCATTCTTGGTGGCCCCTGTTAGACTGCTGGTGAATCAAATGTGTTGGATACTGCAGTCTTATCAGTGTTGCTGTGGCTGTCTTGGAAATGTGTGTTCTTCAAACCTTCACATTGACACGGCTGTGTGTATTTGTAAGGGTGAGTAAATATAGCAAGAAGGCAAGTGAAGTATCTTTCCTTCTGTTAAGGAGAGCAGTTCTTAGCTGTATTTGGATATGAAGGTTGATATGGAAGTAACCTAGTAGGAGGAAGATTATGAACTTGGAGCAAGGCATTGAATAACAGCACTGCTTAAATAGTAGCTTTTATATTATTAACATATGCCACTTGTTTTGCCATTTTCAGGAGGGAATGTTTTGTTTTATACTTCAAATCTGATACAGTCTGTCTCCTATTCAGACCCAATATTTCAAGGGCATTTGCTATGCCGATATCTAAGTTTTAGCCTCTGTTCCTGCCCCTGCATGTTTGTGTAACCTTCACTTTTCTTATACTGTGCACTCAATTTCTTTTTCTGTAAAAAAAATTGTCCGTAAGCAAAACAAAATATTGCGTCTAGAGTGGACCTTTTTATATATTAAGATCTAATGTAATTTGTGGGTTGTCCTACATACACAAAATGTTTTTCTCTTGCTTAAGACCAGAATGGCAAGTTGGTTTGTAGGACTGATCCTTTAATATCATACAAGTGCTTCTGTCTTTCGGAGCTTGCATTACAAAAACGATGTATTTGGGTTACCTGTGGTATGTTTGGATCAGAGTAATGGCACCTAGACTTCTGATAGTCATGTATTGACCTCAAAATCCTTCCTTTAACTTTAGGACTTGGACTAGAATGTCTTAATCAAATTTGTTTATCCTTGCATTGATGTTTTTGAATCATCCTTTAAAAATGTGAATTGGCTTGCTGTTTGAACCTTACTGGAGTTGAATGACAATGGAAAAGGCTAGTATATTCTGCTTTTAGGTACCTTGTGTTGGACTGTCTCCTGCTAAAAGCTGATTTCATGTAACGCTATTGGCGTCAACTGACTACTTACTGGAAAAAAGTTTAGGATGATTTTTTATATATTAAAAAGAATCAAGAACTTTTTAAACCCAACCATTTGCCCTTATTTGTCCCTTCTATTTTTCACATTCAAATCAGTTTCCATTTTGCATGAGTGAGGAGAAAGAAATGGAGATAAAACCCCGAATGAAGTCATCTGTCTAGAAAAACAACCTAATTTTTTCCTCTTACTTTATATGTATATACACATATAAAGATATAGATATATGTATATATTTATATATATAAAAATAAAATGCCACATCCCAAATAGTGTGTGAAAACCATCAGGGCAAAGTAAAACAAGGGATAGAGGAAGTTAAATGATGTGGTTTTCCTGCTCATTATCTCTAGTTAAATGTAACTTGACAATACCTTAGATTGCTGCTGCCTCTTTTTTTTTTTTTTTTTTTTTTTTTTTTTTGTTTTGCTGACCGTGTTGAAGGTGTGCATCACTTGTTCAGTGGGATGATTTGGCAGTAACACTGTTGTTGGCATGCCAGGACCTTAAATACAGAAAGAATCATGTGTGAACTTAGTAATTAGTATTGTCATGGATTAACTGTTCATATGTAATGTGCAAATGACACAATCATCTTTAGTCTCCATGAAATTATATAGTGAGATAGCTAAACTGAGGGGAAAAACCAAGTGCCTGCTCAACAGAACGGAGAGTTATTTCTATACAGTGGAAATGTGATCAGTTAAATGGTGTTTATGACTAACCTTTTCTTTGTTTTGTGTCCTGTCTACTTGTCTCAGGTTTCTGCCCAGTGGCAAAGATGATAGGAAAAATATGTTGCTGTTGCTTAAAAAAAAGTGCCACAGCACTGAAAAGACAGTAGCTGCTTAGTGATTAAACTGTTTTTCCCCAGCCCCCCCTTCAGCACTCCATTTTTTTTTAATGTATTGTGCAGTGCCGCTGTTCAGCCAGAGGCTAGGAGAGGGGATGTAGGTACACGGCATACCTGCCAGAGGAGCGAGACACTGGAATATTCCAGCTTGAGAACAGCGTCTGTATAATAAAGACAGGATCCTACATCTTCTGGCCCTGGTGTCGTTGTTATTTGCATCAAGGCACCAGCATGAATCAGTGCACTGCGGCAGCAGTCCAGCTGATGTGACTTGCATTATTATCAGGTACCTGATTGCAGTCTCTGGATGGATGGAGGGTTGGATGTGACTAGCATATCAAAATGTGTGGTGGTGGTGCTGCTGCTGCTGTGCGATAGTGATCTGTGGTGCAGACAGAAGCCACTCAGTGTGGCAGAAAGTTCTTTAGGCACACAATAAACCCCATTTGGTGAAACCTTGATCAGTCACTATGATTTTTCTGTGCAATCTTTGACATGCTACCAGCCTGTCCAGAAAATGCTGTGACAAACTCATTTAGACTATGTAGAACAATGAGGAAAGTACATTGTTTTAGTTTTGAAATTGCAAGTTTTTTACTCCGACACAATTATGAATTTAAGATAAATCTGTTGGTTCCAAGACTCCAGTAGTCCAGGTGCTGTATTCCCGTATGGAATATTATCATTTTCCTCTTCAAATATGTCTTACTTCCAGATAATGCCAGTTCATAAAATTTTGCCTTTTTTTTTATATGGTATGTGGATCAAAGAGTTTTTTTTTTTTTTTTTTTTTTTTTTTTTTTTTTTCCCCTGCTCCTATCATTGATCCCAGATCTCCATGATCCAACTGCTTTACCTTCAGTGGCAAAAATCCAAGGCCTGTATGGGTTGCAGGCTGTTTAATAATGCATTTCCGAATTGGAGGTGACTGTCAAACCAAAACACAATGCTACTTTATGATTTCTTTTATCTGTGGATGGATGGATTTATTCCTGTTTTCAATTTTCTGTCTAATTTAGCTTTGCACTTGGTATTACTATCTGCAATTATTATCATGTTAAGGTTGCCCACCGGACAAGATTGACAATCTTACTTCTAGTATTTTCTAGTATTTGAGAATTTACCAATGTACCATAAATGTCCTTTTAATGTAGGCTTTGAGGTGTTTTCTGTGTGTTGTTTACAGGCGTTTTTATGAAACTTGTGAGTAGCCAGAAAAATAAGGCACATGCAGGATTTGGAACAGTGATGTGAAGTGAGGTACATATAAGCCATATTTTACTTAAAAACCACGTTACTGTCAATCCATCTTTTAATAATGTGCTTGCAGTAAGTAAAAGAATATGTAGTTGCAGATGATGTGTGTGGGTGGGAGAAGAAAAATGGTATTTGACAAAATGGGGACTTTGCTGCATCTTGACTAGCAGATCTGCAGTTGAAAGACCACATAACTTGTATTTTTGACTCTGTGTATGACATGCACGTGTGCTCTGTGCCCTGGCTTTGACAGACCTGAATATTCAACAGGACCTCAAAAAACTGAGTTTGGAATCAAGTAGTCTGCATTATCTAATGTGATTTTTTTTTTTTTTTTTTTAATGAAGTAGTCATTGGTCAATACGACCTGTTAAACATCTCTGAAGCCTGGAGTCAAAGGTTGCTTTGAAAGTGTGTGCTTACGTATTTTTTCTTTTCGATTAAAAATTGAATTATCAAATTGTTTGAAAGCTAGAGCAAAAGTGGAGGTATCAAAAAGCTTTAGAGAAGAGGCTTTCATTTAAGATTTGTAGCACATTTAGCAGAATAGTGTGTTTAATTATCTATTAATTATTTAATTGCTGTAGACCTGAGCTTGAACAAAAACCCATATTTCAAATCGCACTTTATTTTGGAGGCATCCATTTTTCAAGTCCATATGAGCGCAAGTTTTGTAACACGATGGCTGTGTTATTTGAATCCTTTCAGTTATTAATCATACTATCTCTATTTTGATTAGTTTGGAGAAAATCCAAAGTCTTTATGCTCTTTTGCACAGTAAGAGAAGTGTTACACTTTCTCCACTGAGAGAAGTACGCTGTATTGCAGTGAGCTTCCAATATCCTCCATCCTATGAACTATCCCTTTGTTAGCTGCTTTTTGATCCTTTGTTGAATTATTTATATCTTTATCTCAACATCTCTTAGATGAGGCCCTGGAAACTCCAGGACTATTCCTATCACAGTCACAGTAAGAAAGTGCAGGATAAAACAAAGGGAAGCTTTCATGGTCAAATGCTAATTTACCTTCTATCAGGCAAAAGAAAAATGCATGTCTATTGGGGTTAGGAATGAGAAAATCAAGTTCAGATGGAATAAGAAATTTCTAAGGTCTTTGCATTAAATTGGGCCTTACTGGATCTGCAGAAGTCATACTGTTTTTGTAGATGAGGGAAGCTTTTCAGCAGGATATTGTACTTGAAAGTTGACTGGGGCATTCAGACACTCAACACTTGTGAATGCATACTCTTTCACAGAATGGTTGAGGTTGGAAGGGACCTCTGGAGATCATCGTTCCCCTTCTCGGCTTTCATCTTCTAAGCTATTTGTGATGACTCTCAATATGTATCCTTCTAGTCTCATAAAACAGTGTTAAAAGTCTCAGTCTTAGTTTGATGAAAATGCAGTAAGAGGCTCAGTGAAGTTTTTGAAATAAGTTGTCCCAAGCTTTGACATGGACTAAAATTCAGATTTATTTTAAATGAGAAGTTAGGGGCCAAGAAAGATAAAATATGCCATTTTAATTGAAGAGTAAAGAGTACTTAATTGCATTAAAGTATCAGAGAACCCCTTATCATTCATCTGTGGTGGTACCTAGCAATCTCCTTAATTTTCAACTTGATGAGGTCAGTTTAAGTTTAGTGGTAATGCAAATATGGCAATGCTTTATGTTCTAAGAAAAGCTTTAACATTTGAGGTGTTGAGAAAGATGTAGTAGGAGAACAGCTAGAGTTACAGAAAACTTGTCTAACTGAGAATTAGTTGGTTTTCCACTAAATCATCAGGAAGACGATGTAGTAACAAATGGATGACACTCCAACTCTGCACTGGAAGAAAATGGAGTATGCTGAACTTAGAATAAAAGGCATACTATTTTGTAGCAAGATACTGGAAGCCCATAAAGTTCAAACCATGAATTAGACATAAATTTTCCTTAACTATGGGGTATAAATTATCAACGGACTTTCATGGACATGGTATTATGCAGAGTAAGTACGTAAATCAAACTAGTATCCTTGCATCTTTGGTAAAAGAGAAGGTCCTGTTTGACATGTATCAGGCAGGAATGACTTGAGGAAATCATAGAAGGAGGATGTCGGCATTAGAGACCATAATTGTCTCTTCTTACCTTTTAACATTTGAGTCATTTATGAGTAAACTTTTCTGCTCATTTTTGAATCCAATACATGATTTTGCATGGAATTCTTAATTATATTAATGATATTCCTTTGAGTATCCCAAGAAGGTATTTCTGATAGACCTCAGAGTATTCAAGGTGAAGTATAAGGCCACGCTTGTGCTTTCTGATTTCAAGACCAGAGTCTCTCTCAAATGCTGTGATATTGCTGACATTGCATAGATGAATTGCTATCATTAGCTATATTATACTGAAAATAGAGAAATAAGGAACAACTTGACTTAATATGACTTAATAGTTTGTGTATACTTTTTATTTAGATTCTGTACTTGCATTCAATGTAAAGGGATTTTCTATTACTTGTTCCTTGTTTTCTCTTACACTGGTAAGAATAAAGCAGTAATCTTTCAGGAACCCACATGGTGCATGATCAGTGTTGGATAGTCATTTCTGAGCACAGTACTCCTGTTTGTGGAATGTGGTACGGTTATTTGCACAGGCTTTAAGTGCATGTATTTGTATGTTATTTTCTACACTCTTTTCAAATGAATAGTTAGGGTAACTAGTATGACAAGATAACTTATTAAATTCCTATTTCTGTAGCTAGTGTTAAAAAAAACTACCTGTCTATATCTGAGTTTTGTGCTTGACAGGCAAAGAGTTACATTTCCAGTATAACTAAAATAGACATTTTCAGTTGCAAAATCATTTTCAGTGACATATGCTTGGACTGCTAAAACAGGAGGAGGGGCAAATAGTAAGCACAGTCTACAACAGGGTTTTTGTCTGTAGTATTAGCTGACATGAGAAATTTGCAAAACAAAACCAGATTTTGTCCAAAGGAAACGAAGTGCATGCAAAAAGAATACAACCAAGGATGAAATGGAAAGTAAATGAAGACTGTCAAGTGGTTTGGTTTGTGTTCTGGCAAAATGTGTCTGTTAAAAATGAATCTCTCTACCTCAGTAGTAGGAACAGGGATCATGTTTTATGTCTAAAGAATTGAGGGTAAAAGCATGTGCAGCCCCTTATATTGGGAAAGCAAAGGGGAGAAAAGCCTTTTCTGTTTTCTTCCCAATCTTTGTTAGTTGGGGTGTCTTTTTTACTGAGGTCAAGCAAATCCCTGGTAAAGCAGGGAACTGGGAGCCAGCGGAGCTGGCTGCGTACACACTCTAGTAAGAGGAGGTTCGTTTGCCCTTGCATTGCTCTTTGAAGAGTTTTTGCTAAGCTGTGGGAGATAGTTCTGTGGCACCTTCATGATGTTACTGCTAGAGCAGTAAATGAGGATTCTTGCAGTTTTCAGAGATCTGCTCTGGAAGTGGAGAGGTGTCTCCAGCTAACCACATGCATGGTAGCTGGCTGTGGAAGGAAGCATGGTTCAGTGCTTTACCTGGCTTCTCTGGCTGAAGATTGGAGATGAGGCTTCAAAACATGCATATTTTACAGGAATTTTGATCTGTTTTTCCAAATCAAGTTATTTATTCATTTTAATATTGTTTGCTTTGTGATAGTGGTTTGTCATCAGTGCAGTCTTTTTTTTTTCCCCCTTGAATTATGCCTTTGTTAGGCCTTTCACTTCTTTACTCATTAATTTGAGAAAGGCATTGCTCTTCAGAAAGTGCTTTGTCTCACCATGTATATGTGTAGGACTCGTGCTTGCTTTGGACTTCTAGATGTTATTGACCTACATAGCAAATTTGTGAGAACATAGATTCTATTTTATAAAGAATTAAGCCTGTGAAATCAGGCTGCACCAAATCAGAATTAAAAATAAAAATGTTTCATTTTCTGTGTGAGGGAGAAAGTTATTGGGTCAACTGGAAAACTTACCTTTAGATTAAAAACAACATTCATTTTGATTACTGCAAATTAAAAGATTCACAGTGATTTGAAGTGCTTCACTCAAGTACTTATCCAAGTAACCTGTTCTGGTATCTTCAGATTTTCTGGGTCTCAGTTAACCTCCTTGTGCAGTAGAAGTCTAGCAAGACTGAGTAAGGCTTATAAAGGCTTATAAGGCTTATATCTTGGTGCAATTGTGTATCCCTAAGGGCTATCTGAATTTTAAATAGCAGTGGTTGTAACTATTTATGTAACATGACTGACTACAGCCAGCACAGAACAGTGTCTTCTGAATACTATTTCTCCTTTAAATTTTTACTGCATGCTAGTCTGAATGCTTTGGCTGCAGCTGCTACCCTTTGCTTGAATTACATGTCAAAATTCTTGTCACACAATGAGCTATAGTGTAGCCCCCCCTAGGTTCAGTATGTTTGTAGCCAAGTTGCAATAATGTGCTGTTTTTCAGCAAATTTGTTTGTGTGCTTAGCACAATTTAGATAGAATTTGTCTGTTACCTCTTAGTTTATTGATTTTTGCCTTGATGTTTCTGTGGCATTAGAATGATTAGCTTTTTTTTTTTTTTAAAAAAAAAAAGGTTTTAAAACCTAATTGTCAGGTTTTGCTGTCCTGAGTGTGCACCAGTGCTAGTTCATTTCTTGTTCTGACTATATTTGCTAGTGACTTGTACAAATGACTTGATTCAGAAAATGAGAGCAAGTCAGTATGTCTGAGGACATCAGAACCGACTTACTGAGCCCAACTTTGTTAAACTAATTGGAACTGTTGAAGTTCTCAGCAGTTGGCTTTGGACTTGGAGATTAACTTTTGCAGGCAAGCACTTAGTGAAAAATCTATGGGAGCATCTGAGTGTAGAGTTGGCCATTAATGGATCTTTGATAGAAGAGATCAGTCAACTAGTGGATTAAAGATACATTTAGCATTCCAGTATGTAAAGCCAAGATATTTCATACTATGGATTACTATTAAAAAATAAAAATTTTACTGCTTCAGGACTGAACAGCTTTTCACAGCATTAAATTATATGACCTTTTCACAGCATTAAATTATATGACCTCTTAGGAATTTACATGTTTTTGTGAATCAGGCTTTTAAAAATAGTGCTTTATGCTATAACTCTGAAGTTTCTTGGGTGCAAATAGATGCTTGATAAACAATTTGTTTCATCTTACAAAATTTTCACCTTACAAACAAAATTTAAAGCTAATTCTGTTTGTTAAAGGGCCAATTAACATGATATAATTGTAGCATCCTCCTTGAAAAGCTGTATGTGATTGGGATAATTTTCAGTGATCTAATATGACAGCTGGGCTTTCACTTTCAAGCGAAATGGAAGGTATGTTCCAGGTAAAACTTAAGCTTCTGGATGGATAGTGCGAAACAAAGTGCCTACACAATGGAAAAACTGAATCTTTCTAATTTTAACTATGGATTAAAAACTTCCTAGTGGCCTGTATCAATCCAGGTCCACTTTGCTCTGTTGAGTTCCTTTTTCACAAATTATTAACTGCAGATAGTTGCCTCGGACAGGAGCATTTGGTGGAAAATAGAAGTAATGTCTTCAGGAGATATGAGCTAGGCTGATGTAGTAGGTTTAGAACTGTAAATGCATAAAAACGGAGTAACACAGTGGGAAAAGGTGTTAGAAAACACGGAGGAAGTTTCATGGGGTTAAACCTAAACCAGGAAAAACTTATGGTTGTACTGAAATGGGTTACCTAAACTGTGGGGTCTGTTTAAAGAAGTCCGTACCAAATCTTTCCAATAAATGTCTTAGTCTGAAAATTTTTTGTTAATAAGTTAGTCAAGATGAATTATCCTTTTACTATTATGAAAGATTATCATCTATGTGTTGGTGATATAGAGCAATTCTGGCTGATATTTGGGCACCTTATGATAGCTGCTAGGCATACCTTGAAGCAAAAGTAAATGGCCCTTACAGGAATACAGAAGATGAGAGCAAATCCTGGTTCTGTTAAGTGCCAGTGGGAGCAAATCTGAGTTTTACTGAGTGCCAATCCAGTGCCTTAACCCCAGGATGCCAAAAATCCTGCTTGCGTGCTGCAGGTAAAACAGCAGCACAGTGAGGTGGACTTTTTTGGGACATACACTGGAAACAATGCTTATGTCAGAGTTGGGCTATTGTTTTTTTTAGTGGGCAAATATATCACTACTGAATGGAGTGAACCTCAGATAAGAGCCTTGACAGTGATATAATACAGTATAGTGTATTACCACTTTATTTTTATGGCACTTTTTGTAGAAATGATATCTCAAAGGCTTTACACAGTTAGATAATACAGATATAAAGTTAAATAATGGCAAGGAGAGAGAGAAAAATTAAGAGGTTTAAGGAAAAGAGACAAGATCTGTTTCCAGATGTCATTTGAAGATAGATGACATCAGTAAAGCAGAGATAAAAGAAAGCTTTTCCTATATTGGAAGAAGTGTACAAAAGTCTCTGTCCTTAAAGGAAGGCACAGGGGTACAGGTGTAAAGTTACTGCTGAATTTAACTCATCCCTTGCTTTCTGGCACTTGCTTTGCAGTATGCAAGCTGACTTTGTCATAGTTACCTGTTTATATAAATATCTAGACTGCACTTGCTAACGCTGTTGTTGATTTGTGTTTAAATTATTTCTGATTTATGCTGTTTTAAGTGAGGTGAAGGTAAGCTGTTCAAAGCTTTTTATTCAGATGCTTTACAGTTCGTAGTGAGTTTCACCTTTTATCTCCCTTTCTCAGCTTTTTGATGGATTTCCTTATGTGACAGACCTGGGCGAAACAATCTTGATTTCGGAAACAGTTAAATGATTTTTGATTTTTAGGAAGAAAAGAAGTTGCATGCAAGCTGCCTCTTCATCCTGAGACCTTTTCTTCACTCCTTTTCAGGCTCAGCTTAAGCCAAACACCTATTCCCTCCACCTCGTGGTCTCAACTTCCCTTGTTTTCATGGTATGTAATGCTCAGTCGGTCCCAGGTTGATCAGAGAGGGATGGGCAGTGCAGAGACCTGGGTGTCCGCTGCTCCTCCATGCTTCTGACTGGTTTTCTCTTGTTCCTCTGCCTTGTACTGCCCCTTCCCAGCACAGGTCACCTGCAGGCCCTTGGAGTATCCCTGTCCCGGTGCAGGCTGATCTGACAAGCAGAGGTGTTGGTGGGTAATGCGCTGTTTACAGCAGCTTTGGAGCTGGCTATGACTGGCACAGGGTAATTCACAGCCCCCTCTCACACAGGGCACGGCTGCCCCGGCTGCTTCAACCCTGTGGCACGTGCCTAGTGCAGGCTACTGCGTCCCACACTCCTACTTTTTGTCCAGGAGCTCACATGAAACTGCACTGAATCTGGAGAGCCCCTTCAAAACAGAAGGTGAATTGAGTTGAGAAACCTGATTTGGAGAAAATTCAGCAAAGACCTATAAATTTAAAAATGCTCATAGAGCGAGTGACTTCTGCAACCATTTCTTGCGAGTGCAGATTGATCCCCGACTGAGCAAAGTTCTTCGCATCAAGGCTGGCGTAGGCAGGGTCTAGCCTTTAAGTAGTGTCTCCTGCAATGCAAATGGGATCTGGGTGCGTTTAGGCCATGCGCAGCGCTGCTTTCTGTCGTGTGGGTAACGAATGTACAGGTGCAACAGTCAGAGGTCTGTTGCTCACCTAGCTACAAGTGAGGCCATGTGGGGCATGTTCAAGGTCATTTGCCTGTAAAAGGAGTCTATTCCTGTGCACTGGGCTGGAGCAGTGCCTTTGGCTCCCCTTATGCTTTCTGCATGTGTATATGTATGTATATACACACACACACGTATATATGTGGCATTCAAAGATGGGAACGAATTCAAACCAGAGTCAATACACTTGTCTTTGTTCTTTCTGTAATATTTAAGAGCAGATTCTTTCAGCTGTAGAAACCACAAAAAGCTGATAGTATTGTAATTGCGAGGAAAAGATTATAAAAACTTAATATTCTGAACGTGGTCATTAACTGCAGCCTTGCTGCTACTTAGCAATTACTGTGTCTTACAGATATACCATTTAATGTTTTCTATAAATATTGTTTCAGTTTATTGACTTACTCTGTTTTTTAGATGGCTAGGCGTAGATATTGATCATGTTTTGGAGGTGTGTGCAGTGTAGATCAATCACAAGAAATCTGATAGGAAGACTTTTATGGACATATTTGCCTGTCATTTATGAATTTCAAGTTTTAATGAGTACTAATATAGTTAAATGAATTGCAGAAAAGAAAGATTACACCAAATGAAGGGAGTAAGCAATATACAGTGCCAAAACAAACAAACAAATTAAGGAACTGTTACAGGAATCCAAGATGAAAGGACAGGAAAAGGTGAAAAACATTTACTGCAGAAATACAGATTTAACCCAGATCTGACTCCTCACCTATTGTTCTTAGTAACAGCCATTACTTCCATTAAATCGGAGACACAGGTTTTGAGCCTGGTGAAAGGCTGCTTTCTAGTTCTTTGTGTATAGACAAGTATTGTTTTTTTCTTCAAAGTATGCTGTCCTTTCATTAAAATATTTCAGGAAGATTTTCAGCAGTGTAAATAAATGTGCAAGTCACCTGTTTCTCATTGATTTCCAGTACCCTTTGTCCCTTTGAAAATCACCATCTTTGTTTGCTTTTCAACTATATTTGTTTTCACTACTGATTTAAAAAGAGTATAACAACATCATCTGCCATCATCAGCTGGAGGATCACAGCTACCTTACAGAATACTTTCATATTTAAGAATAATTTTGAAGAATATTAACCATGGAGGAATTAAAGTATCCCAGGAATCTTGTTAAGATATTAAGAAAATTATTTCTGTGGGCTTATTAATAGTGCCGTTGCTTCCTTGGTCCTTCTGTTTGTAAAAGAACAAGATAGAATTTTCTAGCCTGGGTTACTAAGCTTTCAGCTCCTAGACCTGCAGTTATTAATCAGCTGTCATGGCACACCATGAAGTAGTTGTTCTAAAACCCATGTTTGCTTTTTAGGCTGATAGTATGATGTGGTAAAGCAGGGAGAAGGTGATGCATAATGCATAGATTTTAATGTCTGTGATAATACTGCAATCTGTAGTTTGAATGACTTGTATTAATTCTCAAAATAAATGCCCAAGATAATTTGCCAACAAAACTGATTCTCCCCTCCCCCACTTAGCTGACTTAATTTGTATGAGATAGCCTAATAGATTTGCCATGGCCTCATTTAAAGATTTCATGCCTGCCTTTTGATCACTTGTTAATAAGTATTACAAAGCAACAGATAAGAGCTTCAGGATTTGCTAGACATGAAAGAATAACTTGGACAAAAATCCAAGTAGGGAAAATTCCACAGACATTTTTGAAGTGGTGTTTACACTGAAGTTTTAATGTGTCTATAAATTTGCTCTAGTATGTTTCTAAGTGCTGTGGGCAGGGCAAGGCTTTTACAACTCGTGCTCTGCATCAGTATAGTTTTTTCCCTGCTTGAAGCTTGTGCTACACATACTTGCTTGTCTGTTTTAAGTACTGAGCTGGCTCAAACTATGGCAAATTTTCAGTGTAACAAGATCTTAACAGTAAAGTGTTAACACTTTTCCTTTAGATAAAATTCATAGGATGCTGGAAAATGAAGTTCTCTTCGTCACAAAAGAGTTGCTGCAAAAACTGTAGCAGCCAGGTTTCCCCAACACTGCCTCTGTACTGCAACCAAAGACTCTCCCTAATATCTGCCTCATGCTCTCAGGATGAAAATGAGGTTGGAAGTTTGTTCTTGCCATTTTGCCCATTTGAATTTTTTGCTGCTCATGAACTTAACTTTAGACTGCGTCCTGTAATGTGTTTATGTAGTGCCTTGCCTAGAGACTAGGGCTTTCTTCATTATGTTTCCAAGTGTTATCACTTTATAGGTGATAGAATCACTGCGATTTCTTGCATTTATGTTGGACATGACGCAGTGGCTTCTGAAATCAGCGTGAGACTTCAAGAGTAAATTTAGTGTTCTGGTCCCTATGTGGAGCACATTGTAGTATGCCTGTCTTGCTGTTGAAGTTTGTCTCCTGATGTAGGAGCACAGAGATAAGTAAGCTGTGCTCATGATATGCTTGTTTGGAAACCCGTTCATGGAAATGCCTTTGTACTCTGCTCGTTGTCTAACTGCTAGTTTCACCAGTATGCGTGTGAGGGAGAGTGACGGGGACTTGCTAAACTTGAGCAGTGTTTTCGATGCGATTTAGTAGTATGAAGAGTGAAGTGCACTCAAGGCAAGGGTGTATGAAACAAAATGATAGTCTTGGTGCTATTTCAAGCACTGAAACCGTGCTGTTGTGCTGTTCCAGAGTTGTGAATTGCTATTAAAATAGCCATGGGCATGTTGTTTGACGTAGCTGTTACTTGCTCACTTACTGCTAGGTGTTAAAAGAGTCACTGTGTTGCCAACATAAAAATAAAATCTTTGAAATGCAGTTGCTGTGTTAGACTCCTAATTTCCAAAGTTCTGGTTCCTGAGTTAGCTGTATATTTTGTATTCCGTATGTTTTCATTTTACCAATATATCCTAAATCCAATTGCTACTGAACAATCTTGAAATTCATCAGCCTATCAGTCTTGACATTAAAACTGATTTAACCAGACTGTGTTCAACCCTTTAGATAAAAGGGAAGACTGCATTCACTCAGACATGCAGTGGTACTGCTACTGCCTCAAAATGAATCCCGGGAGCCCAGCTGGCAAAGGATATGGAGAAGAGTAAACTGGAGTTAAAGTCGGGCTGATTGAACCACTCCAGCAGCAAATGGGACTAGAACCGACTGTCCTAGTACCCAGTCCCTGGGAGATATTCTAACAAGAGGGTGATCCTAGTGCTTGTGTTCTGCAGGTGAGGAAATGAAACATTTTTGCAATGGTCTTAGTAGAATAATAGTAGGAGAAAAGAGCCCTTTTAATTGAGCCCATCTCTTGTGTGATTTTTTTATACTAAAATGCTTGAGATGTGAAAAGCAGAGTGTGGTATAAAAATCAAATTATTGTGAAAATGTTTTTGCTCCTACAATTTATTTCCAAGAATAAAAGTTCAGGATAGAGGTGAGAATGTTTAATGACAAATGAATAGAAATGATATTGAGGTGGTCTCATCAGAAATATCTATTCAAGGTTTAACACTAAATCTTCAGTGCTTGTTGGCTCTTTTCAGGAATTCAGCTGTTAATGCTATCTAAGCATTAGTGGGTTACCAATTCAGAAATGCAGAATATGATTTTAGAAACAAAAGTATTGAATGATTCTCAACGAGGGGAGAAAACCTAGCCTCTGAGAAATCATTTATGAACTATTACAATATCAGGTTGCTGGGGTACATTCTGTTGAATGTTTGCTCAAAGCCTACATCTCTTGTATTAATCAAATCAGAATTCTGTTAAAATATGAGTGGACAATTCAAGGGATATGACTTGCTTTGCTGATGTCAGATTCTGTATAGTTTAAATATATGGTACCTTTTTATGCTGCTGTGTATGCTAGTAACATACTATGGGTTGAAGGAACACGATAGCTCAAATTCCAGACTATCTCCATGGTTTGTGGCATTGGAAGTGTATTTAATAATGCATGTTGCATAATTGCTAGAATTGGAGATTCATAAAGCTAATGCAGCCCTAGGAATCCTTTTTAGTCAGACTGAGCATGTGTTTTTCAAGTGGGCTATATTCAGGCATGCTTACTTAGTTTCATAAGTTTTGTTCATAACAGGAGTCTTAATGGAATTAATCTCAAGTCAGATGCTGCTTATAACAAAACGTTTAGAGAATACTAAAACATCATGACTTTCAGAAAGTGGGGAACCTTGCATACTATTTATACTGTACCATGTATTGCTGCGCACTTGCAAACAGTTTACATTTTAGAATTTTTTGAAGCCTGTGCAGACTGAAATATTCCTGAAGTTCTGCAAAGGCAGTTTCTCACACTTCTTTCCTGTAGATGAATTTGTAATATTGTTTCAGAAAGATGTTTATTACCTGTCTGTTTATCACCAGGAAAATCACGTGGGAATTTAACCCAAATTGTTGTGAGTTTGCTTAGCATGTCAAACATTTGTTAGGGAAATTTTATAACAGTAACTTACTTTATACATCTAACATCATTAATAAAATTTTTGGGGGTTGTGTCTCAGAAAACTAAAAGACCTAATTCAGCATCTGTTTTTTGAGGTAATGATACCTGTGCTCTGGGGAACAGTCAAAACAATGAGTCAATAGGCAGTTACTATGAGCGGGGGTTAGCATTTGGTAGCCATAGTAAAGCTCTGTTCTTGGGGCAAGTTGCAGAACAGCCATATATGATTTCAGATGTCACAGCACTATGTGGATCAGAATTCTTAAATAATCTAATTCCAGAGCCCTCTAAAGTGGGTATCCAAATGCTGAACTGTTTGAGTGAATGGAAAAAGGGCCGGAAGTTTGAGTGCATTGCAGTTAAGTGATGAACTATGACATGTTACTGGCTCGTAAATGTTCCTAAACTTGTTTAGCGCTTTTATAACGACCCACAACTAAGTGTAGAAGAGCTGTGAAAAATGCTTTTCATATTTTAATATCAATTAATTTCTAGCCCAAAAAGGATACTTGAGGTAAGGATGAAGGAGAGCATTGATAAAAGATAATTGGAAAAAAGCTTTTTTAAAGTTGTGTATGTTGTTGTGCATCACTTGTAAAGGGTTGGTTCTCCTTGTTCCCTCAGTGGCAATGTACACTCCACACACTAGCTGCCTCTAAAGTGTATTTGTTATTTGTAATGCATAGGCTGAACTGTTGGTTTCCTGATAATTTTCAGTGACATAAAGCAGCTAAAGCAAGTTAAGGATCCTACAGAAAGCTTATGTTGTCCAGCTTGATGGACCAGCATGAAAAACTCCAGAAATAGTCTTGTTAAGAAATAAATTGGCTTTAGCAGAAACGGTAAATCATGCATCTGATTATAGGAGTTCTGTAGAAATGCAACTGATACTAACGTCTCCAATGTGGGAGTGGACAAAAACTCTGATCTGAAGTTGTGTGTTAGGGTCACAGAATAGATGCTTTTCCTTTTTAGAGTTTTTAACTTTCTTCCAAATCTCACTTGAGCAAATGAAATTCTAAAAGCTGGAAGAGAATATGATTCTCAAGGATGAAGAAAGGAAAAGGAAGAGTTTAGGGGGAGATACCTTTAGAAGATAATGCAGAAGTATTTGCTAAGGGAATAGAATGGCAAGTTTAGATAACTGAGAAGGTAAGAAATAGAAAAAAATCACAGCCTTATTCTAAGTGATCCCAGAGGGAAAGATTGACTTCCAGTATAGCAGTACTGACTAAAACATGTTTGCCTATAATAAGTAGGTAGGATATTGTCAAAGTAGCTTGGCTATATATTATTTCAATCATATCATTCACTCTTTCCCCTAATAAATTTAATTAATGATGGTTGGCTGACATAAGCCTTGCAGTCATAAAACTGAAGATCCACCCTTAATAGGCAGATGAGGGACTTGCAAGCATCATGCAGCTCATCTCCATTTTTGACCTTGTGCCTAAACTGAGACCTGTCTAAAAGGAGGAGAGGAGTAGGCACTTTGGGACACTAATTCAACTTAATGCTGAGTGTGATTGAAGCTGTCTCTGTAGGCAGTAAAGCAAGCACTAGGAATAATGACATGTTGTAAATTCATTTAATTTTAAAAGCTTGCTCAAAGGTAGAATTACTAGAAGCACTTCAGCTTTAGTGTGGATTTTGGTTTTGAATTTTTCTTTTAAACCTACAACCTCACCAGGCTGCAGTTATTTAATTACAGATTTAGCTTTAACCACCCAATACTCCAGATACAAACTGTGTTATCATTATGGGATCATTCAGAGCAGGAGTCATGTGAATTGCTTTAGTAGTTTATCTCTTTTCCTCAAAAGCTAAGTTCAAAAAAAGGGGGGGGGGGGCAGGGAAAGGAGAGAGATAGCTAGGATCTGCATCTCTACAGTGTGTCATCCAAATCCTGCCCATACCCTGGGTGTACAGGGTAACAGCAGGCAAAGGAAATGTGACTCACTGTCAGAGCAGACATGTACTTGCAACCTATGTAATTACCTCTCTCTGGGCAGGCTGAAAAAACCCGTAACCTCAGAGTGAACTCTGGCCACAGAGCTCTGTGCTAAGACTAGAGAAATGGTATGCTCCAGCCATCACTTACAGGTAGGAAGCAAAGCAATGTCAGGATGTACTCTTGTAGGCTGATTTCATCCTAAAGTCAGAGACATCAGTTGTTAGTTTATGTTAAAAGTGCAGTTTTGTACAAATTAACTGTCCTAAAGATGTCCTCTAGGCATTATGAAGCATTGTTATACTATTTTCTTAATCGTGTGAAAAGTACGATTTACCATTAAAAATAAATATGATCTCTGTCTGAAAGCAACCATTCTTAGAGCATACTAGTGCCTTAGCTATTGCTAACCGTGTGTTTCCCACTAATAATTCTCTTGACTAATCTGTGGGCTGTGTGTTTGTTTTTTACTTCTTTCATTTGAGTCCAGGCATTTATGCTGTTTTGACTAATGTATATTACTACTACCTTTGCTAGTAACTTGGCTTTTAGGGAAGGCCCTTAAGCATCTTATTTGCCTACTGGCTTCCAGTGGTCAATGACCTTGATTGATGACATCCATTTTCACATCGCAGGTGACTAAGTCTTTTTTGCAGTGCTGCTTGGCTAACCAGCTCTGAATTCAAGGAGTTAAAATGGTGCATTTTGATGTGTTCAGATGCCCCCAAAGGACATGTGTGTGTCTTGCAGTTACCTTAAGCCAATATAGGTTGACCAGAATATTTGGGTGAAAATGAGCAGTCTTCCCTTACCTCCCCCAGTGGTACGTTTCATTCTCTTCTGGTGCCGGGAATAGCACTGGTGAGGCCGCTCAGCAAAGCAGAGCAGGGAATGAATCTACCTGAAATGAATATTTTGTGATTCTGTTGGGTTAGTGTTTATTAATTCTGTGGTGTGTAATTCCGTGTGTTGGTCCAAGGAAGGTCGTGGGAACCTCTGGGTGGGCTGGACTGCTGCTCTTGGAATCTGCCCATGCTTAGTTCAGATGTCCAGTGAGCCTGCTTTCTTTAGATCCATAGTAAATCTAAGCAAGTGCTATTTGCTATTGAATCTGCACAGTTTTCTCTGCGTGTTGGTGTGAAGTGGTTTGTTTTTTGTGTTTTTCCCCCCCACACACACACTTTTTTGCTAGCAATAAGAGTGCCTTTGGAAAATACTTACCTCATTCATTTTTGGTTGGGCTATGTAGTCCAAAGCTTTGACTGAAAAATACCAGAAGTAAAAATCATAGCAGAAAATTCTTGGGCATTTCATAGGCTATATCAAGAATATTTTCATCAAGTAGACCTACTAGTTCCAAA
The DNA here is from genome assembly GCF_028389875.1 of Rhea pennata. Lineage (NCBI taxonomy): Eukaryota > Metazoa > Chordata > Aves > Rheiformes > Rheidae > Rhea > Rhea pennata. The sequence goes on from NC_084669.1 coordinate 26,587,158, forward strand.
GAACATATTCTTACTTGTAGGCAACTCCACTGCAAAGTGCTTCAGAGAAATGATGATTGAACAGATTTCACAGGTCTTTACAATTGTAAAAGGGATTGCGTTGCTGATGTTCAAGGGCATAAATCTGGTTACGGCACTGTTAATCTCTACTAGCTTTTGGTTGAAGACCATGTTTACAGGGTTATGTGCTCAGCAAAACTTCTGCTTTGTAAGATTAGCTTCTCAAATTTCAAAACTGTCTTATCTGAGCTAGTGGAAGCATTAGTAGACCCTATTCTTAGGGATAAATACTCCTGTATTTTTTACTATCCCTATTATTTAAAAGACATGTAACTTAAGTCCTGTATCAGAATCCAGAAAAGCCAGAAAGAAAGCCTGAGTTGAACAGGGTTAGAAAACTAGAGTGTAAATACTGTTTTGGAAAAGAAATGGTTAGATTCATGTAGATGCAGTATGCCTGTGCATGTTTTTTAAACTTGTTAATTTTAACCTGGTTGAGAAATGCTGAGTTTTTGGCTTGGCCTTGCACTTCTAGTTCTTGTCAAGTTGGAGCTGAAGCCTTAAAAGGTAGATACTGTCATGATGCTACTGATTCAGCTTGAAATGAAGCAGCAAAAGGTTTGCTTGCAAGATTTCTTGCTGTGCTCTGAAGAGCCAAGTGTTTTAGCTTCTGCATGGAAAACTTAGCCACATATGTAAGCTTTGGCATATTTCCCCAGCTTGGATAAAGATTAACATGCATTATTAAAGATAAAGGCTGTTAGTTAAACTTTTGGTGTCATCTTAGCACTCTTTCTGGTGGAATTACTGAACAATAACACAAATATGAGGCTTGGATTTAGGAATTGCTATAGAGGAATCTCAATACTTTAATGTATCCTTGGTGAGGCTAAAACAAATGAAGTCATGTTGATTGATATGATATAGCAATACTTCAAATCTGTTCTGCTTGTGTCTAGTGAACTGGCTGGATTTTACATCTCTGCTTATAGTTCCTTAAGTGTGGGTGCACCTGCATACTACCACAGTGGGGAACTGAAAAATTCACTGAATCAATGCACCCTAATATAAATGCACCGTGGGAAGGTAAAAGGTACTTTTATTTAAATAAAATTAATTAAAGCCTTGTTCACATCAAGGTTGGTGATGCTGTTACACTGATAGGACTTTCCCTAATGTAATCCACATATAAGGTAATTAACAGGTGTAGAACTTAAAAATTGATAAAGAACAATTCTTTTTGTTTCCTAAACAAAAACACTGGGTTCCTAGCAGCTTGAAAGGTATTCAGTCTGAGCTTGTATTTAAATGGGAGCTGTGCTCCTACTGTGAATAATTAAGTTTCTCTCCTGCTGGTGGGTGGGGGGGGGAAGTGTAATGCACTCCTAGGGAATGCAGTTCTTGCCTATGGAGATACACAAGCCATAATAGACATTTGGGGGGAGGTGAGGTGAGGAGGGTGGTGGTGTCTGCATCTGCCAAGAGGTAGTTTTTCATTAAGGGGTATTTGGAGGTCTACAAGTGGCTGTATTCTCAAGTCTGTAAATAAATAAATCTTGTTGACTTTTGTAAGACAAGCTTAACAGTCATGAGCAACATCACATCTACTTTGTCCTAAATGCAGTAATTTATTATGCAGGTATTATAAAGATCTGACTATGGCATGTCTCTTGGGGGTGGGAAGGGTAGGAAAAAATCCTGTCTTATTTCTTTAATGGCATCTTTTAGTGGAGGTATTGAGAACTAATGAGTCAATACTGAGCAAGTCTGTTTTTTCTTCACTCTTCCTCTTTCCTTTTTCCCCTTGGTCCTATCTCACTAGCCATGAAGTAGTATACCTACCCCGTTCTGCAGAACGTCTTTCACAGAAGCGGCTCAGCAGGGATGTTCAGTTCTGTCTGACCTCTGACAATCTCTTGTATGTGTGTAAAGGCAGAAAATCTCATGTACATTCTTGTGGTAGATTTTTTTACAGCTGCTATACTCTGCATGTTTCAAAATGGTAAGTTCAGTCCTTAATTCTAAGGAGAGGATCAAGTGATAAGAGAAGTGAACTCTGTACTTAACTCACAGCTACTTCCTGGAATATTTTTTCCACAGCTTGATATTTCCCTTTTTGTAAAATATATCGTTCCTCGTGTATTAGGCTCTTTTTAATTTCAGAAGCCTGCCAGGCTTGACATATTATAAATCCACCTACACATATAATCCTTTCCTGTTACTCAGGTGAATGCTTTGTCCTGCTCCAAACCAGAGAACTAGAGAAAAATGGATTAGCTCTTTTGTAGGAGAGGAAAACTGTCTGCCTATTGGTCATATCTTTTGAACTGGTTGAAACTATGTGCGTAATAATGAGCAGAGTTGAGTTGCAGCAGAGTTGAGATAAAAATCAGAAAACAAATCAAGTTCAACAAGGGCAAGTGCAGGGTCCCACACCTAGGGAGGAATAACCTTAGGCACCAGTGCAAGCTGGGGGCTGAGCTGCTGGAGAGCAGCTCTGCAGAGAAGGACTGGGAGTGCTGGTGGATGACAAGTTGTCCATGAGCCAGCAATGTGCCCTGTGGCCAAGTATCCCTGGGTGCATCAGGAAGACTGTTGCCAGCAGGTCGAGGGAGCTGATCCTGCCCCTCTGCTCAGCCCTGGGGAGGCCTCATCTCGAGTACTGCGTCCAGCTCTGGGCTCCCCAGTACAAGAGACATGGAGCTGCTGGAGGGAGTCCAGTGTAGGGCTACAAAGATGGTTAGGGGACTGGAACATCTCCCCTGTGAGGAAAGGCTGAAAGAGTGGGGCCTGCTCAGCCTGGAGAAGACTGAGAGGGCATCTTAGCAATGTCTATGAATACCTTAAAGGAAGGTGTCAAGAGGATGGGGCCTGACTCTATGGTGCCAACCAACAGAACAGGAAGCAATGGGCCCAAACTGAAACACAAGCAGTTGCATCTGGAAAACTTCTTTCCTGTGAGGGTGACAGCACTGAAACATTCTCTGCAGATACTCAAAACTTGCCTGGATGAGATTCTGTACAATGTGCTCTAGACGACCCCACCTGAGCGTGGGGGTGAGACTAGATAATCTTCGGAGGTCCCTGCCAATCTCAACCGTTCTGTTCTGTAGCTCTGAATTCTATTGATGCCCAGATGGGGTTTGTCCTAGGAAATACTTTATATTTTACTATTTGCGTAGTGATAGATGGGCTACCATCAAAGCTGGAGCCTTATTTTGCTAGACTCTGAGCAGACCTATGCAGGAAGAGAATTACTGACACAGATTTCAGGATGTAAATAGATGAGAAATCTGGAATGAGACCTGTCAGTCTCATGCTTCAAGTGGGAGGTTCAGGCTAGTTGGGGAGAATGCCACAAGCCTGCCTAATCACACCCTTCTAGGGAATACTTAAATCAAGAGGGCGTTGTTGCAGGAAATGTTTTTCTGGTAGCTGTGTAATGTCATGGTTTCTGTGCTGTCCTGTGACCTGGCGAATGCAGGGATTCCTACTTCTAGTCACTTTGCTAAAGGCAGAAAGTCTTGTATGCAGCAACTCAGGAGTGTGGGGAAGGCTGGAGAGCAGGAGCAGTAGTAACTCAGTTTTTAGGGCCCTAATTTAGCACATAAAAACACTGAGGTTCAAAGCCTTGTGCAGCCACATCTTTCCTATAATAAAGCTATTGCTAAAAATACCTTTGAGCAGCTGGTCCTCAGACTTTTCAGGTTTTTGTTTTTCTGCTTCAGGTATTAGCAAGGCCTTACAGGGACAGAGTGAGGGTAAAAAAAAAAACTATATGGATCACGTGGTGCTCAGATGCTGTGGTAGTGAGGACCGTGTAAATGCTCTGAGGACAAGTCAAAAAGGTCTGTGAAAGAAAGAGCAACATATTTCACGCCTGCCAGTGGCCATTATCCTATTGAACAGTATTCCTTTTATGTGCTCTTCTCATGACTTTTTTGTGCTAGTTTGTATGGGCATGCATCTCTGCCTACAGATGCATTTTCTCTATGTTCCTGTTTTTACTAGTATTTACATTTTAAGAAATTTTCTTGAGGGGGAAGTAATTTTTTGCTAGAGGATGAAACACTCCGTTTCTTAGACTTTATAAACTAAAGAAAGCCTGAGATAAATGAAGATATGTATTTTTTTATTTACAGTATACAGCACTGCAAACAAAAGGTGGTGCTACTTTAGTCAACCTCCTATGCCTCAAACTGACAGTGATTAGAATTACTGTAATAAAGGGAACCCTGAAGAATATTAAAATGAAACCTATGATAAAATATGCTAGAGCTTTATAGATTAAGCCTAGCATTCTGAATATTCTTTTGATATGAGAAGAGGCCTGAAATATATAAAGCATAAGCTTAATGTTCTCTAGGGAGTAGGCATGCTTGGATGTTGTGATTTTTGTTTTCTATGAAGCAAAATACCATAGAAAATTATGGAATCTGAACCTCTGCTCTGGAAGATGAAATTTTACCATCAACATCTCAAACAATAATTTCCGGAAAAGAGACAAAGAAGGAAAACCTTTTTACAAAAACAGTAATGTTCTTCTCCTGGAAATACTCTTGACTCAGAAAATGGGAAGTAAAATTTCTTCAAACAAGATATAGCTTCATCCCCCCTCCCCCTGCAAAAAAAATATTCAACTGAATGTTGTAGATGTTTTTCTTTCACAAATAAGGGATCAAACTTTATTTGATACAGTAAGTATTGCTGTGAATTTTTAAACAAACTTTATTGGAAGTATCTCAGTTTTTAGAAATATGAAATCTGCATGGCGATGTCTCAGTATGGAAATCCTCTACTATTTTGTACTAGCAGGTGCTGATTATCAGGGAAGGAACACATTACTACAGAGTTTTCAGAAAGCTTGGTAAAATTGGTGGCATTTCTAAAAGGCCCCAGTTATTGGGAGTCCACCCCAGTGAACTTGTTTGTTAGCAGTTCAGTTATAAGATGAACCCAAGGAAGATGCAATATTATAGCAAATGTAGAGCCTTCTGCTTCTCTAGATCAGAAACTGAGTACACTATGTGCAGGTTTTTTAATATGTGGATCAATAATGTTAAAATGTCTTCAGCAGAAAGAAAAAATTTTCGAAACTTTGAAGTGTTGTTTCCGGCTCAATCTGCTAAATAATTTTTCAACTGATTAAAAAAAATATATAGGTCCAGGCTAACTATGGACATATTTCTTATCAGTGTATTTTAGAAACCGATGTCTTCATTCTTGTTTTTTGCCTTTTTGGAACAGCACCTGCGTTCAGTGCACTTCTCAAACTGTGTTCTGAGCAGTCAGGGGATTGGAATAGTTCTTTCTGTTACTTAAATGAGTTCCTTGGACATGCTCATATTAAGTCTTTCATCGAGGTTCAGAAAATAGTAATATTGTAACAGAAAAGTAGAAATACCCCTGAAATAGTTCACTTGCTGTTTTTGAGACCTGACTCTGATACTCTTTTATCGCAATTGAATAAAATTTTTCTGTTCAAATCAATTACTCTAAATGGTGTTTCTCTCTGGAAACTATCTGTCGTTATTCAATCATCTCCTTCAAAGTGCTATTTACTATTAAGATGAAAATTTTTACCAGTTACACTTACAGTGCAAATCATAAAGATGATTTATGGCTTAAATAATTTACTATAGTTGATTGTGCAACTTTGCTGCCAATTATCCAGCTGTAAACTTACAGTATTTCAAACTCATTTTTCAAGTGGCACTGAGAGTAGGGGCTCAACTACAAACAGATCAAACAGATCTTCTGACAGAAATAGGGCGTTTCCTGCTGTGAGAAATCTGGAGGCAGCTGGCTAACTGAAAATGTTAGTTCTTTTGACCTGCCAGTTGCCTTTTGCCACCTGCTAGGTGGTTTCCCTAGCAGACTGTGGACATGCTGCAGTGGTGAGCGCTCAAAGCACAACACCACTTCCTAACTGCCCCGTTGTGTCTTCGTTGTATGAATAAGAACATATGCCTGGGGTGGGTTATTGGGTTGCCCACCCATTAGCTGCCTAGTAATTGCAAGCAATTGCACAGTGAACATTTAACTAAAATATTTAATTGAAAAGAATCCACAGAACATCTGCATGTGTGCATATATCATTTCCACGTGAGACAAAACATTAAATATTTTATAAAGAATTTAATATGCATGCATATATAAAAATCAGCAATCCAACAAGATAGATCACTGACACTAGTGCCAATGGATATGTCGGTGAGCTTATTGTACAGTCCTATTATATTGCTACAAAAAAAGATAAAAATATGGGGAATGTGGAAAGAAATAAACCAAAAAATTTCTAAGCTGCTGCACAAACTGCATCTGCAACGATCTCTGCAAATCTGACCTGCAGAGAAAAGTTGTCTCAGTTAGGAACATAGTGGTCAATTAAACTGTGAGCGTAAGAGGAATATTCTTCAAGTCATACATCCACAACATGTTACTGTAATTCAGAGCGTCATTAAACAAATCTCTTTCTAACAGTGGACAATTTCCTGTTCTTCATGGGAAGACTCCTTCTCCCTCTTTTCATCTTTGACTCAGAAGTGATAGTATACACTCCTTTGGATAAGGCTTCTGCCTTCCACCAGGCTTCAGCAGGCGGTGTGCTGAAGCACAGGATTTGTGAGCACAAGGATAATGAAAGGAAATGGTGATCCAACTTCATTTTAGGTTTTCATCATTAATTCACATGCATTTGTGATCTCTAAAATATCGAGATGTATTTTCTGTTTGCAGAAATTCTTCTGCTGTGTCATGGTCTCTTCATAAACTTATTGCCCTCCGACTGAAAAGCAGCTTAGGTTCTTGGTGTTGTCTACTGTGAAAGACTGTTGCAGGACAAGCTGGAATAATACGCATAACTATTATATCCATTTGATCCTTCATCTGTCTTAAACAGTGTTGTTATTTATAGTAAATAATATATAATGTAGTAAAAACATTTCTGACTGTTTTTCTGTCAGTTTGCTAGCTAAACAAGCTGTGCTCTTAGTACCTTGTCAGACATTCCATTTTTCTAGCTATTATAATAGATTCTGTGTTTGTTCCCCTTTAAAATCAATTTTGCATACATATAATCAGAACTGTATATAAAGTTGTTGAAGTTTTGTAAAGTAGAGCATGTGCTTTCTAGTTTCAACTAAATATATTATGTCCTAAAAATCATACTGTTACCTTTATGACTCAGGAAATCCATTTTTTAGGTTGCAAATAAATATGAGATCAATCCTAAAGTCCTTTTTGGGTAGTATCTAGCAAAGATGATGTGAGGAGACAATAGTAGTATGGATTACATGCAGCTGTGTAATTTTTAGGCCTATGTTTTCTGTGCCAATAAGGGACTTCAAGAGTGTGACTTGTGCTATGAAAGAAATTGGCCTAACAAAGGTATTTACTAGTTTTGGCAGAAGTGTATCTTTTTCTTGCTCCTGGAGACATGTGGCCCGTTTTCTTATCAAAACGGGGTCATAGTTTGGTAATTCCTTGATCACATTCATTGTTCCTGTAGCTAAAACAAGTTTGTGGGCATGTAATAGTCAACAGAGACCTCTGCTGATTCACTTTTGCTAATGGTAATTTTGTTTGAGTGAAGATTACAAAAATTATTGTTGTTTGGAGCTGCTTCCCTGAAATCTAGTTGCTTCATATAGTAAGAATGTGTTTACCTTCCACACACCTTGCAGATTCTGTCTATTTAGCCTTTCTAAGTAATACTTCTTTTAAATGTATTTGCACAATTTCAGTTGCTTGTCCATACTGTAGAAAGATGCCTTATGTGTAAATACTCTTTATTAGTATTTTCTATGGGGTGGGTGGAGTTGACTTCAGAGACAATGTGAATATGCCCATGGACTTCTGTTGGAGCACGGTCAGAGACGGAACCAAGGTTTAAGGAGTACAGTCCTGTATTTCGGCTGTAAAGCGGGAGCAACGCAGAATTTTAAATACCTCAGATCCTTTTCAGCCCTGTTGGTGCTCACCGAGTGTAAGGATGACAGAGCTGGCTTCTCAGCTGTGTATTTGTGTATGGATGTATACAAACCTAGCAATGTGTATAGTCATACTATACATAGTCATACATTATATATACCTATCTATGTTCATATACAGGTGATCTTGTGTCTAAGGTATTTTCATAAATTGCAGTATATTCTTTTGCTTTTCTCAGAATATGGTAACTATGGTTCAGGGAATGCTATCTAGCAAGGCCTCTTTGGCACACTGACTCACAGGTCACTATTGCAGTCCAAAATAAAAACAAAGCTTGCTTTTACCTTTTCAAGGTACCCTGAAAGCTAGAATTTGAGTTCTGTTTTCTTTGCAGTTTTTTCTGACTTCATCCATTTCATTGATGCTTCAGAAAGAATGTTCAAACCTCAGTCGTTAAATGGGGACTAACAGCACTGGGTTTAGGCACTTTCATTGCTTATTGAGCTATAAATCCAAGTCTTCGGTCCCCATTTAAAATTAGTTACTTCTCTGAAGACTTGAATTTGAATTTATACACTCAACATTAGTCATCCAAGTATAAAAATGCTGGTATTACAATGTTTCAGTGCCTCAGTTTATCCATCTCTAAAAACATAAACTTTCTGACTTTACGAGAATGTCAGTTTTAACTCATTAATATCTACAAAATATTTTTATCATCTTAGATGTAAGGAGCTTTGTTAACTGTTAACAAGCATGAATGCTCCAGAACTGCCTAGTACTGAACTCTGAGTTCGGGCACTGTAGCCTTTTTATTACCCGAATTTCCAAGGAAATAGCCTACCTAGAGTTACAGTAGTCTGGTATTTTGAATGCTTATGGAAAGGCCTTTCTGTGTAAACAGTAACTTTTGTGTCCTGATAGCGTGTTTTATACTGAGTCTCAGGACTAGGGCTTGAAAGAGTCCCAAGAGATGAGAAATATGAAGGCTTGTCTCATCTGGTCAAAAGGTGCAAGAACTAAGTTATTTGGAATATGAATAACCCTTCCTCTGTAGGGGCCTTTGGACCAGCCTTCAGTTCACTATCTGCCTGATGCAAGGTTTCTTTGCATGCTCAGGTGGTGTGCAGGGGTCTTCAGGTAAACAGATGAATCTGGCCCTTTGGCCTGCACTGCTTCTGGCTGACCTGTCTTTTTGAGTGAAGTAAGTTCACAATGGAGAAAAGCAGTGAAGGTTTTGGTTTTCGCTTGCTCTTGTCATGTTTGTGACAAAAGCATAAATAATTCCTGTCGTTGCTGCTGTGACTTTTAAGTTTTCCTTATGACATAACACTTTCAGCTTTAATTTCATCAGGATTTACAGAATAAAAATCAGTGTTGTTATGTGGAAATAAGAGTAAAAAATTAATGATAAAGTAGCATAGAAATACCCCTAATCCTTTTAATAATAATTTGAATTATATAGTATTTTTCATTTTGTGGAGTTGTAAGGCATTTTATTAGCTGCCAAGCCAACATGCCTGAATCTGCAGAATACAACTACCTTGAAGATACAGGTGGTGATGAAATGGTACACAGCACTTTGCACAGCTTCATAAAGTTGAAACATGTGGCCCCAGGAAAAGGATACTGATTCCCCTTTTTAAACACCACACTAAGGACTCCTCTGTTGTGAAAAGACAAGATCTCAGCCTGATCTGTTGGTCAGTTAAAACAGTAAAAAGCTAAATAGTAGATGAACAGGTAATTTTGAGGTATTTAGGCAATTACAGGTATGTCATTATGAAATGAGTTGTATCAGCATGGGAATGGCAAAATTGAGTTTTGTCTTTGAATTAGCATGTGATGAAAGAAATCACATTGGTGTTCTGGGGAACAGACTGTAGTTCTGGGAGACAGATTTGCTGTGTGATTTGCTCAGTTAGGATCCTATGAAAACACTAAAAAAAGCCTTTTTTTTTTTTTTTTTTTTTTTTTTTTTTTTTTATGCTTTGGAAGCTGCACCTGCTTGGCAGTCTCCTCCTGTCTCATCAGAGCTGTGGTTACATTAAAAATGAAGGTATTGTCTTTTGGACAAGCTGTAAACATACATGGTGAAATTTTAAACATGTTTCAACTAATTATCATTCTGAGGACATTCAGTTTAAGGCTTGCTACTGCCCCTGAGGGCCCCCCCCCCCCGTTTTATAGCTGTAAAATGGGCAGGAGGGGTAGGAGCCCTAAGAGGTGCCCGCTACGGAGGGTTTTTGTCTCACTGCTGAGTCCTGCAGGAGCATCTTGGGGGAGGTTCTGCCAGTGATTTCTGTGGTGCTGGGATTGTCTGCGCAACTGCTTCTGTTACTTCAACTGGAAAACCTTTAATCTGGAACCCATAGAGATTTGTATTGGAGTCTTGGTAGCAACAAATCAGCCTTATTAATGAACTGTTCATAAATCATGCTCCCAAAGGTATTTACATGTACGCGTATGTATCAGTGTTCATGCAGTGATTTTCTTATGCAGATTGCTGCCTGTTCAGTGATCCAGGAGGCACTACAAAAGCAGATACACTAGTACAATAGACTATTCATATCCTTCTGATTCCAGCAGAGCTCTATTAAATGATGTTCGTTTCTTTGTTCCTTTCTTTTCTCTATAGCTCTTTGGTCTCTAGCTTGAATGAAGGGGTTTGGCTGTGTAATGTTTTATTTTGAGAATTTCAGGTAATGGGGAACTGCAAATGCTGACTGGCTGACAGTGTTAGCTTACAGCAGGTGGCACTATTTGGTGACTTTTGCTAAAACTGTTTTTACTATGTCAGTGCACATGAACGTATTGATACATGATCATTTTTCTATTGATGTTTTATGGAAACATTAAATAAGGTACACAATCTGAGGAGGTATATACATGTGTCTTCCCTTCTAAAGATTAATAATAAGCTGTGCTTTTCAAAGCAGATCAAACACATCCATTAAGCACTATTTCGTGCAGTTAATGAATTAGTTTTATCTTGCTAATTTTTTGGAGTACTGCTTGGGATAGGTATGATTGACTCTTCCTGAGATTTTCTAGAGACATTCTAATGTTTAACTGTTACACAGATGTGATAATTCTAAAGAGATTAGAAGTTTCTATCAAAAATGTTTTAAAGCTTTACCTTAATACTCCCTTTACTTTTGTCACCATAGCATGAAAAGTAAAACAAAACAATGCTGCTTATGGGATAGTGTTTGTAGTGGAAGGGAGATCTGCTGCTGCATTGCTTTTCTGGTACAATAACTTGCCCAATAAATGCATGTTCCGTTAAACATGCTGACAAATGTGCATGCATACACACACTTTATATATCTTTATATATGCATACATATTCACATATGCACCTGTATTTATCGAGTCAAATTCTACTCTCGCACTAGTTGTGCAGTGGGGAGATTTCCTTGAACCACTCTAGACTAGCATGGGTGTCAATTAAAGCGGAACCAAGCGGATTAGACTTGCACAGGAAAAATAAAAGTACTATTTTCAGCTTCCTTCATATTTTATAGGCTGTTAAACAGCTGTTCTTACCCTAAAGATGTCTGAAACAGTATGGATGAATTGTTTCCCCCTTTAAAAAAGGGTGGGGGGGAGGAAACAATTTGCCAGCACACTCTGCTCCTGCCACTACTCCTTTTCTAATGCTATGTAGTTATTTTTAGCAGTAGAAAGTGCAAAGCATGTTTAAGAGAAATAGAGTGGAAAATGCGACATGCATAACCCATCTTTGTGGGTGGATGAGGTTTCTCTATCAGGGTTGCTCTGTTTGGTGTTATTTGCATTCTTTTGCTGAGTGCCATGCTCTTCTGAATTAAAGATGTGTTTTGTGGCTTAGAAACCCTATTCAAGCACATCTACATGACTGAAAAATGTATTTAAATGATATAACATACAAGCTACTGATGTGATCAGTTTTGTGAAGAAATTGTTCTTGATATTTGACTCAATAGTTGTGTACTTTCTGTCTATCAAAATCAAACTAATAGAAGAGTGGAGAGGATGTATTTAACGTGGTCTTAAAGTTTTGTGTTTAGCAAGAGCAGGAAACAAGTACTTCTAAGTAAGTATTTCTAAATATGAGTAGTGTTTTTCTAGATGAGGCAGGGTGTGTGTGGGGGATGTTGAGATTTCTTTTTCCCTGTTAGCTTTATTCTTAGTTCTGCCAATGGCCCCCTGAGACAAATATCTTCATTTGTCCTTTGCTTCCTTAGCCTATAAAATGAGGATAATGATTCTGAACTCGTTCAAGAGTGTAAACATGCATGGATGTTGAATGTTGTGTTAATCTTGAAATGGTTTGCTACTGCCATCTACCCACTCTCTAACTTGCTTATTCAAAAGGAAGGATTCATGCTACACCTTTTTCATTCTGAAATTTCTATCTTCTCACTTGATCTGACTTGCCTAAACCTGCTTACACTGGTATTACCTTGAAGAAAGTACTTTCTCTGGAAATACATATCAGTGGTCTTAAAACTGGAGAGCATAGGGAAAGCCTCCCCTTTTCCTCTCAGCTTTCTCTCTTCAATGACTCGAAGTTTTTCTGTATGTATATGGGATTCTGCAGCCCCTATAGGCTTTTGAGCAGAAAGAGCTTGACTTTCACTTGCAGATGGCCACCATTTCCCTCACCAACTTGCTGATCTGCACCCCAACTAACTTGTTTGCCAGCTAGCTCTGCAGGTATCTTTACTAAATATAAAATTGTTTCCTTGCTCTGTTGAGACAGTGACATAGTCTTTTCTTTCCCTGTCCAAACTTGTGCTCAATGATTCCTGTAGGTTTTTTCTCATTTAAGAGTTCTTGAATTACAGATGCTAGAGCTCAGTAAGCCTAACACAACTCATCACAACACTGAAGGATTAAGTATTTCCTATCCTTTCGCACCACTCTCAGATGTCTTATATGCAGTTGTTACAGAGAATGTAATTTAAAAAGTGACGGTACATGCGGTTTTCCTTGTGCTTTCCAGGGAGAGGAAAGGGCAGGAGGGGAAGGATGGTAGGCTGTTAGCTTATTGCAAAGAAAATTAGTGTATATCTAGGGTATCTTTTCTGAAAAAATGAAAATGGCATGATGTTTTCTGCATCTCAGCCAAGTCCCAAGAGGGAGGGAATTTTGTTATGACATCCATCAAAAGCAATTTTATTTTACCTTGAGAGAGTTCAGATAGGAAGGTGACACTGAGCTTTGCTTTCCTGGATTGGTAGCACAGATGTTTTGCTATATTAGTTTTAAAAAAAATATATATATGTTTAGAGTATTTACTTTTTCCGAGTACAAAAATAAGCTTCATGATTTGTGCCACATTCCACCAAGTAAGCTTGCTGCTGTTTTGCTTTTTAGCTCTGCAAAAACTCCAATTGGAGTAAAAAATGACGTAGCAAACAAGCTATCCTACATCACTATAGACTGTTGAATTATGCCCTGTGTCATCACACTAGCTTTGGCTGTAGCAGATAAAATAAAAGCACACTGATTCTGTACAGATTGGGTTCTTCATTAACTGTGTTACAAACTGAGCAGGCCTGTATCGGAGCTGGGACTGATGATTCCTGTGGGGTGGAGACAGTGCTAGGGAATCAGTAGATGAAGTCCTCTGGTAGGTACAGTATTGAATTAATAACAATCATAGTACTAGCAGCTTGTGTTTTGCTTCAAGCCCTGTCTCCTGAATTAGGAGTAAACTGAAGTCAAATTGTTTATTGGGGATGTTCAAAATCGCTACTTATACTAGAGATGTTTCATAAATAGTTTTTACTTTCAAAATGGACTCAAAGCCTTTGAATTTGAGGATGGTGTTTTGGAACCCAGTTTACTTACTATCCAGCACATCACCAAAATGTAGTTCAGATTGCTACAGAATTTACTACTTGGTAATACCTAAATGTCTGTGAGCAATTTTTATTTTGTGTGTGTGTTTGTGTCCAGCAGACTCCAACACTTCTGCTTCTGTATGGTCTACACAGATCATATCACAGAATCAGTAAGCCTGGAAGGGATCTCTGGAGATCATCTAGTCCAACCTCCCACAGATTTCCTGGTGCTGGTTCCACTGGGGCTTGAACCCAGGACAATTCAGCATGTAAAGCACATGTGATAACCATATGCATAACCTGTTATGTTTAAGGTCTCATATAAGCATATTAACTCAATCCAGTATGTTTCTGTAAGTGCAACTTTTAGTAGAGAATCATTGTAAGAACTATATCTTAGGATTCCCACAGTCTGCAGGGAAAGAAGGAAAATAATTAAATTCCATTTTACTTTTATGTGCAGAACAGTTCTGATTATTTGAACCTTAATTATGCCAAACTTTGTTTACAAACCTTCATCTGCTAACTGGAACTGTTCTTGATTACTTGAATTCCTGATTATCTAAATGTATTTGTTGGTCCCAATGACTTGGAGATAATCAAGATTGTAAACTACAGGCAAATTAGGCATCTAGCATTCAGGATCATTTGTTTTGCCATCTTGAGCTCTCTTTGTCATAGAAAGTGTTTAAGGTGTTGAAATGAAACTGAATCTATATAGCATTCATTACTAAGACTGGTTTCAGATGTGCAAGTGGATAAAGCTGTCCAAAAAGGTGAAGGACTCCTATATGTGGTGGAAGGGCTTCAGAGTTATGCAAGCTGACCAAGTGCCACTACCACCTGTAAATATTCAAAGGGAAGTCATGTATTCTGTTGCCTTTCTGCTGAGTTGTCCTGTCTGGATAGTGACTTGCATTTTATACAGTTAAACATTAAAAAAAAAAAAAAAAAAAAAAGAGAGAGAGAGAGAGAAATATCTACAAGGGATGAGCTCCCCCTTCCTTCCTCCCCTGTTGAAAAAAGAAGGAAGTTCCGAATGTTGGGTTTTTTTAATTTATAGTATACCCCTGAGAACATGGCTTATCAAATCTTTGTATGGATCTAAGCTTTTTCAAAGCATTTTATTTCCTCAGCTTTGAATGCCTTGTGTAGTTTCCTTCTGTTTCTTGTGGACAGGTGTTTAGTGGTTCCTGCAAAGTTAGCATCTCCAGCTGGGTGCTCACAGATGCTTTCAGAAGGGTAGGTTATGTAATTTTGGCATAATATTGCGTTGCTCACTGTCCTGTTATGTCTCTTGTTTTCACCATTTTTGTGCGAGTATGAATGATTAAAGTTCAAACTGACAGGCACAAGGCAAATGAAATAACAGAGGCTCATTATCCTAGTCAGAGCCATTTGTAAAATAACCACTTTGGAGGGTTTACAGTTTACACGGTGTTGTGAATATCGGTATGAATTTCTCATTGCTTCTCCAGGTGCTGGTTTCCACAGACAAATATAACCTCCAATTCCCAGCACACTGATCTGTCTAAACACAATTTGACATGCGTTGCTATTAGCTTAGCACCTTATCAAATAATGTGCCCTGATACAGATAAAAGGTTTTACAACCTTGCCGCCTTTGTTTCTGTGTGCGTTCACCCACAGAGACAGCTCTGCAGCAGCTAATAATTAACACAAAAGACAAAGACAAATCTATATGGCTCAGTGTTGGAGGCTCCAGTGTGCATGTTAAGCAGTCAGGGAAGTGAAATCCACAGCGAGAGGGTCTAGAATGGGATTCTTCAAACAAGTCTTTAAAAGGATTTGAAGTTGGGCTTTGTAAAGTCACATTTTTACATGATGGAGCAGATGCCAAATCGTTGTCTGGAAATCAGCACGATTTTATCTGTCAGAGCATTTACTCAAATCTTCAGAGAAGCTCTTGCTGCTCTGTTAGCAGTAACCCTGTGTTGCTTTGCATGCCAAATGTAAGCAAAGAAGCTGAGAATGGAATTAACTGTGCTGAAAAATCAACCGGGGAGATGATATAAAATATTCACTGAACTGAAGCCTCCTTTCTTCCTCCTTAACTTATTTAAGAGTTGTGTCTTTGGGCTTATACATGTCCACACATTCTTAAGCAGTAGCTTGGGGGACTAAGCCCAAGGCCATGCTGGCTTTCTCTGTTTTATCTCTGTTAACACTTCAGAGGCCATTGAAGGCACCTCACATATTACTTATCCAGCGTCTTTATCTTACCTAGAATTTTAAATGTGGCCTTAGCCAGACAAACTCTACCAAAATTAGCATTCTTCTGACACGTGTCTGGTGGGGAGGGAATCCCAGATTTATTACATGAGCAAATCTGCAGTCTTGAAACTAGAGCAGCAAGTAACTTTAAAAACCAGGTCAAAAAGCTACTTTGATGTAAACATGCTGTTTTTCATCTAAATCACTTAAAGCGGGATTTTAAAGGTATTTGACGATACGAAATACAAATAGATACAGTGAAGGGTTTTCAGAATTGCTTTATATCTATGGGTGCTTTTAAAACTCACTAACCATTCATTTATGTTTCAAAGCACATGAATGTCTTAGTCTGAATCTAGGTTCCATTGAAAAATTGCTAAGTACATGTTCAGAATTATACCGTTCTTATATTTTTGAATGGGGCCTTGAAAGAAGGAAAGTGATTCTTACTAGAATGGGAAGGTGCCTACAACACTCAGTGTTTAGCAGTGAGAGAGAGACTGACAAATGTGATCTTTGGCTAACAAAATGAATACAAGTTCAGCTCCTTATTGTTTGTATCACTATACTAACTTGCTTGTAATTTATTGCTCTAAGGTCCAAATGACTTGAAACCTCATTCACTAACAGACAGTACCTAGGGTAAGCTGGAGAGGAAAGTGATGCTTTGAGTTTAAGCATGTCTGTAGAATAGAAAGCAGCATGGGCTGCTGCTTGTAAAATGTCATGGCACCAAGCTAGCCCCAACATTCACATCAGGCTTGTATGATTACACAAAAGCTGAGATTTTAAATGAAACCTGAGGAATTTTGATACCCAGTTCCCATTGATACTTGCAATCCTTGAAGTCCTTCCTATTGTTTGTTTCCCCCCCCCCTCCCCAGCTTTTCTGAAATGCATCTCTAAAAATTTTTCTGGGGTGAATTTGCATGCTGTTACTTTGCCCCTTCACTCAACTTCCCAAAGGGATATTTTATGGCTGGAGTTTAGTGTCTGGTATCTTTCAAGTTGTTTAGAGACATGTCACATTACCTTCTGTCTTTGGTGGGGATGATGATTGGTTTTAAATCCAAGGAATAATGCAGCTGCAAGTATATTCAGTGTGCAATAGAAGTGTAAAGGCAGGCTGTAGAACTGTTCTGTTCCATGGGTCTGGCAAATGCGCAATGGAAGCAGGTGGTGCTATGCTTACTGCCTGGTTAAATCTTTGGTTTTTGTGGGGGTGTGTGTGTGTGTTACATGACAGCCTTGGTAGTACAACAAAGCTGATGTTACTAAGAGCAGTAGTGCTGTGTTTATCAGCAGGACTAGACAAAATGATGCAAAATGCTTCCTTACTGAATTCTTTTTAATCTTCAGAAATAACTTTGCCCTCTGTTTGCATTTTAAACCATAGAATGAGATTCAAAAGATTACCCAACTACCAAAACCTAGGTGGTAGTCTTGCCTGGAAAGAAAAACGGTGGAAGACCATACGGTCACGAGCAGCTGCTTTCTCTATGATGTCTGCGATTTGTGCATTAAGCAACTGTTTTTCTTCAATCATTAAACATACTAGAGTGGCCTCCCTTAAGTTCTGAAATCAATTTGAGTTTGCAGCCTCTCAGGCTCTTCATATTTTGGTCCGGCCTTCCATTGTTTGTCATCTTTCCTTTTTTTCTTTTTACTTTAGTTCTTTGAAGTGATATTCTTCCCCAGTGCCTCATTCACATTCTACTTCCTGGACATATTTCATCCCTCTTTTTACAAGTTGTACTTTAGCAGTTTGTTTCTTATGCCATGTGTTAACCTAGTTATGTGTGTGAATTCATTAGTAAGGCTCTGTCCAGTGAAATTCAAAACCAAAGAGCAAAGAACAGGAACTGAAGTGCAGCACAGAAAGCCCTCTTATGTTCCTGAATTGGAGGAAAAAGCAACACTGAGAAGCAGCAGCGAAAGTTTCTTAGAGGTAAAAAAATCATTAAAAACTGCAGGATCCCTGGGGACAGATTTGGTCAGGGCAGTTACTTAATAATGATGTTCTGCAGGGCTGAAGATTGCACTTGAAGTTCATGACAGAAGATGCAGTTATAAGGACAAAATGACCTTAATAGGGATAGCCCTAAGCAAAAAAGTGGTAAACTCACAGAACATCGCTGACTTTACAATCTTTCTGTAAGCTGAGATGTCTCTTTATTGTGGAATCTGGGGGACTTGTATCCCTTCGCACAACCGTGGAGCTCATTGTTGGCTGTAGGTATAAATTGGGAAGACAACAGCATAGGCATGAGTGTAAGGTACTGTAATTTCAGAGGTGGTTCTGCCGCAAAGAAAAATGGCTAGATGGTCATGCAGAATTTGTGCCTACTCCCTGAAATAGTGGTGTCAATACTAATGCTTGATTCAGTGATATTTCAAAAAATAAATAGCTTTCATCTTTATACCACACAATTTGATAGTTCACTAACTGAAATTATACCAGAGACTACCGAATCAACTTTTCCTATGTTCCTGACCCTGCAAGCACATACCTATCTAAGCTGTTGTCATTTAAGTGACTTACATTTTTCAGCACGTGCAGGGTAACGGCGCAGATTAAGCAGTTGAAGCGCTTGATTCTTCTTACTTTAAAGTCAATGTTGAAGGTATCTCATTGATGTCATAGTTAGACTTTGCAAAGATCCACTAGTGTATTATTACAACAAAATAGTATTGTGTTGCGCAGTAGTGCGAGAGGGAAGACTGAATTAGTAAGATCCCTTGATAATGTGTAATTAGGTGAAGGTGTAAGAAGATGGTCTGTGCTCCCATTCTCCAAGTGTGTTGGTAAAAGATGGTAAGGGAAGAGGATGGAAATAGGAAGAGACCTGACAGGAACCTAGAAGATAGTAAGAGACACCTTGTAAGGTGGTGATACAATTTACTTTCCTCTAAGGATCAAAAGGAGTTAATGGAGTTAATACATCTGTCCCAGTGGTATTCCAGGGAAAGGCAGTAATGTACTGCTTTTAATCAGAGCGGAATGTGGGAAGGGTTTATCTATCTGTAACATGTTCTGATATCAATGAAAACAACTATTGTGAAATTGGTGAGGAGATAGATCTGTGCCTGTATGCCTTACCGACGGAAAGGGATAGAGGAATTAGATGGGTGAGATCTAGCTGGTCTGATCCTGAACCCTTCAAGATAAGTGGAAATCAGCAGTTCTCTTTTAAGTGTGAGACTGGGCCCTTGACAAGCTACTGCCCTAAGCCTTCTGTATCTAATTTTATTAGTATTTTGCTTCCACAGCCACTAAAATTTCTCAAACTCTATAAAGTGTCTGAAGCCTGAATTGCTGTTTTTCCAGTCAGTTACTTCATTTTTAAGCAGAGGGCTTATGGACTAACATACATTTTTTACTCATTTCATTAATATTCATTATAAAAAATGTAAGCATCTAAAAATCATTTTTTATTAATATGACATATTTGTGTGTTAATATTTTCTTTCCTATTAGCTGGTGACAAACTGTGTAATTTACCATTTGTGCCATGACCAGTCTGAGAACCTCCTCATCTTTCTTCCTGATTTACAGCTCACAGGAAGAGGACAGATTAGTTGCTGAGCTGTGATTTATCCTCTGACTGACCCTGCTCTGGCAACTTTGCTTTGTTTCAAGGCTTCTTATTTTTTGTGAGGCTTCTTGGAAAAGCTGCTAACAAGGTGTGACATCAAATTCTTACAGCTCAAGTAGTTTTATCACGTGGTTCCACACTATGGGACACACTGTGCTTTGGGAACATTCAGTACCTGGAAGATTCATGATAATAAGAATTATTTTTACTTGCATTGTAGCAACTTGGGACTTCTATCTAAATACTGGAGCCCTGTTGTGCTAGACACTGTACATAATTAAAGAATGACTCTGACATCTGATAACACAGGGGTGCCATAGGAGATGGAAGGGAAATTCAAGATAACAGAGATAATGGCTAGTGTAATAGCAGTGGTTACAGAACACCTATTGCCTGAAGGATGGCAACTTATATGATTAAAACCCAGACTCATTGTAACAGAAGCTGCAAAAACAAGCTAGTAGTATCTTTCTATTGCCATCTTTCAAGGGAAGCAAGGATGAGGCCTGATGCTGAGGGATAACGTGCATCTTTGGACATTGAGTCTATCTTGGCCAACAACCAGAGCAAGGCTTGGGGTGGGCTGTGTCCCACCAGTTCTGGTGCTTCAGGGAACCTGATGAATATACCCTGGAGGACTGCGTGTGATTTCATAACATGGAAAAGCGAGGGAGGATATTATAAATATTACAGAGTTCTTCCTTACCTGTTGCTTCCCCCCACCCCTGCCCTTTCCTATGGTGGAGTTGATGTGGCTTTGAAACTAGTGAGCCTTATGGCAGATGCTGAGGACTTGATCTTTGGGTAGGGTTTAAACTTTAACTGAATTAGTATAGTATGTGAATACAGGTGAAATATTAGGAACTAATTGTAACTATTACTCAGATATTTCTGCTAAGTTTTAAAACAACTATTACTCTGAGAAAAGAAGCAGGTTATTGCTTTTGATTAGATTATGAAAGGCATGATCTCTATGCAAATTTTATCATTTTTTGCATTTCAGATTAAGTTAATTCCTTATAAATACCTATTCAGTGTCTCGGAGTTTCACGGACAGTTTTGTGACCATTTACATAATTATCTAAATGGGCCACTCTTTGTCATCCATCATGCTTTTCGCCTCGGGACATCTTGATTTTTCACTGCAATCTTTTGAAGTTCAGCCCATGATTTCTGGGCTGGAGGTATTGGCTTGATTAACTTCAAAGAGGCACGCCACTGACTATCAGACCAGCCTGTCAGCTGGCCTCCAGCAGACGCTATGATTGTGAGCGGAATTGAGTAGCTGCACTGTAGGTATCTTTTTTTTTTTCTTGAGCAATGGCAAAATAATTAAAGATGAAGGTTAAACAATGTCATCGAAAAATATGTTCATTCCTAGCCTACAGGACCTGTTATAGCTTTAAATGCAGGGATGGAGAGACAGAGGTGGAACTCCAAGATTTTTTGTGTCAGTAGTTATTTTCTTATCCCAAGAGAACAAGGAAATATAACAGAATTACAGCTAAACCCCTTTCCCAGGACTTTGGGAGCTTGAAATAACATGAGATGTGGAATGATACTGTCTTTATTTCACTGAACTAAAACTTGACTGACATTTTACGAACAACTTTCTGTCCCTGTTTCCCATGCAGTACCAAGGATCTAACAGTCACAGTAACATTTCTTTTTCTTAAATTAATAATTATAGATCCTTTCTTGTGCATAGTCACTTGTATTATCTGTATCCTATTTTGTCAGTTATGTAATACAGTTGTATTTATTAGTAGTAAATTCCCTACCTTTTTGGTTTTTCATTAAGAGATCTAAAGATACCTGGTCACAGCAGAAGATAACCAGAATTATTTAATCATGTAGTAGTATGTACGGAATGTGAAAATTTCTTGACGTTTCATGATGTTAGCTAAGGATTTGTAGGGAAGGAGGCATTTTCTTAGAGGCTTTCTCAATATGGCATTTGATATTGCACATGCATCTTATCTTTTCTCAGTAACACAAATTTTGGTTTTCAACCTCTATATGCAGATGGCAGACCCAAATGTAAGCTCACTTAAACATGATGAGATTAAAAATTAAGTATGTACAAACTGTAAGAAAGATTTGTTGACCTGAGGTGATTTATATAAAGACAATATGGGAGATATGTGAAGATGATGTGTAAAGACAATATTTAGAACTCCAAGGACCTGCATAATGCATTGTATGGGAAACTGCATGCTCATATTAATGAACACATTTGGAGCAAATTACATCTCTATAAAGGTGTAATGTATAGAAAACAGTTACTGTGCTTAGCAAGACACCTTGATGTTGTCAAAGGGTTGATTCCTTAGCAATTAGAAATGAATGAAATTCAAGTTATTATTTGGTTACTGTAGCATTGTTAATGGAGGTGATATTCTGATTACCCAGAGAATTTGCTATACTACAGCAGTTCATAGATTATCTAATGATATGAGCAAATTAGATTCACGTGCCTTGATAGGAACCTATTTTAGATATGTTGATATAGATAATACTCCATGATTGCATATCTCTTAATCCTCTAGTAATTGTTTGATGCATCTCAGTTGACTAAGGTTTTAGAAATGCCTTATTTCTCTGATGTAATGTGGTTAAATGCATTGGAGCTTCACACAGAGTCTTTTGTACAAATAAGGTTGTATGTAGAACATGTAATAAAATCCTGTACTGTCATATATAGTGAAAGGAGAAGTAAGAAATTAAGAAATCAAACTGATGGAATCACTTGCCTGTCTCAGGATAGAAACAAGGCCTAACCATAATGCACTTGGATTAATACTGAATAGTGCCTATTATTTGATAACAGTTCAGAAAACTTCTTTTTTACAGTTCACAGCAGGGTGGCTTGATTTAAATCATCAGTTTTAATCATGATTTATGTCAGCAGACAGGAAACCTGGATTTAAATAATTAAAATTAATCTGTACTTAATTATTTTCCTAAAGAAATTTCCATTCTTGTTGGAAGATGTAAACAATTAAAATGTGCTGATTTGCAACCAACTGAAGTCTTACGGTAATATTTTTTTTTTTTTTTTTTTTTTACAAACAAGATACAGTACAGCTATATATTTTTTTAAAGAACTTATCATACATTTTCTCAAATTATTAATTTTTCCATTTTATGATCGTAGAGAACTAGAGGGTACTTTGTTACATAAGATTTTTTTTCAGGAAGTACATGTCTAGAAAGGAAATAACCTGCCCGCTCCCCCCCCATGCTTTAGTAATTCATTAAATTATTTAAGGAGAATAATCTTAAACGAGATAAATGTTTACTTTTTAAAAGTATTCATAAACTTAACTTTTATTTACAGTATTTCTGAGCAAAACAGGTATTGGCTGTAGTGAATTGTTAGCTTAATATGAGTTAGATTTTCAAAAGTATTTACCTAAATGGTACACAGTTTCAGTTTAGTTAAGCACTGTCTACAGAGTTTGAAAATGGAACTGGACACTCAAACATATCTTTAGATGTCAAAATAATTTTGGATGTCTTTTGCCCTGTGTTTCAGAATTTTAGAATTAATAGTTTTTCTCTTGCATATTTTTCAATTCGAAGATAGGAAGAGAAGACTATCTCCTCTGCGTTTTCAGCTTATAATTGGGCTTCTCAATCTTTCATGAACTTATCCAAATACAGAAAATATTAATACCACTTTAAATAGATACAAACAGTAAGAATAAATATTAGATTAAATAAAAACTTGACTTAAATATGACTGATAAGGAATATTAAAATGATTTGATTATGAAAGAAATCTGGGACACTAAGAAAGCATACATAGAGGAACAAAGTAAGGAAAAACAATGGTTCTTTAAAGAAAACTGCTACATGCTTCCATTTCCCATGGGTTAGTGAATTGACATACTAAAAAATCTTCTAAAAAGTCATTAGACAATATTATATGAGCTAAAGACTACTATTAAGTCTTCTATACAGTTATGTGTAAGAAGTCTTAATGGACAGTCTGGTGAAATGTGCTTCGTGAAAATACTGTTGTCACGGATTAATGAGTTAATACACTCTATACAGTTTATAATTATTTATCTTGTCTGTAATTAGAGATCTTAAAACGTGTATCATCTACTGTGAATAACCTAAAACACCCTATGCCTGTTTATCAGTCAGTATTGAATTAGTAATCTTTACAGGAAGGAACTAAACAGTTGGTTTAAAACCATGTTTTACTGCAGCTCACCCATGTTCTATCCAAAAGGATTTTGCAAGAAAAGCAAAGGGAAAATCTGTTTCAGGCAGATGTGGTGACTTATGTTCTATGCTGGTGAAGTACTTTGTTTTGTGCTTTCTAGACAGCTTCAGAACAAATAATTTCCTACTGAGTTTGACTTGATAATTGAGTAATAATTGAGAGCCTTCTGGACCATGTGTTTGGTGCTAGAGAGGGTCCCCTGAGATGATAGTGAGCCAGTGTCACAGGAGCTGTTGAATTTCTCTGTAGTGATTCGCTACTGAGAGCTTCTCTCAGCCAGTACCCAAGGGGAATGCTTGCAACCAGGCTTGCTACAGTCGTCAGCAGTATCTGCACCCCTGGGACAACCTTCCGTCTAAAGACCAGCTTGTTTCTCTGCAGGCTTTTTGTTGGCTGAAGGGAAGCATCTGTTGCATGCTTCTAACTCTTGGAACACCATTCCTACCACATAATTCAAACTATTCCTCCCAAACTCAGTCTTGTCCCTGTATTAATTACTACATAGAACTATTTGGAGCTTTTGAGCAAAGCAATGCAGTTTGATGGTAAGAAATGCCTCTACAGGCTGGTGGGGTTTACCATCACAGCAGGAAGTGTAACTGCCAAGCAACGCGCTGAAAAAAGATTTCCATTCTACTTCCCTATAAAGGTAGCTTCATAAGCAGCCGGTCCCACTAGCGCTCATTTGAAAAGTAGCGTGAAGTAGGGGGGAAGGCAAATCTGCGTTCTCAGCTGTAAGACCCTAAAAATGGTCTTCACCGTCATGTCAGATGAAAATTCACAAGTCTATGCTGTCACCATTTGAGGCAGCACAACAGAATGTGAATTTCTGTTTTCTTCCTCTGCTACTTGTCTTTTCTAGCTATTAGTAGGGTTGAAGGCCCTCTTGTCACTGTTATCAGTCCAGACAATCTACATGAAGTAGGTTTTTGCCCTTCTGTTACTTGGGAAGCTGCTCTCAATGCTAGAATTAGAAGTGAAAATGAAAGCTGTGAGGAAGAAAATGGAGGCTGAGAGAAGGGTAGATGCTCAACAGCTCTTTTTCAGGGAAAGAGAGATTTAAAGCAAATTTGTGTGTGATTAGTTTTTCTGATGATACTTTTCCTTGCTGATACAAGAAAGAGAAACCAGACCTAAAGTAGAGACCTGTGACCTGAGCACAGAGCATGTTAGAATAGGCTATAAGCTAAATCCCTCTTTCAGTGATCTTGAATGTTATTGAAGAGTGTTTTGTTTATTTCAGCAGCTAAGTGATTCCAGTTGCTACAAAAATTCTCTGTTTTAGGCTTCCTAGCTCAGGAAACTGAACTCTTACTTCAGCAGTATTACCACTAGCTCCTGTAGACCTAATCAGCATGAACCTTCAGCCCAGCAGGCAGGTGCCAGAGTAGCAGTTTCTTTAGAAAGTACATATGAACTGTGAGAAGTTTGGAATTAGTAATGCAGGTCTTCTGTCATTTTAATCATTGGCCCCTGCAGGGAGGCTCTGATTAAATGGATATTCAACTCTGCAGTAACGTGCACCCAATTTTAATTTGCATATAATTAACAGCACAAAAAGTATAATTTTATTATTTGGTATTGGAAAGCTGATCTCTGGTAACAAGAAGCTACATGCTGTTGTTAAAGTATGATATGAGTGACTTACCTAATATCTCTTCTTTCTTTTTTTTCCTGTGGCATGTTAATTTTAATTTCAATTTTCCTTGATATAAAACACATCTGAATCGTTTCCCAAACTAAATTACAGCATACACTGTATTGTCCTGTAGAACCTTTATGTAAGAAGAAATAATCCTGTAGGTCTGTTAACCTTCAAATGTCCTATGTATTTTCACTGAAAGACATGTTTAAAAGTAAAGCACATAGTGTAAATCCCAATGTAGGGATTTCGGTTGTAGCTTGGAGGGCCTTAGTTTTACTTCCATCTCTGGCATCCATCTGGGATATGATTGAGAGCAAATCAGCTCTTCCCTGAACCTTTTCCCTTCCCACTGGTTAGGTTGTCAATTTAGACTGTTGGAGCACAACAGGATAAGAAGGACAGAACAGTTACAGCTGTGTATTCACTCAGTAGGTCTATGGCCTTTGGGCTTAAGTTGCCTTTGTAATCACAGAAAATGAAGACTCCTAATAAAAGTTTTTTGAGTTGATAAGTTAGATTTGAATGTACATGGTAAATACTTAAACTCATTAACCCCAAGAAAAAAGGGTTTCCTAGGCTGCAATCCTAAATGTGTGTTTCTGTAATGTCCTGGGTTAGCATAGTGAGGTGGTTGTCGGCAAACTAGTAACTGTCAGTGTTCACCCTGTCTCTTAACAGCTGTTTGTTGGCAGCTTGGTGGCTGCATTGAAAAGATTGTCCTGTATTTGCTCTTTTATATTTTTTTCTAGAATATATACTGCAATTGCTGTACTGGATTAGATGGACATTTATTTTAGCCTAGCAGTTGTTATAATCTTACATTAACAGTTGTGATGCCTATTCTTAACTCTTACTTACACTCAAAAAAATTATGCTTCAGAAATGTACAGCATCAACATTTCAAAAACAGTGAACTTCAGTATAGCATGTCTTTCTGGCAGTCTGAGAACCAGAGACATCTTAATTTTTTAGTCTTGTGTACATTTGTTATTGCCACTGTTTTAATGGTCCTTATGGTCATTTCTTGGTCTTGGAATTTCTTAGGTCCTTTTGTACAAAGTTAAGTATTTAAAAAAGAATTGTGGTGTTTAATTGCCAGCTTAATGTGCTATACGATCGTAGCTGGTCATTATTTCTGATCACTATTATGTAACGTAGGTCAAAGTTAGAAAAGTAAGCACTTTTGCCGTGTGTGTTTTGTCTTTGTCCACTAGCATGGATTAATACTTTGCCAGTGGGAATTATGGACTTGAAATTGAAATCTGGCCTTTCCCTTTCAAGTGTTGTGTGTGTGGCACTAACGCAGAACACGTTTCATGGGAGGTGATGGCAGGATGCCTTGTTTGAATGCAGGCTGAGTTCTCACTGGAACAGTGAAACGTTACAACATTACTGTATTGTAATTAATCTGAAATTTCATGAATATATGCACGCTCTAGGGTGTAAATCTCAAGAACAAACTTTTCCTTCTGTTTCATGGTGATCTGAAGACTTAACTGGAAGATTTTCTCACAACACACGTAGATCATAGATCTCCTATTTTAAAGTTGACATGGGAGCACGGTTGACATGGGCATGCAAGGGTGTTGTCATGTTAACTTCAACTAGGAAAGACAGAAGTAACAGATACCTGGCATGAATTTATTGCAGGCTAACAACTTGAAAACATGTCTAAAACTTTCAGTGTGAGGACTTGTGTTGCCACATCCCTGCTGGTGGTGTTGGGGTAACTATGTTAAGGTTAGGGTGAATGTAGAAATATGCCTGCCTGCCTGCCTATTTCTACCCCAGGAGAGACCTTAAACTGGAAACACTATGGAGTGACCTATCCCTTACTATAAAGGAAGTGCTCTAGCATTTCGAAAATCCTTGAATTGTTTAAAGAATAGAAAACAAAAACTGGGCTTAAAGATCTGGTAAGCTTTCTAGACTACAATATCAATTATACATACATGCACTTCTAAAAACCTTGTTTGTAAAATTAAGAATTTACTTTCCACCTAAAACTCTTATTTTGCATTTTACCTTTAAGAATCACAGGTATTATTTTTTAACTATGATTTTTTTGAACTGTGAGAGAAACATATATCTTGGAAAGAAGCGATTTTGGAAGGGGTGGTCTTCTGAAGAATGTTAATAATACTCCTACTTAGATAAATCTGAAATTAGGGCAGTCTTTATCAAAAAGCAGTTAGTTTTCTTTTTTGTGCAAGTACATGAAATAAGTATATTAGCTTGTGAAGAAAGATGTGATAGCTGTATTATGCTGAAACTTTTAAACACTTTATAGATGCACTGTAATGTTTTGTGCTACTGATTTTACATTTTAATATGATTATTCAAGGATAGTCTGTCTGATGGCCTGTAGCCCATGATAAGGTTCAGAGAACTGATGTTAAATTTGTTAGTCCTTGCTTTGACGCTGGCTGATGGGTGATCTTTTGGGCAGGGCATTTTGAACGCTGTTTTCCCATCTATAACACGATTAAAATGAGTTTTTTCTATTTCTTTATGAGAAGAGCTACAAATGTGTAATATCTCTTTTTTTAGAAAAGCGTAAAATAATGAGTCATGAACCTTCATTTGAGAAAATGACATGGTTGGATTTTTTTGTATATTGACTGCATCAATATTCAAAAGCAATTAACCTTCCACAAAGACTTGTACAGAATATGAGAGGAATAATTCAGAGATAGTGGAATAACTTGTTTATGTGTAATGAAAATAAACCTTTCAAACCAGTTGCATGTTCCTTGCTGGAGTGCTTTGCGTTGCTGGCTTCTGAATGTTTTCTCCCTGTTCTGTTTTCCATCCCTCTAGTGTGAAGAACAAGTATTTCAATGATCTTGTATTCCCTTAAAATCATCTGTAAAAGCCTGATAAAAACAACTATAAAATACTACAGAAGATGTCCTTTACTGTGTTTCTTGTTTGCACGTTTTTATTCTCTAATTCCCTTAAGTATAAAAAGTTAAAGCATGGATAGGTTAAAAACTTCTCGTAAAAAAAACTGTCCAATACAAAAGCTAACCAAGATTCCTTTGCTATATGAATGTACTGCACATAACTATTAATTGCTAGATACTTGCATGCTAGTTGATGAGTAGGTCTATTATTTAAAATGTTTGAATGTGATGAAGAGTGTTTAGCTAACTAGTTGTCATTTTTTGCTTCTGTAAGGCTATGTTTCTGTGTTAACATGACTAGGTGTGGTCAGAAACTCATGAAAAATTCCGTAATTACACACACAAACTAAACTGAGATGAAAAAACAATGTTTGGGACTTCTCACAGATGAAAAACTTAGAAATATCCTGATTCAGAGCAATAGAAATACTTCAGTTCAATAGACCGTTCAATGTATCATCTCACTTCAGTAATATAAAATCATTTGATATAAGTTTCTATGCTGCTTATATGTGAAATGCAGTTAATATATTAAATGCAATACACCAATGTTAAAATGTGTATACACCTTGAAATGACAGGAATAAAAAAGCTGTCTGAATTGATACATTACTGTGAAAGTGTAATTTGGATTAAATGAGTTTTCTGATAGAAAGCTCTTCTGTGTAACTTATCTGGAACCAGTTTAAAGCAGAATATTGAGTTATATGTTTACATGTTGAATCACACCTATGCTCAATTGTGGGGACATTCAGCACAATAAATACAATGGTATTGGGGTAGACAAAGTCATTCTGGGAATGCCATATTCTCTCTTGCAGGAAAACCTGCAAAAACAAGTAGTAAATGCTAATTTTGTACAGTTATGGGACAGGGCTCCTTCATTTTCCACCTCAGAAGATGATACATTTTTCTGAGGCATTGGGATCAGTCAGCTTTAGAAACCTTTTCAGAGAAGGAGTAATGTTAATATAGATGTACATGTATATATTTATGTATGTATATATATATTTTTTTTTCTTCCTGAAACATTATCTAGTAATGTGAAATGGAATGAATTTCACTGATGCCACTGGAAGAAATATAGCATATGGGAGGTCAGAACTGGCTTCATAATTGATAACACTTGCTTCCTCTTTTGGCAAATAGTGACTTTCACAGTGTTTTATTCTAGTATTGAAAACTTTAAGCTGTTAGATTTCTAATTATTCTTGGGACCAGCAAGTGAGAATACACTGTGAAACCAAACGAGTGAGAATTTAGAAAGTTAATATCTCTTCTGAAGTAAGTAATGTTAAGATAAACCTTTCACTTAGGTTTTTTTAAAAAAAAAATCCTAATTCAGACACTGCTTGTAGATTCCTGTCATTTACTTTAAAGGCATATGAAAGGGAATAGAATTTACTTCAATAATTAGCAGTTCTAAAAGGGTTTAAAGTCTGGAATCCAGTGCTCTAATATTTTCTTATCTGACTCTGAATCATAATACAGATACATAATAATGTTTTGTTTATATAATTTCATGACTGCTCTCAGAAAAAGCACAGATAGAAATAATTTTTAATAAAGCAACAGCTGTATAAATGTGGTATGATGGGACTGAGTTGCACAATTCTAATTTTGTAGTTGAGTGGAGGCTGACCTAAACTGAAACTTGCAGTCTGTAGGTGGAGTTAGAAGTGGAGAAGTCCTGTGGAGGGCTCGGAGGGCTGCTCGGTTAGCAGCCGCTGTTGCTTTCACAGCTGTGCCAGGAGGCTGGAGATGACTCTGGTACTTGTAGCATGAAGCTCTGTTCTAGTCTAATTGCACTGTTTATTTTAAGGAATATCTGCAACACTCTTCAGGATTTTATTTTTAAGCAAGTGAAATCTTAATGTGAGCTGCCTCACTGATTTAAGTAGCCATGCTATCTTCCATTCACCAATATTTGGTCCTTGTATCCTATCCTGTTGAGTGTTTCTTTCCTTGGCCTGTGTGTGCCAGGACACAAGTGGCTGCGATCTGTGTGGTCTGTATGAAAGTACACATATGAAATATAATAATTTGCTGTATCTGGGGAAAAATATTTTCTCCAATATTCACTATTCTAATTTAATAGAAGCTTTTACATGGTTGTTGTTGCCAAGGTAACCACTTTTTTCATATCCATGTGTTCAGCATATGTGTGTATCACTTTATCCCTTAGCTCTTAGGCAATATCATGGCATTGCATTTGGGAAATGATTTCTTTCTTTTTTTTCTCTCTCTTTTTTTTTTCCCCAAGCATATAAAACATCTTAACATCTAGAAGATTCATTAAATGATCTCACTCAAGAGAGGCTTAAATTATTCTTTTTGTGTCCTTTTATGCTGAGGCTCTGAATGTGACCGAGTCCCTGTTATCTCTTTGAACTCATTTAGAGCAGTAGTAAATTTAAAAAGTAAACAAGTCACTGTCAATATTTCAAATGCATATGTATAATGTATGGATTTTACACATGCACACAGAATGTACTTATAGGTGCATGCATGCAGGATGGACTTGATGAAAAGAAGCCTATAGATCCCACCTTGATAATACATTTTCATGCCAAATTCTATTTATTGTCCAAGCTCTTGGACCCAGCTGAGATCGAGTTGCTTGAGCTTTCAGTCTCAAACAAATCCTGACCACAGGAACATTATGGTACTGTAGAGCTTTTAGAGAAATAAAATATTTACAATTTGTTTTTGTGTAGCTTGCATAGTGATCATCAAAAAAATTGAGGATTTTTGCCAATTTTGCTATTTGTTGATTCACTCCAATGTATTGATCAAACTTATATGTAGCTACAACTAGGACTAAAAATTCTGGCCTGCACTGGTGTATTGTATGCCTCATTTGAAACACCAGGGTGTGAGTTGCCTTTCTACTGTCACGAGTACAAAGTTTTAAAAAATTAAAGAATAAAACAAAAGAAAACAGAACTTGTGCCAAGGTACTTGGGCAGATATTTCAAGTACTACTTAAGCAAAATTAGCCCTGATTTATGTCCTGGTTTTGGCTCTTTCTACTCTTTTAATCTTCCAGAATGCCCCCTTTTCCCCACCCCCCTCTGTCTTTTTTTTGGTCTCATTTTTACCTCAAAGCCTAAAATAAGTTTGGGATGGTGATTGTTGGAGACAAAAAGATCATGATTTGGTAATCATTAGAGCAGCTCCTTTATGAGCAATCAAGTTTGCCCCATAGTGCCTGAAGTGTAGAACTTGTTGCCTTTCAAAGCCCACTGGTGCTTGGTCTGACACCTCACTCTGGGAATGTGCTGTCCTTACCTTCTAAAAGTTTGAACCTAACCCAAAGAATATGGAAATAAATGGGAAAATTTCTCAGTAGGTCATATTTCTATGTACTTTTCTTGGCACTTTATCTACCAAGAAGCCCTCCGCAAATACAAGTTTTGTTAACTTATTTTCAGGCAAACAGCTTGCTTGATACAGTCAGTGCAGAGACTTGCCTCCTAGAACACTCTGTCTTGATAAGCCCACCAGATAAAGTTCAGCCTTTTTATGACTTACTGCTATAGTGCTTTACAACTGTAGAAGTTTTATTTAAATTACTTCAGACATTTTTCTTTCCATTTACAGAATAAATCACAAAATCAATGGATGCCATACGTTTTATGATTCTTATTCAAAGATTATCCACCTATGCCAAAGCTCCACCCAGAGGTGGAAGTGGCACCTAAGAAGCATATAGATGAGGGAAAGTGTGCTCATTCTCACCATTGCATCTTGCTGGCACTTGCATAAATTTCTGAATTTGTTTACATGAGAAAAATACCTCCCCCACACAATTTATATCAACATAACAAGAAAGATTTAAACCTGTTTATACTTTCTTATTTTCTGTGTTGCTACTCTTATTTTCTACGTACTGAAGATGGATTTTTGTTTTTAAGCCTCTAAAGCTAAGACATAAGTTCTAGAAATAGCACTTTTCATATAATTTGACTTCTGTTTTTTTCATTTCTCACTGTGCATTAATGGTTTACACCTTTGTAGACTTTGAGCTGCTTCTTCATAATGCTGTACCCATTTCTACGATATGGGTTCGTTAAACTCATTGTGCATAAAAATACACCTTGCATTTCATTCATATTTGATGCTTTTCATGCTAGATCTTTTGATTGTTTTAATTTTATTACATACACTGTACCTATTTGTGTTTTTAAATATTTATCATTATTTAGTTTTTTTGGTTGAAGTACCTTTGTTATGCATTTATTAACTTTTAAAAAATATATAGACATATTGTCAACACAAATGCTTAAATATTAGGCAGTTATCTGAGATATGAACGTTGGTCTATTTGATTTATCTGATCAGTCATTTGCTGTCATTACTGCAAACAGTTTTGGGAGAAATGAAACAAAGAGGTCAAATAGCACATCATGGATTTGTGATTTATGATTTGAAGGTGTGCTAAGCAGAGGAATCTTTACTGAAACTGCTCTTGTGGATTATGCCAGGGAACGTATGCTTGCAGGCCAGCTGGTGCTGACTGTACCAACATGAGCCTGTAGCCCTGGGGTCATGTTTGTTCTGTCCACATTAGATGACATTCAACTTGAAGTCCCATGTGCAGAATCCTCTAGCCCTGATATGTAGTCACTGTTTTTGTGGGACTTTCTTTTTTTTTTTTTCCACACTCCAACATGACAAGAATGTGTCTCAGCTTGCCTGAGTGATATTTCTATAGAATAATGTTGAGAGGGCTGACGCGTAGCTAGCGTACGGCATGCAGGGGTGTTGGAGAGCATGGGTCCTGCTGGCTGGTTCTGGAGGCCTGCCCTTATTAGAAGGAGCCAAATTTGTCATGGTAATCCTTCTATATCCTAAGTAAAGGGCAGATTGTGGAGCCAATTGTTTTACTGGTAGTGCCCAAGTGTTTTTTCAGAGAAAACTGGTTGGAGTCTTCCTAGAAGACAGCCTTGGAGGTGCATGTGTGTCGTGGAAGGCAAGGATTATCACCATAGACATAGCCTACATAGAAATGTAGTTACTTAGTACATTTCAAAACCTTACCTAGAGAGTTATGCATTTTTTTTGTCATGCTCTAATTCGTTATAGCTGTTTGAGTGACCGAGTAATATGTCAAATGGCTTCATGCACTCTCTTCATTACCGACTTCTATAATCTGCTTTTTTGATTTAACAGTTTGAGCTTGGATCACTCTTCAAAGAACAATCCTAACACTCACAGGAGACAAACGTTTCATGAGAAAGGTTTAGAAGTAACGCTGTATTTGTTGATAATTAAAAATTTTAAAGTAGAGTTACAGTTAGAAGGTGACAATCCTATCAGTGATAAATTGAATAAAGAGCTTTTTATGTCCTTCTGATACTGTGCGATATATTAGCAAAATCAACCTAGAAGAGGAGGTTTATATTCCCTTTTATTATATCACCTTGCTTTATATTATATCACCTTTCTCTAATAGGAATTTCATTTACTTAGCATTCTGAAAAAATCAGGCTGTTTGGGGATCTACCACACACAATGAAATAAAAATTTTGTGTATGTGGAGAAAACATCATATGATGCTTCCCAGAACTGTGTGGTTGTATTTGCAGGGTTTTTTTTTGATTTCCAGTATAGTCATCTGTACTGCTACTGTTAGCTACTTGCCACTTGAAGGTTATAATTTGCAATGAACAAGTGTCCTTAAGTGAACCTGCAATGTCAACATGGTGCCTGCATTGGAAAATATTTCCTTCTAGCTGTCAATTTTGTTACCAAGTGCTACTGTGCACCAACATTAATTAATAACGAGTGGGGGCTAATTTAAAGTCCAGGTGCTGAGCAATTTAAGAACCATCAGTTCCCTGCAGTGAATAAATTAGTCCCTGGGGCTTCCTTGTGTCCTTACCATGCCTGAATTTCACTCAGGCTAAATGTATACATATTACTACTTCTTACTTAATGGGGAAACTTGGGTTCCGTTGTTTTGTTACAACATGAAACTCTCTTCTGCGGTATTCTTAAGCACTTAGAGGTTTCTATTTCTAAATTCCACTTAGTTGGCTTTCTCAGGTGCGGCTTGCAGATATGCTATGACGTATTTTTCTGCCTTCTGCAAAGGAGTGAGGATGTGTCAAGCATGGCTGTCCCCAACTGTGTTAACTAGCAGTGGCGGTGCTTCAGATCAGCTGCACATCAAGTTCTGTTTGGATAAGCAGACCAAAGTCTAGATAGTCATCCTGACTGTCTACCTGATGTCTGGTGCTGCTTGTGGTTCTTTTTGCTTTTTTGAGTAGAGTCAAAAATTCCAAAACACTTAAGTTGATGTAATTACATAAATTTTTGCACTGCTGAAAAATTATGTGGAAAGCTAATGAAAATTTTTACTATTCTGTTGTTTATCCTTTATTTTAAAATAATCTATCAGGTTTTCAGCCAAGAGGTTTAAAACTGTACTGTATTTGAAATAAAGGTGGCTTCTTGGCTTACAGTTGAATTGAAGGAAAACTTCTCTTGGCCTATGGACTAAAGGTAGTGACTGAAGTCCTCTGGCATACCAAGCTGATGAAGTTTAAGACATTACTGCTTCAGCTGCCATCTTGCCCTCCTGAGTTGCTGCCCTGGCAGCAAAAGTGACAAAAGGAGGTGTGTTCATCTGCTTTCATTCTCCTTCTGGCATACACTTGTAAAGTAAACTTCCCTGGCAGTTCAGGAAAGCCAAAGCCCACGTGGGTAATGGGGAGACGCTGTTGACTTGAATAGGCTTTAGTTCGTTCCCTGGGTATCCTCATTAAACCTAGCTTTGACAGTGATGTCCACTGGAGGCAGAACGCTAAGAAAACTAATATCCAAACCTGTTCAACCTTTCTGCTCTGAGGTCAGGAACCTCTTGCAGAGGGGCAACGTGGACAGACGGGGGCGATAGTGTCAAACTGCTTCAGCTAAGTCTGCTGGAAGATGTCCGAGCTTTTAGCATTAGACCTCTAGGAAACTTTCGCAGTTTATCTTAAAGGTCAGAAGAAACATAGGGTTTCGGACCTTGTTACAATCTAAGAAGAGTTTAGATCAGTGAAGTGTTGAGAAACGTTTTCAGTGAGCATAAATTCAACTCTTGGTGAATTGCAGGAAATGTTACAGTTTTATTTGCTGTGTTCTGCTTAATATTTCTCAAAGCTTTTAGAGCTCAATTATTTTTTTATTTCCAAGGTAAACCTGAGTTTCATAAATACCCTTTTCTATTTAGAACTTCCTGATGACTAACAACATGTTGTAAGGAGAATAATCATTGCTTTCTACAGATGCTTTCCTGAGTTTATTTCAATGCTTTCTTTACACTTGGAACTCATTCTGTGAGAACTTTGAGCACTGAGGAGATCATCTTGGGATCACAAGGAATAACACCAGGTTAAAAAACAAACAAAAACCAACAACAACAAAAACAAAACGGTGACAACTTGTTATTTGAAAGTCTTGATACCATCTTTTGTTTAAAGCAAAGCCTGGAACTCATATTTCTACAAACTTTAATCTAGAAATGAGCCAATATTTCCTGAAATAGGCACTCCTTTGGTCCCTCAATCGGTTCAGCTATAATAGATTCAGGAACTATTTCCACACTTTTTCTGTATGCTCTGTTCAGCAGGTGTTTGACAACTTCTTGTCTTGCATTGATGTCATCCAGAATTTCTGGCAATTCTTTTATCCTACCACCACCTGTCTGACATCTTCTGAAGTCAGAGGAGTTGCATGGGACCATATTGAAATGTATTCTGCCTCAGCAGAATATACCTAATTCTGAGGTATATTTACATGTGGAAGTTCTGGCTCAGTTAAGAGCAAGAGAACCTCTATTCTGGCCATAGATTCTTTGATAAAGAGAGTACTCAGGGAAGACAGAATATAAATGTCTGAACTAGACTTATAAACTTTGGATATGAATGGAATGATCCAAAAGCCACTCAGATGAATGGGGTCTTTCAACTGGCTACTGTGGACTTTGGTTTTAGATACTTGGCCAAATCTCTGGGCACACATATGCACAAAAAGTGCAAAGACCAAACAAAGGCATATTGGAGTTGTACATTTATCCCAAAGTTATCTTAGAACTGTAAATTTTTTGGATATAGATATTTTTGGTTTTTTTCCTTCTATATTTCAAGATTTCTAGGGCATAGTGTGTAAGAGCAAAAATTCCTCTACTGGGAAATCCTAGACTTCATTTCTAACATGACTGAGTTATTTAAGTAATTATGATTTTATGGTTTTAATTACTTAAAAGTAATAGGTGATTATTTAGCCAAAAGTAATATTATATGAGATAGTTTGAAAAAAGATTCTTTAGCCAACATATAAATACATAACTCCTAGTACCTAGCTATGTCTCTCCTTACCATCTCACCAGTGACAGGTCCCAAAATCTTCTCCAAAAGATCTGACTGGGTATCTGCACAGCTCTGACTAACCATGCTATGAAGTATGTTAGGGAGAAACTTAAACAGGGTTAAATAGGGTTAGTCAAACATTTCAGAAGCAACTTAGTGAATGTATTGCACTTCTCTCTTTCTCTGTCATTCTCTTTCCCTTCTCCTCTTACGAGCTATGTATGAGCAGGCTGATTTCTGAAATATTTATAAACATTTTGTTCTGTGTTTTTGTGGGTCAGTTCTGGCATATAGTTAAAAGGCAGAGTGTTTCTGTTTAGTATTCATTTCAGTACTTTCCTTTTAATTGATGCTCTAGTATTTTGGACAGAAAATCTACTACTCCAGAAGTCATAAGTGGTAGACTTCCTTTTCTTTGTCTTTGACCACTGGGAACCTGCAAATCCATGAGACGTGCAGTGGTGCCTGGTTAGTAGAAGAATCAGAAGAATCATGTAATTCTGGCCTTGGAAAGGGCATTTCAAGATGGCTGTAGATATGCTTGTATAGTGAATCTCTGCAGAGAGAATATACATGGAACTTTAGGTTTTCACCAAGACACTAAAATAAATAAGTTGTGTTGAAGTAACTACAGTGTTTGAAATACTTCAGATAAGATTTGAGTGAAAAGAGATCTTTTCACTTTTGCAGCTCCCTTAGAGTGATTATGATTTTCCTTCTTTCTTGGCTGCAGACTTACGATTGCCAGCCAACATTTAAAAAATGCGGGGGGAAAAGTTCCTGCAATTACAAACTGAGATTACAACAGTGTTAAAGCAAATCAGAGTACTACTTGACAGCAAGGCAGTTGAATAAAATATGATGCAAATGGCTACCATGCTCTTTTTTTGTTTGTTTTACTGTGCTCTGATGTTTTTACAGGAGTCTTTTTCTTTCAGATCAAGCTTTAGGTCATGTATGTTATAAATTTTTTCAAATGCGTAATTACTGAATTAACTAGTAATTAAGTGTTGTTTTGGATTTGATTTATAATACATATTCTGTATCTTCCCTTGTTTATCTGTTAAGAAATAAGGTATCTTGTTATATTTTATTGAGCTGGTCCATTTATTTTGGTTTCACTCAGAGGTTTTCAGCTTGGATAAGACAAACTCTGGCTTTAGTACAGATACACTCTGCATCTAGCACTCATATCTCTGGGGTTAGAAAAAATATGAACTCAGCAATGAAAATACTGACTTTTGAATGTTTTTTTTTTCTTTTTTCTTAAACAGATTCCCTTTAAATACAGTACAGCCTAAGAATCTCATGCTGTAATTGAAGAGGCTAGGTTTGTACCTGCTCACTTCATTAACAGCTGTTACTAATTAGTGGAGCTAAGTCATTAAGGAACCTGCTGGGGCTTGAGGAGAATAGTTTATATTTTTTCATGGCATTCAAGCACACAATACGGTTGTGAGTAGGAGAGTTTCATTTGGGAGCGCTGAGGTTTAGCAGCATTAGCGTATCGGTTGTGGACTAGACTAGCTGTTGCAGAATAGCCCTGCAGTAGCAGGTGCA
Organism: Rhea pennata; assembly: GCF_028389875.1. Classification (NCBI taxonomy): domain Eukaryota; kingdom Metazoa; phylum Chordata; class Aves; order Rheiformes; family Rheidae; genus Rhea; species Rhea pennata. The sequence continues at coordinate 26,625,463 of NC_084669.1, forward strand.
GTGAAGCCTCGGTGCTGTGGGATTCAGAGCAGCTCTCTGGGGCTGTGGTTGTGCCTGCAGCAGGAAGGGCAGTGCGTGGCCTGCTCCGTTTGTGCTGGGGGAAGTTAGCATCCTCGCAAGCCGTAGCCTCGAGTAGTCTTTAGGCAACAGTTTTCGTGGTGCCTGGCACATGGCCAGCATAATGCTGTATAAGAGACAAGGAGAGAATTGCTTCTTTGGGGGCTTTTGGGGGCACATCAGGCAGGGTAAGCTTGTTGTACGCTGTTGGAAGGTGTGGATGGACTGGTTTCCCTGATTCATTTTTTTTGTTCTGTGAAGTGGAACCATTTTCTCACCTTCCTTAATCTAGCTGCCTGCTTCCCGTAGGTATTGGCATACTTGCAGTGTCCGTTTCCAGAGCATGTTCTTCTGATAAATCCCAGTACTAATTCCAGAAGCTGGGAGGCTTTTTAGCCTGTGTCTCTGTCACGCTCTTGTACAAGCTCTGATTGCAAGTTGCCCTGTGAGGTGTTTAAGGATGGCAGTTTTGATTAGTTTCTCCTCTGGGGAGAGATGAAAGGGGAAACTTTCCTGTTCCCTCTCTCCCTTGAGCAGCTGTGTAAGACAAGTCACATGCTGTTGGTCTGACTTCAAGATGAATGTTAGTCTCTTCTGAGGTTACTTCTTCTAATGGCATCTTATTTTAATGTACTAGGTGAACTACATTACGAGGACAGTCATCAGTTTTGCATTTGGGCTTGCCAGATTTATCTGGCTGTATTGGACTTGCATTTTAGAGATAGCCCTAATGTATGCTGCTGGGCAGCTCTTCACTGATGCTGTGCATGTTATTAGTTGATTCCTTGAGTTTTTCCTTACAACAATTTTGCTGCTTCTATGGGTTATTCAAATGGAAAGTAATCAAGCACCCTAGGTTTAAAAAAAAAAAAAAAAAAAAAAAGTAAACTGTTGGAGTTTAGTAAGCTGGCCAGGGGAAAATTGATGTTCTTTCCAGTTACAGGCAGTGTGGATGTACCTATTCTTGTTATATTTGGCCAGAAAACAAAAAACAAAAGAAAAAAAAAAAGTGATTTAAAGACTGAGCTCTCCCAGTAACAAACAAACTGAGGAATAAGCATAGCAGGGATATGCCACCAATATGAGCAAAAGGTGACCACAGAGACTTTTCCTTGGAGCTGCAGTTAAAACATATCTGAAGGGATATGCCTGCAGATAGGATGGGTGAGAGACTGAAGTAGTCATTTATTTCAGTGGTGACTCTGAAAGTTTCCTTTAGCTCTTAGGATTAAAAAAAAAAAAAATCCACAACTTACAATAGCAATCTGTGGACATCTTATACAAAGACTTTTTTTTGAACTATATGTAGTACAGTAACAATATAGCATAGTCCTGAATGTATGTAATTACTACTGAAAGATGAGGAGTTGTTGTCCCTCCCTTTGGGAAATATCTTAAGTACAACGCCCATTTGTTAGAAGCAGTTCTCTTCCAAAGGCAACTCCCTACCTCCCTCAAATTATTTTGTGAATATAATTTTACAAGCCCCAGAAGTAAATGGTCTTTGGCAGGGATGCTTTTTAGCACTATGCAGAAGAGGTCTGAGCTGCATGAGAGGCAGGGAAAACATTCCCAATACATTGTCAGCACCTAGCCAATAATAATTAACAAATCCACAATTTCCGTTTGTTTGGTGGCAGAACTTTAACAAGGAACTCCGAGGAGTTCCCAAGGGCCCTTTTCAGCCCATAGCTGATGACGGCCGGGTGCTGTGTTGAGATAGCTTATTAAAATGCACATTGGTATGGTAGAATAGAGAAAGAAGAGACAATGAAAAGAAGAGATGATAAAATGGGAATTAGAAGAAGGAAAAAATCTTACCTGGAGGGTGTCCATTGTAGAAATCATCTTTCAAACTCTGTTTTGTTTTGCTTGCCCTTGTTGCGCAGATGGTTCAGGCATAGCACGCTTACAGCTGTGTGCATCAGGCATGCAGGTGTTGAATCCATTTTGGCATTTTGGCTTTTCCGGTTACTGCAGCCAGAATTATTAGTGGATCAAGCACAGCTCTTTCACAGAGCAGTAATAAAGCACAGTGCCACACACTCTGCCTTGTCCCCAGCCCTTTACAAGACCGAAAGAGCTGAAAAGTTTGTTGCTCCTGTGCTCCTGGATGAGCCGCTGGTGTATGGGCACATGTGAGCAATGTCGGGAGGGACAGAGGTTGCTGCTGTCTCCTGCGCGGTGTAGGGGCTGCCTGAGGCCATCCCTAGCAGCAATAACCTGGTGCCAGCCCTTAGGCACCAGAAGGACGGTAGTGGGTAGTGGAGAGCGCCTCTGCTTCGAGAAGCATTGGGAAGGTGAAAGGCAAATGTAACTGGAAATAGAAGTTTGTTAACTGAAAATTTGAACTGTTTTACTATTTTGACAGTGTGGGAAATCTGCCCTCTCCACATATTCTCAAAAAACCCCTCCTGGCTAAAGGGAATTGGTTTTGCTAAGTATTTTGGCTTTAATGGGGAAACACACAGGCTGCTAAAACTTCTGAAACAGCTCTTCTGGGAAGTGAGTTGTGGCAGTGTAGCAAAAGCCTCAGGATAATAGGATTTACCAATGGTGAGAGGAAAATATGTGGCTGTCCTCATTCGTTAGTGTTTGAGTGTGCTCCCTTGCACGTGAAACCTCTTCCCGTCCCCTTCAACGACAGAGCTACAGTTAGTCCCCAGTGAGGGAGTGACAGGTAATTCCACTGGAGTTAAAATAAAAAATAAATAAGTCCCCTTTTTAGCTGGGAGAATGGCCCTGTGTTCTTGCCTTCCATAGCTAAATTCTCATGTATTTCCAAACTTTGTGTCATGTGGAGAACCTTCATCTGTCAAGAGCTGCTGATTTGCTACAAACTGCATGTTGGCTGTTTTGATGGGGATGCCTTGACATGAGCCATTTCCATGGGTATTAGACTGCTGTGAGCGTTATTTTAGTAAGGATTGAATTGGTTTCATTTGCTCTTGAACCTGCCTGCCAGCTTGTTTTAAAAGCAGATAGAGAAAGGAACTAGATTACCTCTACTATTGTTACATGGCTGAGTCCTTTTCAGTCTTTTTTTCTTTCCTCCACTTACATCTTATTTAGAGAGAAAGGCAGGTAAACTGTGTGGCTTAAAGGAATTTATTTATTTATTTTTTATTTATTTATCTTTTTTTTTTAATAATGCATTTTAAGCCTGGATTACCAGTAAGGATGAAGTGTTGGCCTCATTGAAATCTTTGGAAATGTTGCTTTTACAGGCAAACCTTTGCAAAAAGGTATTTCATTTTAAGTCGCCTGCTCAGTATTGCAAAAAAATCCTTAGCTTTGAGAGGTTATACTACTTTACCAAGTATGTTGCCTGTGTGTATGTATATATATACATACACACACATACATATATATATATAGAGAAAGAGAGAGTGCGCGCGTGCGCAATGTTGGACAAAACTATCAACAGCAAGCCAAGCCTGCGGCCTTAACTCGAGAAGAAGTACTTCCCCTGGCCTTTGTAGACCCACTGTCAATATAGCAGCAGCTTGAATTAGCCTAGTGGCTGAGAGTGATACACTTTAGAGAGAGGAGAGACTTTTCACGTGCTGTATAGCACTTTAAAATGGTGAACGCTTCCAGATATGGAAGTACTCATCTTTTCATTTCTGCCATATCTCATTTAAAAAAGCTACAGAAATCATTTTACATTTCTGAAAGCATGGAAAATGCACAATTTTTGATTGGGTTTATAATTTGACACCTGTTTCTTAAGAAAATATTTAATGTTTAAAAACAATGTTAAGCCATCATCAGTCATTTCTGTTAGATGGTGTCATGTGATAGGGACAGATATGTCACTGCCTCTGAGTAATTCCATTAACATTTTAAGTCAATAAATATTAAAGACTTTGAACACGCATGTACTAACAGTAAGTTGTTTCTGATATTCCTTCTTTCCTGTTCTTTTTAGGGACACTGTGAAAACAACTTTTGAGATAAAATGTTGCTAATCTTCCTGCTTTGAGGATGAACTTCCCATTCAGAATTGTAGAAAGGAAATAAATGCTAACAAAATGTGTAGGAGTCCCAGAAATGTAAACCAAACGGTAGCACTGAATTGTAGAACAGATAAAACAGAGGCATCAGAACTGTAAATTTCCATTTTATCACCTTGCAAATACTTCTTAACCAGACCTCAAGTGATTATCTCCAGTGGGGGAAGGAGCTACTTTAGTCTCTGCTCTGGTTCAGACTTCTGGCCAGCAGTACAGGTTTGATGGTGAGTTTTTCTGTGCGCTGCAACTTACACTCTCTTCAGTCAAATTCCAACAGCGGTAAGTAGTCTATGGAGGTTTCTGGACCAGTTCTTCATCTGTAGTAGTTGCTCGTAAACCCTACAGCTATTACCTTGTACTAAGTAATGCTAGAGTAGTGCCTGTTATATGTGTAACAGGCTTGAGTTTATTCAGGAGTCAGCATTATAAGATTTGAGATACTGAATTTAGAATGAGGACATTAGTTAAACAGTGGAAATATACTTAAAAATAGAATGTTGCTGTTGGCTGGGGAGTGCTCCATCTCCTGCTGCACGGTGATAGGCACGTGGAAGATGTCAGATGTCTGTTTGCCATGCTCAGCATGGAGAATTGATAACCAATGAAAGGCAAGTGGTGAGGATGAGTGTGATTCACCTTACAGTCCCCAATGACTATGTTACCAATCCTTCCTCCTTCCTTTTCTACAGAGGGATAAGTATCTGAAGGCTCAGTCTGGCTCTTAGCTTTAAATTAGCATAAAATTCAGGTAGCTTGTGAAATTTGAAGTTTGCATATTTTCCAGTCTGTTTTGAACTTGGTAGACTTGTTTAAAAAAAACAAAACAAAAAAAAAGCTTTATCTTCATTTTTTCAAAATAAAATTTAAATAAGGTGATTTCAATATTTACAATTTTATTAAGCATAGTAATTTTTAGTGGAACAGCTATGTTCTGGAAAGGCCAAATTCAGCCTAACTGTAAAGAGGGATGGATGTAGCCGCAACGTTACTGCTTTAATCACATGAGCTGATTGTATAATCAGATAGTTATATTTCTTTTAGTCCCCTTCCCTGTGTTGATGGCTGTGGCTTGTCTTACTATCATTTTATTGTTCTTATTACATTCATTAGAAGGTTAACATATCTCATTGTGCAAAGTTTCATAAAGGAAAAGCATTTTTACTGAAGGAACCACGTATTACAGGATAGCACTAGTAACAAGTTTTGATGTTATGAAACATCTATTGATGATATCCATTATAACAGCACTGTGACATTCAACAGTAAATTTTGAATAATCCTTTTGAGTTTTAAAGACTTCTGGAAACTTTCTATTTATGATGCTATTCAATGCTACAGAACTGGGATTGATTGGGTTTGTAGTTAAATGCGCACTCCCTGGTATTTTAACAGAACCTTTCTATTAGTGGCCTAAATTTAGCTGAGTAGATGGGTGAGAGAACAACTGATGAAAGTGGTGTGGTTTTCTCTGCTTTTTTCTTTTTTCTTTTTTCTTTTTTTTTTTTTTTTTTTGACTATTTTCTCTTCATGTTGATCAGGAAGCAGTAGCAGCAGCAAGAGTTGATGGACAGACTTACTATTTGTTGTATGACTGGACATGTGAATATTTTATTCCTGAACACACACACATGGGGAAGAAGCAGAGGATACAACTGATCTAATTTTGAAATAGGATGTTCCTAGGGAAGGAAAAAAAAAAACACAGAAAACTTGTAGGGGATTGCTGATTTGAGGAAGTATCTGCCTGAGGCAATGTCATTTGAAAATGCATCTCACTTGGAGTGGTCTCATCTGTTCCAAAGGCAATGATTTTGATAGTCAGCTTTTTATTTTTCTTCCTTGGGAGCTGATAAAAATAATTGTAGCATCTGAGGTCACAGGAGCTGTACTGATTTGAATCAGTTGAGAATTGACCTAGGGAGTTGGTCTTTTTTATTGTGAAGCGAGCAAAGTTCTCCAAATCAAGAAAATGAAGGTTCAAAACTTTAGGCCCTATATATTACACTGCATTTTACTTGGACAAAACTGAATAAAAATAAAATATATCCATTAGTCTGTTTTTCCCTAGACTTCATGATTCAGGTTTCCAGCAACAAAAAGTCACCTTAAATGCATACTAAACATCACTGCAGCTGAAAGTCTACCTTACTGACTATATCACTGCAATTAGTATGTAGGGAAAGCCTGGAGGAATGAAAGCTAGGACAAATGCAGTACAGTTGTGTTCTATTAATTGGACAAGAGATCAATTTAAAATTTTCTTTTTTTAAAAGGAATGATTACTTTTAAACTGTCATGTCATAAAGATCACATTAAATATATTAAGTAAACATAAATCACTAGTGTTAACTCTTGAGCTATGTGGGAAGGAAAAGAAAACAAAAACAAATACAGTCAAATATTATTCCAAATATTTATCTTCGTAACAGTCTTGATAGTCTTTTATGTTAGTAAAAGTATCCTTAACAAGTGGAGCCTTGTGAATAGGCTATTTATTCCAGGAAAACTATGCTTTTTTTTTTTTTTTTTTTTTAAACAGAGTTCTTTGACTAAGGGGATTTGCTTTAAATAGTACAGAGCTCCTCAGATTTTCACAACTTTTTAGATTCACTTGTATAACTTTTAGATAAAGAAAAAAGAAGTTCTGTATTTAGCTGAACAGTGGTCAAATTCTAATTCATTAAAAATGAACAGGATAATCCTGAGTTCAGACTGGTTATGGAATGGTTTTGGTTATGAAATGAGCCTCAACTGTACTGTTGAACTAGAAAATGAGTAACTTTTTAAGGAGGACTTTCTCACTTCTGTGTCAAAGCCAAGTTTATGGATTACTTGGAAATAATTATTATAGAATGAAATACATGTTACAGAGGCTTTTAGGTTACTTTATTAGGATGCAAAAGAAAGATCTCCTGGAGATGCGTAGCAACAGATACAGCATCAGTTTGTGAAGTTACGCCAGTCAGTTCCCACTCTTTCTACTTTTTAAAACATTTTATTTTATCTGATTTAAGTTGTTTGAATGTAAGTAATAGCAGTGTGCTAGGACTATGACTTGTATCTTTGGATAAAAAACATCAGGGGATCCCCACAGTGCCAAACATGAAGTGAAGAGAGGCTATATAATTTGTTCTCTGACACAAATGGTTAAAAATTCCCAGGAGACGATTTCTCTATATAGGTTTTCATTTCTGAGGCATTTACTGAAATAAGCTAAGAATGAAATACCACCTGCTCTGACCAGATGGTAAGTTTGTGGGGACTTTATTAGATGCTGAAGCGGTGTGAATGTACGTACCGGGATGGAGACGATCACTTTTGCACTCAGTCTCCTTCCATCAGCATAAATATTGCACGGAGACTCAGGAGCTTATTAAGTAGAGACAACGCTCATCATGTTCTCTGGATTTCGCTCAGTGAGTCCAGCCAACAACAGAGTTGCATTGCTGTCGATCTGTATCGCCCGGTCTCTGTATTACATACATTGTAAATTCTGGATGAAAGATTTCATTCTGCTTAGGTACATTTACGTTAAAACTTAAGAACTGAATACTGGTTTTAACTAATGGAGTGTTTAGCCAGTGTATCTTGTCACTGACAGCAGCCACAAGTTGATGTCTTAAGATGAGTAAGAGAGCAAGACAGGTGTACATGGTACTTCTCCCTATGCTTCTTGATCATCCAACTACTTCCAGTGTAGAGACTCCCACTGGATGTTGTTTCTGTGTATTTAGTAACTCTCAATAGACTTTTCCTCTCTGAACTAGTCCTCCCTTTAGCTGGATCTCCCTGACTTTTTTTTGTCTAGGTGACTACTGCCTAGTTTTCAGACATTTTAACAGTTTTAAGTGAAAGCTTACTCCTTGTTGTTAATGATACAACTGTTTCATCCCTGTTCCTTTTCAATTCCCTGGGTGAATATTAGCTGTTCCTGGGAATTTGTTACTGTTTGCCTAGTTTTTTTTCCCTTATATTCTTTAAGAATACTTTAATTTCAGAAGCATCCTCTAGATTCTTCCAAAAAGGAGGACTACAGCATGGAAATTTCACTTGTCTTTTCCATAATGAGCACTGATACAGGGAATTTATTTAGGTTTTCTTCAATTGCCTTATCTTTCTTGAGAGGTGCATCTATGTTCTGATCATCAGTTGGCATTATTTTACGTTATTTGTACTCCTACAGATTATGTGTTAGTATTCATGTTTCTTACTTTTTGGAAGAGATTTTTGAGCAGTTCAAAAATGTTCTGATAGTGGTTTTTAAAACTCTTTTTGGCCTATCTTGTTTAATAGAGTTTCAGATCCTAGTAACTTCCATTATTCTTCTGGTTAGCCATGCTGCTTTTATTCTACTGTTTGCCAAGCCCTTCTTAATATCTTTGGATCTGTGCTTCCACTATAGTGTCCTGAAATGGCCTTTGTATGGCTTGCACTTCATTCTCCTAGTTGCTCCCTTTAGCTTATTTTAAGAACTATTTTAGCCATTTTTTAAAAAAGTTGAGTACAGTAGTAGTGGATTTTTTTTAAAGGTTTTATAAGAATCCTTCATCCTCGAAGGACCAATATTAACGTTTGCTGATAGCATGCCTCTTCATCTGTAAGATTAAAACCAGATTCTAGAGGTTATTCTGTTACAAATTAAGATTTTATCTCTTCTTGTGGGACTTCTAACTAGCTGCTTCGTGAAACATTTATTGATAATGCTTAAGACTTTTATCTGTGAATGTTGTCCTAATATGACGTTTGCCTTATGTGTGCATATTTCCTCAATACGTTGCAGTCACCATCATCACCTTGATGAGGTAGCCAGTAATGTAGACACAATATTACGGTCTTACTATTTAGGCATGACTATCCATAGGGCCTTTGTGGCGGTTGTCGAGGTGGTTTGAGCATTTGCTCAAAAGTCAGTGCTTCTAACATTGCATGAAACGTTTTGATCTGTCTCTTTCTATCTTAATGCACTCGGTCTGCTGTTAACTGAACGTTGATACCCTCTTTAAAGCTTGGAAGCTATGACTTCTGCAGATCACTGATGAATGCATTTTTGCAACTCATTGTGTTAGGAAAGTCACAGGAACAAAGGTAGTAATGGACTGTGAACTATTGCACTAAAATACATATAGTATGCAATATGTGTATATTATGTATATTATGCCTATGAATACATGCACACACGACATATGAAAATATAAAATGCATATTTAAATATATAAAAAAATATATTGTATACATAGTAAGCACCATTTTTATTGGCTTTTCTGCAAACATTTGCACATGTAATTTTGGTTTGTTTTTATGACAGATGAGGAAACTCTATTTGCAGAAATTACCTATAGTTCCAGCAGTGCTTAGCTGCATGTTCTGTAGAAATGTTTTTGAAGGGGACTGAATGAACTAAGTAAGAATGATTTCTGCCCAAAAGCCTCCTCTCCCCTAGTCATAGGGGAGAAGAAAGAAACTGTAGATGATTAGAAATATAAAGTTTTGGAGTATTAGACACTTGGCCCTAAACTAAGAAGTTTTTTGATTGTGAACACTCCAGAAAAAATCCAGAGACAGTATTGAAAAATGTAATAAGTTTGAATGTACTCCGTAACAGAAAAATATAAATAAAAATACAGGGAAAATAACAGGAACAAAACAGGAAAAGGTTTGGTCATAGGCTGTTTACAACATGAAATAGGCTAAGTTTCTGATGAACAGATTACATGTTACATACACTCACAGATGCCCCCAAAACAGTGATCTTCCATAGGAATTGCTTATCTCACTGTGAATTGTTATTAAAAAAAAAAAAAAAAAAAAAAAGGTGTAAATCTTAACAGTGTAAACAGTCATATCGTAGGAGAAAATAACATCTATGAATAGATTTAGCATATTAAGGATCTGTCCATCTCTGGATTATGCAGAAATTTTATGATTATGGAAGAAGAAATGTTGTTTCTGTGCAGTATTGAGAGATTTGTTGTTATATCTGTTTGAAGAATTCTTTGATGCTTGAGAACATATGATGATATTTTGATAATCACTTAATCTGTTTCCTGAAAACAAGCAGCTCTGAATGAAGTTTGGATGTTCCTATCAAGAAATCAAAGGTCATTTAATTCATACTGTTTGCAAGCGTTCTATCATTTCACTTACATTATTATTTTTAAAACACTTTCATGTTAAATGATGATTCCAAGTCAGAAAGCATTTGCCATGTAAATGTTCATTTTAGTTCATTGTTGTGTTTAATGAACTAAATATCAGAGAGCAACTTACAGAGAGATCAGCTGAAAACATTGGAAAACAATCTTTATTCTCTGTGTGTCCAGGTATTTTGCCTAATGGTCTATAGCTCTGCCCTGATTAGAATGGGGAATGTCATTACAAATACTTTTCTGCCTATAACCCATATTTTGCAGTGTAATATTTTTATGTTGTTTAGAGAAGTTTAGTTTTTTGTGAAAAAAGAGTATCTGTGGATAGTTTAAATTTCCCTGACTTCCAGATCCAGATGTAGAACAGAGGAGGATTCTCTAGCTGAGCAGTGTATTTGTAATCAATTTACTGCTTTTCAGGGAAAATATAGTTCATCAAAGGGAGGTTTAGAGCTCTAGTGATTCTGGGCAATTGCTGAAGTTTGGAATTGGATTCAGCATCCAAAATTCAAGGGTGAATTCCTATTTCTCTAATATGAGGGGTTTTTTTTCTTAAGTTTCTGAGTGCAATAAAATGATACCTTTCTGAAGGATATGAATGTCTTTATTTCAGTCTCTTAGGCTGCATACCATCAATATTGGCTCTCTAAAAAAGCTATATGTGGTATTGAATATTCTTTTTATATTTATTTATCCATAGTTTTATAAGGACATAGGTGGATTGATAGCTCTGAAGACTAGTTTTTTCTGGTTTTCCACAAAATGGGTCAACAATGTTCCCAGGATGAAGAAAGTTGAACCCATGCTGTTTTAGCGTGGTTGCACCAACCTGCCAGAGAAGAGATCTAGGAATCACTTGGTTACTGCAGTTTCCCTGCTTGTTTAGTCCTCACGTTCTCAGCCACAAAGTTTCCATTCACTGTATGTTCTGTGACACGATGTATTTGGTAGGAAATGAACTCCTTCAAGCAGACTACCAAGCAGCTGTAGGATGTAACCTTTGGTCTTGAGACTGGTTCTGACTGCACCATCCTAGAGGTGAAGGGCGCTGACTGGTCCTGCACGGGCTCAGTTCCACATTTCTGGCTCTTTCTCTATAGAAGGAGGAGAGGAAAATTATATGCAACAGAAGAGGTGATGTAGCTGTAGCACATAGAAGTTTTGAGCATTTAGATATAGTTGAACTATTAGATGGTTATCCTGGTACTCATGTATGATTTTATAAATAAAAGATTATTTTAACTTTTTTTATTGGAATATACAAAAGGATATATGTCACCTCATACTCTTTCAGGATATGATAGGCTCTCTCTCCTTGTCTCCTTAAACCCTCAAAATGGAGGTAAAATTACCTCATGGTGACTTCTCCCTCACCCCCCGATTTTAAATCAGCATGATGTTATGAAGTTGCTAATCCAGTCTTTTATCTTGTATTCACAATTATAATGTCAAGTTTGAATAATCTGCATTTATCTCCAGGGTGACAGCTATGTCAGAACTTCAAAAGGGCCAGTTTTACCAGCATCCAAAGATGCTTCTTGATTATTATATCTTGCAGTAAAATGAAATAAAGCAGAACAAAGAAAACGATATTTCTCTTTGACAGCCTTGTAAAAACATCTGTGATTAAGTAGTACATTTTAAGTACCTTAATGGTGCATTTAACTGAGATCAAGACCATTCTGAGCATTGTGTAAGTTAATCTCTAGAAAATGCCCACTTATGGAAAGATGCACATGCATATGGCACACATCATTTAGAAAACTCATCACAGTAAATAAAACATTTTGCATCTATTTTTCTATCAAAATTATCTGAGACTAGTAATGAAGGTGTGGACAAGGCAATGCCTTGTTATATGTGTCTTCAAAGTAAATATAAATTAATTGTTTTTTTTGTGAACGTTTTATTTTGTATTTCATTTTTATGATGCATGCACTGCTGTTGGCATTATGTGACCTAATTAGTGTAAGGCTTATGTCTGTGTTAATATCACCTGTAGGAAGGTGATATCAACATCACAGACTGCTAATGGTTTATTAACCATGTGTCTACAGTTTTGCAGGTTTGGAGTTAGAGACAGCAGTTCTGCAGTGTGTTTAGTTTTGCGTGGTACTTTTGGGAAGTCAGATGCCAAGTAAAGCCTTTGAGATCCATGAATGGAGTGATATTTGCTCTATAGACCACAAGCACCTTGTCAAAGGAATGCTTAGATCAAGCCAATAGACTAATAACAAATGAATTGTGGATGTGTTCTCTTAAAGTGCTGTTACACTGTTTTTCTTTGGAAAAATCTTAGTTTAATGTAAGCAAACAACCAATCACTTGCAAAATTCCAGAAGCAGTTTGTACCAGTTTGAAAGTCAGTATACATATTGCCTCATGATTGGAGAAAGCAGACTCAGATTTTCAGAAAATATGTAGTGTTTTCCATTTCCTTTTATTTCTTGTCTGATTTAATATGTCCCTATTCATATCGTGAGATATATAGTGTAAATCATAGAGGATATTTGAATAAGCTGAATTGATGCTGCTGTTAGAACATCATCTTTTTCATTGTTTAACTACTTTTGAAATTGTAGTTCTGTGAATTTAATATTACATCAAAGATTTGAGTGGTAGTTAAACAACAACTGTTATATTAGCCTGGGGAAGGAGAGCATCTTATGAGTATGAAGGACTCTTAACCATTTGAAGAGATTTTGTCTAGGCAAGGGGAAGAACTACCTTCCTTGGTTCTTATAGTTTGCATCCTAAAATATGAGATTTGATGGTGGTTGTTTGTAGTTTCCCTGCAGAAGCTGTAACATAACTGTATAAGAAGAGATTTTTCATGATCTGGATGAATCATGAGGAACCAGCACTTGGTTTCTACTGTGCTGTTCACCAGAAGTATTTGCCTGTGTGTGCTGCGTTCATGTATCGTGAAACTTTGGAAAACACCTTTAAAAAAGTGGGGGGGGGGGGGGGGGAGATGGAAAATTAATGTGAGATGTAATGCTCCCTCCTGGCTCTGTAGAATCAATAAATGCAACCTTCCTGCTGTTAGCAGAAACTTGTAAGGCTCTCATCAGTGTGAAGCCTGCAGATGTAAAATTTCTTGTATCGTCTTTGAGTCTTATGCCCTCTCTGCTTAACGGAAGGGAATGCAAAGTATTTAACTGTCCTCTTGAGCAGTTATTCCTCTTACCTAAGAGACCGACATCTAAAGTGGAATTTCAGTGACTGGGTCATTGTGGTTAAATGTGAGCGTGTGTGTGTGTGAAGACAATTTTCTGATGACAAGTGTCATCAGAAAATAATCATGGTGAAAATGAACCAAGTGTTGTAACAGAAGCATTGCAGCACTTGTGCCTTTTAGAAAGGAAAACTGTGCATTAGTGCTAAGGTTTTGCAAGATAGGTATTTAAAGTTGGATTCCAAGTTAAATTCAGTGGGATCTGTTGGGTGTATTTCAGTGGTGCTTGGCATTGAGAACCTACTGTAGTGGCTTTGGATTTATAAAGTGCTTTGCGATAAAAGTTATTATTGGAGCTTTAGTTATTGTTATCATAGTCTCTTTTAAAAATGCTAAGAAAGTTTAGGTAAATGAGGTACTAAAGCCCTTTTTTTTTTTTTTTTTTAAGAAAAAAAAAAAAAAAAGATAGTTCTGGTGCCTGAATAGCTTTCAGAAGTTAAACCTTGCATCTGCAGGACACTCACTTTGTAGTGCAAATGCCATTTCTGAAAGTAGGTGTAGAAAATTAAATCACTTATGTCCATAGTGCTGTCATTATGCTGAGACTTTTTTGCAAGGCTGAAGTCCTCAAACCCACTTGCATAAAATCAGTCTGGGTATGTCTGTGCTGCTCTGAATTCAAAACAGTGCCTGCAATATTTCCAAGCACGTTTATACTTGCATTTTAAGTATACACTTTAAGTTTTCCCTTTTTGTTACAACAATGATATATGCGAACATGCACAGCGGTATGTTGGTAACAAAAAGACAGACCTGTGAAATTTAGTTTGTTCCAAGCTCATGAAGCCAGAAGTCACTGCTATTTAGTGACAATATGGCTGGGAGAGAGCAGCATGTTATGAAACATGCTGCAGCTGGGACATGGAAAAAAAGTCTCTATCTTAGAGATGGAAATGCAGTAGTATTGTATAGCTCTTTGTATTGCTGTGCAAAAAAAGTGGGGGTTATTTTGTATAGTAACAGCACAGAAAACATAATGCTGGCTTAATTGCTTTAAAATAGCTAAGACAAGACATGTTACATGTGATGAATGAAAACCACTTAACTAATTTGTTCTTTTAGAAACATGAAGTAATTTGTGATTATGCATATGTATAGGTTTGTTTTTTCAGAATTATTCAAATTTGAATAATTATATTTCCACTAAAAATGATCACTGACTGCTCCATAAATCATTAAATGTACTAGGTCAGCCTTGACAATTGTTAGTTTCTGAATCTGTCATGATATGTTATTACAAAAAAATTTAAGATTTCATTGTGATTACCTACATTTTTGTCATAGACTGGAAAAAGTTCTACTGGGCAAAGACAATTGCTTCTGCTCATGTGGTAGCTATTTCCTCTTAAAAATATTTCATTGAGTATGAATTAATTCCCAACTGATATTTGAAGAGGAATTTATGTAATTTTATATTTTTAGTTTTCAGCTTTTTAATCAAAATCTCAGCGTAACTTCAGTTATAGCTTATGGTGTAAGAAACAAATGAAAATGGCTTTCAGTGGAAGAGGGTGAGATTCCGTAAGCTGGAGATATTCTTGGTGGTAGCGGGAAAAACATTCCTTTTGTAGTGATCAAATTACACAGGCAATGAGTATGATGGTTATCACAGAGACTGTTAGCATTACTGTAAAAATGCATTCGCACAGAGAACGAGTATCACTAATGTCTAGAATTAATTTAACATTTTAAGTCTTCAGTAGTCTGTGGGCACATGAACTAGAATGTAGTGCAGTCTTTTTCTGAACACACTAGTCTATTAAAGATGCAAATACTATAGTAATTACTTAACCTGGTTTCTTTACATCCAGCATTTCTGAGCTTTTTGAAACTAGTTCACCTAACTCTACAGAGAAGGAAAAAATATTCCAGCAACTTTTATGGAATGACATTCAGACCCTGAATTAACAAGTGGAATATAACTAATTTCTGAGCATAAGTATGAGAGGGATAGTGAGTAAAAGATGAGAAACAATCAAGTCATCTGAATAGAAGTCATTCTCAGAGTGGGCATAAATAACTACATCAGAGCGGGCATAAATAATTGCAGCTACGTTGTATTTCTATAAATGTCCGTGGACTTTCAGTTGGAGAGCCTGGGAGCAGCACTGCGCTGTCATGCTGACAGCGCTTCCAGTTCTGGGGTGGATCAGCTGAGGTGTTTCTGCCTATTGTGTGTTCCTATATAATTACAAGTGTAAAATTGTCTGCTGGAAATATCCAGACACCCAATAAATCTAGAGATCAAGACTATGATTTTTTTTTTTTTTTTGGTTCTTTCCATTTGTCTGTGGGAATTGATTCATAGTTTTAATTAACCTGTCTTGTTTTATGGAAACTATACCCTGGAAGAAGGAACCCTTTCTTAAAAGAGGTGTTGTGGATGTGATGCTATCAGAGGAAGGGCCCTACTCCGGAGAGGGGCTCCCAAGCAAGGAGAGCACTGGAAAGGGGAGGTGGGAGCAGGGACAAGATTTTATTACTGGCGAGTGGATTATGGAGATAACGGACCACTGACAAACTTGAGATTCATTTTCTATTCTTATAGGTATTCTTGTGGTTTTTCCTCCCCTTTTCTCTAGTAAATCTTTTCTCCTTTTATGCATGTGTTCATGACTTAGGAATTCAATGTGTGCTCTAAAAGGGAAGTGCTTGGGAACTCTGAAAATTTATGTTTAGAGCTCTATATTCTGAAACCTTCTGATTGCTATGTACAAGGGCCTCTACTTAGGTCCCTCTTACTGTGGATGACAGCACTTTGCAGGAGGATTACAGTATAAAGTAGATGTATAAAGAATACAGTTGACTGTCTCCAAGCTGTATTTCACCTCAAACGTTTTGTATGTAATTCATTTCATGTAGCTGTTTTGATGCCTGCAAGACACTGCAATGATCATTTTCTATTCCTTCTATCTTATTCAAACTTAGCGCTTTAGTTAAAACCAGAAGTATCTTCCACCCACATACTGTTCTGTTAGACAATTCTGTTGCTCTGCCAGTTCTCCTTATTTCTGTCTTCCTTTCTTTTATCTGTGCCTTAAAATGCAGCAGCTTCAGTTCCTCTTAAGAGTACTCTTTCTATATGGTTACTACTTTCTTCTTGAATTGTCATGTAACATGGTACCCTTCTGCAAGGGCAGAGACTTTGTCTTGTGTGGTTGCCCTTTTCTTATTGAGTAGCATATCTGATAATTCTCACGTGTAAAAATAGGAACATTCTGAATTTCTGGGAAATGTTTGGATGAAGCATAGTGATGTGAAGCTCTTGTCAATGTGGAAATACTAGCACAACCAAATAGAGATTTAAGAGCATCCCACAGTAGTAGGACTGGAATAAAAAAAACAATGTTTGTACTGTACGTACACTTCTATCAGGGCTTTTACATCCATGATTCAGATAGCAAAACCTATCCTGAAGAGCTGGCACTACTGAATCTATGGCAGCTGCTGCAGTGCATAATTAATGCAGCCCTGGAATACAGTTTCAAATACTACATGTCAGTGCATGTAGGAAGCCTGCAAGACAGGTGGCATTTTTCAATAGTGAAATATTTATGATTAACTAACTGTTTAACGGCCTATGCATATTTCTTCAAACTTGGGCAAAGGGAGGATGGATTTCCCAAATAAGTCATAAGATTCTAGTGGAAATTGATGGCATTTTCATCCTTTACAAACAGCAGGAAAAGATGATTTTTTTGTTTACGTGCTTTTGGGTAATGTACAGCACAAACAACAAAACAAGTAGAAAAGGAAATCTCTACACAGTTATTTTGGATCTAACAGGTAAAAAATAAGGTACAAGAGGAAGCAAAAACTGTGTCAGTAGTATGGATAGTGCCATCAGAGTGAGTTCTGAGGCAAGCTTGAAGGGGAACAGTAGTTCTGAAGAAACACTTTAGTCAGCAAGGTACATTATACATTGAACTTCGTGCTTAGCAAATTGAGGACAAGCAAGAATGTCCGTTTAATATAGCTTCTGTGTGCTGGTACCTTTGCCATACAAGAGGCTCTTGTCCTCTAGCTGTAACTTTGACTCGCACTAATTCACACTATTACAGGGGTATACTCAGTGTTCAGTTGTATCCTAACATGTGAATGTTAGTTTAGCTGAAAATAAACTGCCGTAACAAGAAATCGTCTGAGGCAAATGTTCTGGTAAGGTTACGTAAACACAATGTTTGTGCTTACTGTGCTGCGTATTTGATTTTCTTCAGCTGGAGGTACCTAAATGAACTCTAAATATACTCTGTAATGTAAATTTCGGGACGTATTTCTTGATATACTTTGAATTTAGTTCAGATTTGGAAATGGAACATTATTAGATTGAATTTTTTTTAATTCTAACATGCACGAGATGAAGTATTTTAATTAAGAAGCCTTTGAGAGCTGTAAGAACTGTTAAGCTTTATTTCATTCATTCTTTACATAAAAGACCATTGACTAGTGACAGCAGCCCAAACTTGAACTGCATCATTCTCCATCCATGAAAAATGCCTCATGTAACAGTACCAATATAAACCTTTTTTCCCTTGGTCACTCAGGTACCATCACATTCCCCCCCCCCCCCCCCCCAAAAAAAAAAAAAAAAAAAAAAAGCCTGAGAAGAGCTTGTGTGTAGCTAGACAGAATGAAATCAACAATGAAAATTAATATATGTGCTGCAGTAAAATTATTATTCTTCCTGATTTTGTAGCAAATTTTCTTGTAACTGGGTTGCTGCTTCAATTGTGGAAGAATCTCCTTTGCACTTATACATCTTGTGGGACTAATAACTGGACCTGTCAGGGAAATATTTATATACTGCACTTCAACAGCTGTGAAAGATCTAGAATAGTGAGGTATGAAGATGGGCTTTCCCTAGGAGGTGTCTCAAGTTAGAAAGGCAGTGGAAAGCCTGGAGAAGCATGAGGAGCAGGTAAGTGGGACCCTCAGTAAGGGGAATGGTGGCTTGCAGGATGCTGTGAAGTGTTATCTGAACCTGGCTGATGATTACTTCTGTTTAATTCCTTCTACATTGTGAAGCAAAGAAATTTTGCATCAAACAGAATGGCTCCAATTTTGCCCCACGCAAACATTTGTATTACGTATCCCATTTCTTTGGGAGGAGTCACATTTATATCTTTAAACAAAAGAGATGGCAGACTATTTTCTAAGGAAAAAAAGAAAAAACTCCCCAAAACCCCAAGGTGGGGGGAGGAAGAGAGAGAGGTTTACATTAAAGGAAATTTTCTGCAGTTTCACTGGGCAATTTTGGTTATTTTTTTGCTCCTTTCCAGAGCTCTTACTGACAAAGGTACAGGCATACAGAGCCTGCAGGCTGTTACCGTGTGATCTGCCTTCTACATACGAGTAGAATTTCATCTTAGTTGATTTTACTGCAGCTGGGCATTTACTATATTTAAGTCATTAACTATAAGGAAGAAATTATTCTGCTATGGAGAATAATATATGGGATTTCATTAATATTATATGAAAATCTGTATTTTTTGGACTCAGACAAACGCTAACTAGTCTAAGATTAATTTAAAATAAGTAAGGCAGTCCCTGCCACAGGGGGAAAAAATAAGGGCCTCTTGTCATGTTGCAGGCTTTGGTGGTGCTTAAATGAGCCAGAACAAAAGATCGATTTGGAAAGAAGTTACATTACGATTTGGTCCGGTTACTTCATATGTGTCCCCTTTTGTTGTCAACTGCAGAAGGCTATCCCGTAATGGGTGGCCCTGTCAAAGACCATTTAGATAAAACAGGAGGAGATTCCTAGTAAAAATGCAAGCAGATTTTTCATCTACCTACAACAATGAACTGAAATGCTTCCAGGGAGGGTAAAATTGTGTGCTTTTTTTTTCTTCTTCTTTTTTTTAATACATAAAAGGCTCTGAACAATTCTGTAGTGTGGTTCTGACCTTTTCATATACAGAACTAAGTGGTAAGGGAAATTGAGTTTCCTGTCAGCTCTTAAAATCTGCTATTTCTCTCCTTCTTCTTGTGGTCAATACTTGGCTTTTCTCTAAAGCCTTGCTGGGGATATTGTTATTTCAGTTAGACCATAAAGACCCTCACCTGCCACCGCTAACATGTTTCCTAGCAGAAATAGATTAGCTCAAGTGACAGGATCCAGGCAAAAGTTCAACTTTAATGTCTGATGACTTATAGAAAACCAGTAGCATGCAATACATGGCTTAGCTGCACTTCACTGTCAGTGTGTGTTTTATTCAAGGTTTGTGCTCTCCTTTTTTTTTTCTTTCCTTTTTTTTTTTTAATAACCATTTTAAACGCAGAGATATCATAGAATGGAATTTTTTTTGCTGGTAAAGAAAAAAATATTTCTGGCTTGTTGTAAGATGAGATGACAGGAAAGGGCAGAAGAAAAGTAGGGGATGATGACAGGGAAAATATTAGAAGTGAAAAAGATCAATTTAACACATCAGCCTGATTTGAGAAATTGATTAAATTGGACAAATTTCTAAGCCGAAAGGGAATATTATTTATTGGGGATGATTTATAGAAGCTTATACAATGAGTAGGCTCATCTGTGCCCCTTTTTCTTAACTGGTAAAGCTCTTAGGAGATGAAACTTTAAAAATGGAGGTAGCTGAAAATCCTGAAAAAGGGACTATTTTGTGTGAACTGCCTTACTGGTGTAGCCATCGTTCTCGGGTTAAAACGAAGGCTCAGTCTCAAAACTGTCATTAAAGCTATTTTGTAAGAAAAATACAAAAATGAATAAACAGAAATATGAGTCCCTCAAAGTGCTGATGGTTCCT
Organism: Rhea pennata; assembly: GCF_028389875.1. Lineage (NCBI taxonomy): Eukaryota > Metazoa > Chordata > Aves > Rheiformes > Rheidae > Rhea > Rhea pennata. The sequence continues at coordinate 26,645,687 of NC_084669.1, forward strand.
ATGACTGTTGTGATGTGACACTGTAATTAAAGGGAATTAATTACCATGGTTGCCTTGTTAAGACTAATGTTCATAATTAGCTTAAGGAAAAGGGCTAGAAGGGATTGTCCTCCATATTCTGACCTAACCCATGAACAGCATTGTGGAAAATAAAATATATGAAGAAAGATTTACTGAAGCCTGGCTTAACAGTGTTGGGGTACCAAGAGACTCTCTGTGAATAGGAGACAGAGAATCCTAGCATGATCTAGGGAACCTGAAACATATGGGACCAAAGACTGTTTTTCTGTCCCTGTAACTTCACATTTTGGGAAGGAGTGTCGTGTTCTCCTATTTCTGAAAAGATGTTTAGGGGAATCCTTGGGAAACATGGACTAATGAAAGGTAATATGCAGACAAGTAATGAGGAAAACCCTTTTTTTCCTGGAGAACATATGCAGCCTATAGATGATGACAGGTAGTGGAGAGAGAAAGACCAGGAGAAGCAGTGATGTAAAAACTATGTGGTATGATATTCCATACAGAAGTGCTCTGTGTAGTGCAAATCCGACAAACAGGGCTTAGTTAATGTCTTTTCAGAAAACAATATGTTTCTACAGAAACAGTGTTTTGGCAGAGCCAAAGCCTTGGTTCCACGGACAGGGGGAGAGGAGGAAAAAGGAATAAAGGCACATAAAAAAAAAAAAAAAAAGTTCAGTGGATCAGGGAACTGACATGAGAGCCAGAAGAAATAGCCATGGGTAGAACTGCAGCAGGCATTTGCCTAAGCTGGGGCATGCTCTGAGGGGAGTGTCCATGGGACTGTATTTGTGGTTACTGGTTGACATGACTTTAACTTCTCATGTTGAGGTTTTTGTTGTTTTTCCTTAAAAACTGACCTAGATTAAAAGAGAAAGTTTGAAGGATGGAATGACAGACAAAACATCTATCTGGGGTGAATAAAACATTTCTAATCAATCCAAAATATTTGGTGGCTTGAACTCACCTAATCCTTTCCCACTGATTTATTTAACTACAGAACCAGAGAATTCCGTTTGCAGAAATTTATAGTTGACTTTTTCTTTTTTAACCTAAAAACACAATGCAGACAGTTGGAAGCAAAGGCCTGTTATCTTTATTATTAGTTTCTATAAATTTATGAAATTTGGCTCTATTTAGGCTAAATTTATGAAAAGGACCCTGTCTAATTTGTATTTGACCAGGTCCTCTTTAACAAAACCTCTAAAATTCAGTTAACTTTCCCAATTTTTGACGAGCTTCGTCTGGAAAATCAGTTTCAGTGAGAACAAAGCAGCCTAAATGACCCTGTGCCATTACAAGTGCTCCTGATGTTATAGATGAGTATTTTGATGAGTTAGAATGGGGGAAACATAGTTCTGACATTTGTCCTGTGTGTAATGGGAGCCCACACAAAAGAGTGTATAGTCTCTGACTCTCAAGCTTAGCATGTAAAGAATATCTTTAGTGTTAGGTTCACCAAAGAAAAGAGAACAAAATCCCAGAAGCAAAACATTCATGAGTAGAAGGTGGCTAGAATGATTCAGAGCAATTTAATATGAAATTAAGGAAAATTAACAGGAAACGTGCTGAAGAGTTGTGCAAGCCTTTTTGTAGGGAGTTTTAATGACAAAGATCAGAGGAGCTGCACTGTTTCAAATGCGCTTTCTTTCATCTGCTGTGGGTTTGACTGGTGGTCTCTTCGCGTTTTCCCTCCCTGTTTTTTTTATTGCACTGTTATAGTCATTAGTCACTGACAACATCCTGCAAGCTAGGACGATCAGTGAGAGGCCGGGTCAAGGATACGAGCAACAGACTACTCCACTGAGACAGGACAAAGCAGCTAAAAAGACCCTAGTACTTGGTGAGGAAAAATATTGTAAAGTGAAATGATGCAGCAGCTAAGCACTCTGTAGTAAGTTTTGTTGAAAAGTAAAGATACAGCCTGTACCATCCTGCAGAAATTTCTCCAGGCCTTACTGAAAGGCTCAACTGCTTTTCTAGCATGAGCCTTCCTTGTGAAGTGATCGCTTTCATAAGAGGAAGATCTTGGGGAGAAATCTCATGGTGACAGTATATTGGATATAATAACAGCAAAGAGTGTGGAAAAGGCAGAGGTACTCTGCTGTCTTCGCTTTGGTCTTTACTGGTGAGATTGTCTTTCAGGAATCCCAGGTCCCTGAGACCAGTGGGAAAATACAGGGCAAGAAAACCATGATGGAGAAGGGTCAGGTTAGAGCACATTTAAATAAACTGAACATACATAAGTCCACGGAATCTGATAAGATGCTTCTGCAAACGTGCAACCCACATTGGTTGTGGAGTCTCTGTCCTTGGAGATGTTCAAAACCCAACTGGACATATCCCTGTAAGTGGATGTAAGTGGACACAACCTGCTGTAAGTGACCCTGCTTTGAGCAGGGGGCCTTCTATGGAAATTAAGGGGATGTTGTAGTTGATCGTAGGTCCTTTAGCTAAGTTCAAGGCTAGAAATAGCGATACGTACAGCCCAAAGTGTTCAGAAAACAAACGTGCTCGAGAGGTGGACTAGTGGTGTTGTGTTATCTTGCTAAATAAAATTTGTGCTACTGCTGCTAAAGTAGTAGCTGCAGTTAGGCAGCAGGGTTAGGAAATGACAAGAAATGAATACACATGAAAGCACTGAGCGCTTACAGTTCTGAAAAAGAAAAGTTAATTTTCAGAAACAAACCTTCAGAAAATTAGGTCCTCCTAATTAAAGAATCTCTTGTATCATTGTTAGTGAAATGGGCAAGTTCTTTCTATTACTTAATTAGTGGTTAAATACAAAATAGAGCGTTTCAGCTTATGAAATCAAGCAATTGTTGTTTTTCTGACTGAGCCACAGAAATATCCCACAAGCGGTTGGAAAGTAAAACTTTCTGATCTTTAGACTTTTTGTGTTCTGATGCTGGAACTATGGAACTATGTGTATATGAATTCATTTACTGTTAAGTATATGTGGAATAGTGAATCTTAGGAAGTGAATGCACCAAGATTTCAACTATTAGTATTTAAAAAAAAAAAAAAAAAAACTCATTTGTTTCTATGAGAGACTACAGTGAAGGGCTAATAAGATTTTTTTTTTTTTTTTTTTTTTGGAGGTCATGAGCTGAAAATGACAGAGGAAGAGAAAGGCCTATGTATTAGTCAATTAAGACACTAATACAGTCTGTAGGGGAGGCAAAAAAAAGCTAATCCTAAAATTTGCCACTGAACACTGAATAGTGTTAATTCTGTAGTGCAACATAACGGTCAAATTTCATCTCAAACATGGGGTACAACTTTGTTCACCCATGTTCAAGCAAGATGAACTCAAACTGGAACAGATACGGAGAATTTCTGCCACAAGGTTAATGAAAAGTCTGTCTTAGGAGAGGAGACTGAAAAGAAATTGCTCATTTGACATAGATCCCACTCAGCTTCATTTTCCTGAGTGCTGTCTATGAATACATCAAAGAGCATGAAGGTAGGTAAAACAGGGAGGGGAAAGAGATGAGCTACTTAATCTAAAGGACAGGCACAAGAACAAATGGGTATAAACTGGTCATGAATAAATTTTAGGCTGCAAATTAGAAGAAGGTTCCTGACCATTAGAGGAGTCAGACTTTGGAATGGCGTTTTAATTAGAGTAGCAGGGGCAAGAAATTACCAAGAAGATTATATGATATTGTACCTCTGATAGCAGGGGGCTGGAATCAGTGAATTAAGAGGTCCATTTCAGGCTCATTTCCTGTGTCCCCCATGTTCTTTTCTGGGAAGACTAGTATAAGCTAGTTTTCCCTTCAAAATAAAGAAATGCAAATCATGGCATTACTCAAAGCCCATCTTAAAGCACTTTCATACACAGGCACTGTGAAAAGTATTTTGAGGTAACCAGTCACGTATATTGCTATTAAGCTGTCAGCATCTCAGTAAAACTGGATTCAGTAGATAGAGAAGAATTTGGTGTAGGGCAAGAAAACTACTTTAGTATAAGCAGATTTTTGGCAAAGATGGTGAAGACAAGGCATGCATGTTGCAATTTGGTTAAAACTGAAATAAAAATTTAGAGCATAAGTATCTCTAAGCTGTAGGGATGAAAGGGTGAGGTGGGGGACATGTTTTCTGTTGCCAGCCTGTGTCTTTTTAGCCCTAACTCAATGTCATTCTACCCAAAAGGAGGATAATTATGTTATACTTTGGTTTATGAGAGCTAATGAGAAACCTGCAGAAGGAACATTTTGTGGATTTACTGTGTTCTGTTACTTTATCTGATACGGGTATTAAAAACTGCACTCAGTATAGTTAACAGGGTCTGTATAAATGTTCAGGGTGGGACAAGCTTGTGAGGTGTTAAATATTTACACTGTTTTTCAGGACTTACTGTAGTATTGGCTGCTTTGACCTCAAGTGCAGGCCTGGTGTGATGCTGCTTGGCTGCAGAGCCCTTTGGTCACAGCCTTTGGACCTGCGCGAGATGAGTGGTAGGCAACGGGGGCAAAGTTAGGGGCCTCAAACACGAACTTAGGAAACTGCTTCAAACCACTGCTTAGTTACTGCTTTTCAAACGAGATGGCAACTTCACCCACACGAGTGCTCTTGGGAGGTGGGAGCAGAGGTGGTACCTACGAGGTGAAACCACTCACTGCCTGCCGTGTTCTTGAAATAACTGTTGGGGAAGGAAAATCTGTGTGTTTGGGCTCTGGTTTCAGCTGAAATTGGATTTATTATATGCTGCCCTTCACCTGAGAATGGCTTTTGACTGAGAGCTGCTTATGGAAAGAGCACATTTTGGCTACATTTGGATGTGTCAGAACTCAATCCCTAAAACTAATTTTAATCACAATAGTATTAGAAAATGCGTGGATGTTTTGGGCATCAGTTCTTCCAAGCAGCAGACCGTATCATTGGAAGTGGACCTAGAGAACTGAAATGGGAAAAAATCAGCAAAAATACTTCAGTAAGGCAGAAAAAATATAATTGTACAATAAATATTTAGCTTTTAATAGAACTAATGACCTTGATGGGAGGTAGTCCTAGGGATTAATGAGTACCTGAGGTTAGTAGAATCAGCTCCACCCAGGCAATCATTAAATCACAGCTAGTGTCCCAGACTTTGTTCATTAGTGCTTAAAAAGAAAATCAATTTTACATGGTTTAGGGCCCCTTTTGACCAGGAGTATCAACAATACAGATTCTTAATTTTGAAAATGACCTCTTTGCTAGATTTTTTTTCTTTTCCCTGTATATGCCCCACACTTTAATATATAAGCACAAAATGAAAATGCCAAATTTCAGCACATCTAGTATATTAAATCCTGAGGTGCATTTATAATAAAAGCATAGCAACTTTTTGCACGGAACATTTCTAGATTTCAAAGCCTTACAAGTGGCAGTCCTTAATGGTTTAAAAGCATTTTCCAAACGCTTTGGACTTTGTGTTTCAGTTTAATAATGTTTGAATTTAATAAGTTATTAAAAATGGTATTATACATGCCCTATACCTGTAGGTAGCTAGACAAGGGTTAAGGAACTTTGAAAACATTTATGCTAATTAGTATTTTAAAAATGAATCCTAAGTTTTTTGAGACTTTGAGGATACTGAGCTAAATCTGAAGAAGACTCTAATTAAACTCCGGACATTTTACTGGAGAGCACAGGGGTCTTTTTTTTTTTTTTTTTTTTTTTTGTTTTTTTTTTTTGTTTTTTTTGTTTTGCATATAGCTCCTCCTTTTGAGTTAATTGCAACACATGTGGAAATGAAGAAATTTTTTACAAGCGTATTACAAAGGTGAAATGTTTTTGGAATGGGCTTCTCAAATAATTGTAAAATATTTTTTGTTATTAATGATATGCACTGACTTTGTGGAGCCACTGTCATAGGGTGGACAGATAATACTGTATGACAGTTTTGGATTTTCAGTGAGTTTTTTTATATAAACATATGTATATATACGCAATTTTTTCAAATTTTTGGTTTTTATATCTTTATCAGGATTGTGATGAAGTATTAAATGGTATTACTTTTCACACTCTATAAAATACAGTGTGAGAATGAACAGACAAAATGGATGCCACAGTGTTGAACTGATATGGGATAAATGCCCAGGAAACAAACATCAATAACCTGCCCAACTGCATAGACTGGATGCTGCAGCAAACTCTCCCACCCTTGCTAGAAAGTCATGTTATATAAACCGAGATGTAGCACTCGCTATGATGTGGATGCTAAGCTTCTCCCTAAGGAGAGAAGAGCTGTGTAGCTAAGCTCTCTGCTACCTGCAGGCCTGGTAAGTCCTGGCTGCACAGTACAAGAGCTAAGGAAAATGATTCTGGACTGCTCAAGCACAACGTTTTAATAAGAGCGGTCTGTGAATGGAGCTCCAGCCCTCTGTGTCCCAGGGCCAAAAGGTATCTCTTCTTAATTGCAGCAATATATGCAGCAGCAGGAATCCCTCGAGATTCCCAAATCTAAAAATTGCATTTTTGGCCGCCTTACTGTAATGTCATATGTATAAGGTATGTACATTTAGTCAAAATAGCAGTAAGCATCCTGAAGAATTAACAGCTTGCAGAAGGGCTGTTACTAAAAGACATTACTTAAAATAGAAACAACTAGCTTTTATGAATGCTTTAACTCTGTGTTCCTTTATTACAGAATAGATTTTTGCTTAGCTCTATGTATTTTGGTAAAGATTATGGATGGAGTCCTAGTCTATTAAAGATAGCGGCAGAATATCTGTTCATTTCTCTATAGGAGCAAAATTAAGCCCTAAAAATTATCAGCTTAAAAATAATAGAAAGGAAGGAGACAGGAGAAACCAAGCATATTGAAAATCATATAAATTATACCTGGCTATTCCAGTTACAAGGACGTACATTCCAAGAAATTTAATGTTTTTTGTTTTGGAAAGTATTTCAGTTTTAAGCACTATTTTGTTTGCAACTTATATCTTCCATTTTCATTTTGTTTGAAAAAAAAAGGAAAAGAGGTGTGAGAATTACAGAATTTATCTTACACGTGAATCTGAGCTGATAACGTGCTGTGCTCTGCTTTTGCTCAATATAATTGAAATACCTGAAACTTTAATTGAAGTGTGACTTTTTCAGTTAATTTCACATTAGAAATATTTGAACAATTACTCAAGAATAGCGACAGCACTGTCTGTTGTAGTGTGAGTAAATTCTTGAACAGTTTTTGGTAGCAGGGAACCTCACACAGCCTCCTGACAACATTCCCCTCCCCTTTAGCTCAGCAGAGCATTATTAAAGTTATTTTTTATAACACTGTTAGTTTTCATAGTTTTTTCTCCATAGGATTTTCTTTACAGCTTAAAACACTACTGAAAATCTTATTCTAATAGCTGCCTGGTCCTTTATAGTGAAATGCTAGGGAAGCTAGGTGAGGCTATAAAAGAAATCCATTAATGGTGAGAAAAATGTGCTTGTACGGTGTGTTGCAGCCTTCTACAGCGTATTTGGCAGACCCATAAACCACTTGCTAACGAGTGCCAGATAATGACAGTGGATTCTAAATAATTTTTTTTCCTCTGCAATTGAGTTGAAATGTTTTAAAATATGGTAGTTAAAAGGGAAAAAAAGTCTAGGGGAAAAACAAATAATTTCCTGTTTGATCTACAACACCATTTTAATAACATTTTTATGGTATCACACAGAGGAGAAAACAAAATAAATTCAGCAAATGTAGAAATCAATAGAGCAGCTGGTATTTCCTCTGGTGACTAAAATCAATGACATCCTCGCAGTGTTTTTTATTTATTTAAAAAAAAAAAGGAGGAGAAAGCCCTCCTCTAACTCGGGCCCGGTTGCAGCCCCTGCTGATCCCCGTGCAGCGCCGGGCGCCGATGTTCCCGGCGCAGCTGTAGGCGTCGGGGCGGCGGAGGCGGCTCTGGGCCGGGCTGCCGCTGCGGCCCGCGGAGCCGTCCGGCCGGTGGCCGGGTCGGCGCTCGGGGACGCGGCCGGCCCGGCCGTCGGAGGCGCTGCTGGCAGAAGGTGACGTGCGGTGCCTGGCGGGCTCAGCTGGGGCGGCCGTTCCCGTGCTGTTCCCGCTGCTCCCTGGGCCGCGGCTGCCCTGCCGCTGCCGTCGCGCAGGGAGCGGAGGGGAGAGCAGAGTATCGGTGGAGAAAATCGATACCCTCCGGCTTCAGAGGAAGCGTAACGTGGCCTCGGCTGCGGACGTTTTCCTATCCGAGGACCTCCGATAAAGGAGAAGACCACGCTGCTGAGCGCGACGGTTTACCGCGGCTCCCGCCTTGCTTATTTAAACTGATCAGCTTTTGGCGAAATGCACCCGAGGTGGACGCTTCCCAGGCGCAGCCGGGGCTCCGCTCCGTTTCCCGTATCAGATAGGGGCCCGCCAGAGCTGGGCCAGGCTGGTTTCGGGGTCACCTCAGCGCGTGGTCGGCTCCGTGCCGCTCCCGGAGCTGACCCGGAGCGCTCGCTGTGTCCCCGTGGGCCCGTGTGCGTGAGAAGCTCGCCAGTCGCTTAAAGTCCCCGAAACAGAGACTGATCTGGACTGCGGTGACTGCGTATTTCATGTTTGATCCACTGATCAGATGTGGTTTATTTGCAGGATTCTTAGAAATGGCAGAGAGAAACCGCAGGAAGAGCTCAGCACTGCAGATGGTGGTAAAACCTCTGTTGTTAGCAGCTGCCAGCACAAACCACGGAGGAGAAAGCACAGATAAATTCATGGCTGGAAGTTAGTGTTTACAGCAGAAAAAGGATTTTAAGAAGGATTTTTTCAGTGTGTGCAGGGATGGAAAAGGGGAAGAGAGCTGGGAGGAGGGGGAAAGAAAATTTCTTAGTTACTGCACCTTTACACTACAAATAAATCAGTGTATTTGGTGTCAGGGAGCCACTGAAAAGAGCTAATGGGGAAATGGAAGAGCAGGGACCTGAGAAGATCTGTTTTGCTGTGCGTGCGCACATATGCGCACAGAGAATACGTGATTTTCCATCATCTGAGCCTCCAGCGTGACAGAGGGAGGGAGAATAGCCGCATGCATCAGCCTCATAAAATCTGCAAAAGCACTGCTCTTAATTCAGCCGTCGGCTGCTCCCAGACCTCATGCAGGGAATTACAACGAAATTCTATTTGCAGGCTGACATCCCTAATGCTGCTGTGTCCTTATGTTTACTTCGGTTAACTGTCAGCCCTTATAAAGTGCACCATACTGCAGCCACTGCTGTGGAAAAGAAAACCCTCAGAGTAGCAGCTTTGGGGGAGATATTTGAGAGAAACATAAATAGAGGAAGCAGGGGAACTAATAATAAAAAAACCTACTTGTGTGTCTGCACAATGTGAGACTCAAAACAGAGATTATTCAGCCCTTGTTTTCAGCACATTTCTTGGTTTTAGTCTTGGCTGATAAAATATTTAACAGCCATCTTAGCACTCAGCATAGCAATACCTAAAGAGCATCCAAGCTCTCAGCCCCCGCAGAGACCCAATTTCAGAGACGTGAAGTTTTCTTTTTCCTCTTTGGATATAATGTAGGCTGTCTAGCCTTGCTCAAGGCTTGATGTGCACTTGATTTAAAAAAAAAAAAAAAAAAAAAAACATGAAGAAACACTGTGTTGCGGCATGCCCTGTCCCTGCAATGGTCACAAGGTTTTCTGAAAGTTGCAAAACAGAAGGATGCCACCCGCAGTGGTATGCTTATCGGACAAGTTGCCATATTTCCCTGCTCATAGAAAGACAGATGAAATAAAGGTTACTTCATTTGGGGAAGAGTGAGAGGGAGAAGTTTGGGTTTTCTTTTGCCTGGAATCCCTAATTAAGACAGGATTTCATTTTTGTACATGGACATAAGTAAAAGGCAATCTCTGCTCCTGGGAGTGTACTTTTGAAGTAAAAAAAAAAAAAAAAAAAAAAACCTGAAAAGGATGAAAGTGGAAACTCGATCAAGCAGCTTGCAGAAGATACCATAGGTCTCAGGCCATGAACTGAATAAGGAATAGCTGCGATCCAGCCTGTGCATTCATGGTCTTTATTGTCATATCACTGGAATTTTTTATGGCAGGAAAATTAGGAAAACGTTAATTAAAAAATTAGTTGTAAGATCAGCTTTCTTTGTAGTATTTCATACAGAAACATAGTATATGAGCTACTAGATCATGACATAACGATGGGAATTGACTTTTTTGGAACTGTTAAATGCTGACAGCTCTAGTCCTAATGGAGCCTTTTCAATGTCTCTGAAAGGTTGGCCCTCACAGGCATTTTGCTAGAGAGGCAGTATCAGTTCTTGAGTTTTTAATTAGAGCTGTCTTGATTTTTGGAGTTTTTCTTTACATGCTAACTGCCAGAATGAGGAAATTGTACTATGCTTTCAGCTGCTGCTACTAAACAGATATGCCTAGCCTTTTCTGATGTGAAACTTGTGATTTGGTGAGGCTGAGAAACTGCCAACCAAATACCAAGGCTCCAAAAACTATTGTTAAAAGAAAAGTGGTACGTCTTTATCAATTTTGGATATTTTGACTCTAATGCTGAACAGATTCCCTATTGTTTTGCTTATAAGTGGAGCGAAGAGTGATGCTTCTATTTAAGTTTATCTTATGTTTTTCCTGACATAAAACCTTGTCGTATGCTGCATTTGGTGTCTGTAGGCTTCAGCTGTTCAGAGTGATTTTTTGCATGTCAGGTTATCCATGTTGAGATGGTTACAAAAAAATTAGATTTAAAAAAGGTAAATGCGCCTTGATTTTACTCAGATTGGCATAAAAACACCCCTTATTTCTGTTTCACTAAGCATCTTTAGTACCTGCATGATTTGCAGCAGGAGCTTGAAATCTAACAAACATGTCAGAGACAAGAAGTTGAAAAATATATGAGTGTTACAGAGAAAGGTTCTGGAAGGAATAGGTGATGTTTTCTATTTGTTATTGGTTGGGTTGATTCTTTCTGATTTTCTGAGATTTAAAAAAATTAAATACTGATAGCTTGTAAGAAGATCAAGGTGAAATTTCTGTTCTTAATAAGACTAATAAACGTAGCTCTAGAATTTTCTTTATATATCAGTGATTTGGGTTTTAAATGGTAGAAAAGATGAGATAATGTTAGAACTGAGTTCCTTTTTATACTGCTGGCATGTGAGGGTGGACTTTAGTTGCTCAACTTACCTAAGACTCTGTTTTTCCACCTGCAATGTTCTGAAAAGTTTTGTCAACCTTCCTTTCTTTTTTTTTTTTTTTTTTAATGAAATCCTGAAGAACTTCTAAAAGAACATTTAAAAGGAAGTCCTTTCCCAGACAAAGCACATATTCTCTAGAAAAATCACTTCCTTTAGCTAGTTTAGGAAGTCATAGCACTTTTTCATATGCATTGATGTTCTTACTTCAGGAGCTCTGTATTGCCCAGATAGTATTCTTTCTAAATTTTTCTAAAAAGGCTTGATGTGATCTATTTTAATCTCATCTAATGCTTTGTGCTCTAACTCTGCATGCATTTGTTTAAGGGCTTTGCTGGCAGGGAAATCTTGTTGCAGTCATTTAACAAGTTCTTAACTCTAGTTGCGAGATTTGAGAAATGGCACTGTCAAACTCATGCTGTGCCCTCTGGTATGGACGCTTGGGTTTTCTGGTTCTAGGAGCGTAGTACTTATTAAGGACTAAGCCAGAGCAGTTTTGGCCATAGAAGTCAGTGGAGGAGGTGTTTAGGCCTGACCTCCTCCTAAATCCATCAGTAAACACTGGAGGGATGCAGAAGGGAATACGTTTCTTCTGTATGAAACAACTGCCCTTCCTTTGTAAGGCTGCTGAACTGCTAAAGGGACTAAGCTACTCCGAGTTGAGATTCGTTTCGTGGTGCCTAATGGGACGACAAAACGGGCTGGATGGATTAGGAATTGAGACACGTTCCCAGCATGAGTCTAGCTCTGTAGTGCATGCTAGGGCACGTAAAAAGATCACTGTATTTTCAGTTGTATGATGCAGTATTATTTCCATACCTACATTGCTAATAACGCCCTGCAGTACTAAAGGTGAAGGAGGGGTAAAAATCTAATTTGATTTTTCTTAGATCTCTAGTACTAGAGACTGTACTAAAATACTACTGTTACTAGCACTAGTTATCATCTCTGCCAGTAGGGTGGGAGCAAGCAAGGTCCCATAGAGTGGAGACAGTTATTCTTTTTCTCCAGCAAGCAGCCCCTTTGGAGGCCCACTATTTTGAGGGTTTGTTGCAGGAGTGTAAGCTTGTATTTACTTTAGAAGAACATATGCTTATTTATTGCAGATGTTTTTAAAAGTTCTCATTGCTTCCTAGGTTGTCGTTGCTGAGCTTATCTCTAGTATGGTGATGCTTTGAAGTCTTCTACTGAAATGTGCTCTTCCCTATGAAAGAAAACATTTACTAAACTGAAGGCTGCTTCAATGGGGATGAAAATAAATTTTTTTAGCTGATATTATTTTCTTACTCTCTGAAGGGTGTTGCTCTCCTCTCTAGAGTTACTCTACCACATCTGCTATCGCTAGCATTGTAAATGCTTGAAGGCTAAACAGCAAACTATGTATTCAGCCTTCTAAAGAGCTGCATTTGTTTATAGGGAAACTGGAGGGAAGTGGAAATGCTTGAAGGATTCAGTACTATGAATTGTGTAAGGTGTGTATATCAGCTGCCAGTACTCACCAGGCGTTATCAAACCCTATCATACAGGTCCCATCATCTAACTGTAGTGTACAAAGAGGATTTTGCCTTGAATTACAGCCATAGAAATCCTAACTACACTGGGAACAATTGCATGGATTAAATTGAGGTCTTTATTTTCTTTGTCGTTGCCTTATGTTTGATTCCAATGAGTTCAAATGGTGCGTATCATATAGATCCATGTACGCAGTTTATGCAAATTCTGGATGTATATTGCTCTGGCTGTATGTCAGAGTTTTACATGCTTTTCTGCTTTAGGGAGTCATACCTGTTGTTAAACAGGCTTATGCTTCAGTGTTGGTTTTGGGTTTTGACTGCATACTGCAGAAAGTAATAAGTTCTTCTAGCATTAATATGCTGAGAAGATCAACTATAAAACCTAGCATCCTAATGGTAGTACAGTGACGTAGCACAAACACTCTCTCTGCACAAAATAACGTGAAGGAGACCTGAATTCAAGCCGTAGATTGTGATTACATATGTGAAAACAAACTCTGAAGTTTGACAATCTCATGTTTATGTAAGATGTCTTATAATACATATTTGATCTGAGTAGTCCCCCTCAGTTCCTGACTGAAGTCTTTCCTTCTTGGTTATAGTTCTTGTGATAAATTTACCTGGAGATAACTAAGCTGTTGCAATGAATGCATTAATTTGTTGGTAGATATTTTTAGATTATTCTGCAGTTAGGAATGTTTCACCGTGTTTTTTTTCTAGACAGATGAACACAGTTAACATTACAATGATAAGGCATTTGCTATTTACCAAAAAACATTTAGCTCTGGTATCTCTGGGGATTTATTTGGAATATCTGTATTTTCACAGCTGCAAAATACAGGTGGCGTGGGCTGTTGTTGAATGAGTATGACATGTTTTTCAAAGGCGGAAAAATGAAGTCAACAGTCACACGACTAATTGACAATCATTAGCGGGTTGATCTTTTGCACCAATTGTTAGTTTAAGGCTTGAAAAATCTATCATTATCCCTGACAGCAAAAATTAGCCTGGTGAGATTCCAGCTCTCAGTTGACTAATTAACTTCTCTAATGCTGATAGACTTTTACCAGGTACACCTAGGAAATGCATCCACTGTAAGTATCCTTAGATACTGATTCATTTGAATGTAGTCTTTTCTGGGAACTGGACTGTCAGATATATGAGCAGTCTATCAGCAATGAAGGTGTTAAAAGTAAAGAAAGCACTCTCTCAGTTGCCTTAGAGAAAGTGGTGGTCATGCCTAAGCTAAAAATTCTTTGCATTCCGTGTTTTCTTATCAGAGTTTCAAAAATTGATTTCTAGATTACGGAGCTAGCATGCACTGTCTTAAAATTATATACAGGATTGTAGATAATTCCAATTTAAATTTTTACTTGCAGAAATTGCCAACTAGGACTGACTACACAGTTCTTGTAGGCAAAATCTGGTTAAAAAAATGTTGCAAACTTGCAGTGTTCTTGTTCAAATACAACAGAATTACAGAATGGTTGAGATTGGAAGAGACCTTTAGAGATCATCTAGTCCAACCCCCTGCTCAAGGAGGTTGCCCAGGACCTTGTTCCAATAGCTGAAAGTGATTTTGCAATCTTATTTTTGAAAATAGTATCTCTAATTCTGTAGCAGCTAAATTATTAATGAAAAGATATAATTAAGGAAGGTTAGAGGAAAATTAAGATATCTCTGAATATTTAATAATATTAAAAAAGAATTTTTAAGGCTGACTATTTCTATGTTCCTTTAAATCATTGTGACTATTTGATGGGTATTTCTTAGCAAGAAAGCATAGCTCTTTTGGGCAAAAACTGACATTTACTGTCATAACTGAGGAATATCCAGCACAATGGCAAGTTAACAATGGTAAATATCAAATTGTTAGATAAAAGGCATTCCAATATGCGAAAATATGAGATATGTCCATTTTATTTTTCCAGATTTTCCTTTTGGTTCTTCTAGTTGTAGTTAACTGAACTGAGGCTGAAACGATGATACATTTTTGAATATGACCAAGTGATATGGTTTATGCTCAGCTCTCTGTCTTTCATCTCGTTTGGGCTCTCAGATGGCTTTGTGTTCTAATCTATTACTATCACAGACTTTCTCTGACAGCCTAATGAGTTACTGTCATGTGTTTTATCTTTAATTTGACCACATCTGGGTTTTCTGTAGGGATATGAAATTAATAACGTGTAAATTCTTGAGTACTCTTTGACATAGCACTTTCACGTAACTTATCATCTTCTCAAAGTGTATTTTAAAGTACATTTTTCAGTAGAAATACTGACATCTAGTCGTGTTCAAACGTGTTTCTACCAGCTTTCAGCACTGACTGACTGCAAGTATTCAATTGACAGAGCAACTTAGTAAGTTCCTACTTGCATTTGTACGTTAAGACTACTGCCAGGCTTTTTGTGTGTAAAACAGTGTGTTGTGATTCAAACTTCAGGAGACAGGAGTTACCTTTATTTAACTGGTCAGGAGTTGCCTGTATTACATGCCAGAGTCAGTGGGATTACACACTGTGAAAGTTAAACCTGTCCCACACGTGTTTGATGGTTGAAGCAATGCGTCCTGCGTCAGAGCCTGAGCTGGCTTACAGTGAATGAAAGGGAATTTCATTTAGCGATGGGCAACAGAATATTTCTTTCCACCGTGACCTACAAAGCACATTAATGAAATACTCTCCGGGCGCAGTTTAGCAGTACTAAGGAAAAGGTGAGGATTTGGAAGGATCTGGGCACCATTGCGCAGCCTGCCTGTTTCCGCTGCACTGCTCTAACAAGCTGCCACGCAGCAAGGAGGCACGGATACACCTCGTAACCCTAACAGCTCAGCCGCGTGTCCGTAAACCACATTATTCAACCTTATTTCAGCTTTAAATACGTACTTAGGCTTTTTCATGAATAGGAGTGGAGGGTGGGTATGCATTTTGAGTAAAGCATGTGGTTAAGTGCTTTTTAAAACTGCGCTTTAAAGAAGTAAAGGAATCTAGGCTTTGTACTGCCTATGCAGGGGCTGCAGGGTTTGGTCTTGTCTGCTGGTCAGTATGTAAAAAAAAAAAAAAAAAAAAAAAAAAAAAAAAAAAGATTATTCCATTACTCATGAGTAATTTTAGTCTTTCATCTCAGAGTGGAATAAAAATGTTTTTCTTTTTTCTTCGACAGAACCAGTTGCCAGCAAAGCATACTTATGCAGTAAAGGTTACTGCAAATGCCATAAACATACGGATGACTCACCGCAATGAAAAAAGCGAGGGGACAATTTGTCCTGTTGCCATTAGTGTTTTTATTCCTTAGCAGGTATCAGAATAGCTAATTTGGATGCTGCTTTTGTAAACTGTGGGTAAGAACAAAATCTTCTGTTAAATCCAACTTCTCTGATTTAGGTAAAACCAGGATTAGGTCCTCAGCACTTAAATAATCCCTTAATTTACTATATGATAAGCACTATCCGCTCACTCCAACAATGGTCACATATAAAAGGCTTTTTTGGAGAACAAAATGTGCTAAATGAGAACCAGTCGCCTAGATAATTGCAGATGCTACACTGTATCTTGCTGCAGAGACCGGGAAGGTCTAGGTTCCAGCCTTGGACAGAACATTGATTTGCTACATTGTGTTTTATAAAAGTACCTGAAATGTCTTTGGGAAAATCCTAAAACTTGTTAGTTTCACAATTTGTAAAACAAGTCTTAAAGCATTTACTCTGTAGGAAAGCTAGTTAGTTGATGCCTTGCAATATTTTGAGCATTTAAAATTCTCTGTACTGTAGATATTATTATTTAACTTGAATATATGAAGAGAATAGAATGTGCCTTTTAATATAAGTTACTCATGCAGTACCAGTGAGCTCCTCTCCAGTCTTTCTTCTCTCCCCACAATTAATTAATTTCTTTCTCTGTGTGCAGTTTTAAAATTACCTAATTACCTGTAAACAAAGGGGAACATGTTTCTGGGTTTTTAATGGTGGAGTTTAATTTTTACTAATCTTATTAAATAATAATATTAATAAGGCTTAACAGCTCTCATACAAAGAGAGAGAGAGAGAGCACCATAGAAAACATGAATACCTTCAACTAGTGTAAAACAGCTTGAGCCATTTTAATTTCCACTGTGTATTACATATTTTTTTTTAAGCAGAAAATTAGACACAGGAGAATTAATTTTAACTTCATTGCTTATGAATTATTAATTCCTTATGACTGGAGTTATTTACATACTGACTAGTTGTTAGGTAAAGAGCCGTTAGAAAGGTGTAGCTTCTCAAATTTTTAAGAAGCCAAAATAACGGGCTGTTGCTTTAAAATAAAAAAGGCTTATTTGATTTTACAGTCACATTTCTATCAGTTTCCCCACATGGCTATGTATGCTATCACAGGTATTCTTGCAAAGCTTACGATTTTGACTTAGGTATGCTCTGTTTTTATATCTACTTCTTGACGTCCAAGTCGCGCTTTAGCAGTTTTGTGTTTTTAAACCATATACTGGATATTTCCTTTTGAACCACCAGCATCTCAAATTCTCACGGTGTTTGCTACCAGATCCCTTTGCATTGCCTACCTTTGGCTCTGCTTGGCTTTCTGTTTCTCGGAGTGGCTTTGTGCTGCTGTGACCATCTCCTCTCATTCTTTCAGCCTTCTATTGACTGCCTGTTTTCTTTTTTTCCCCTGTAAGATTCAGATGCATCTGTTACCTCCTAGACACTCAAATATCTGCCTCTTAACTACTACTCTGCCGTATTTTTTCTTACTATATTCTGAATTTTTCCATGAGACTGCTCCTACTTCTCCTTTTCCCACCTCCTTCCTATTCTTGGCCCTTGGCCATGTCTGTCTGTAGAGATTAATCCTTCTCAGATTGCTACTGTGGCATGCTAAATCTTTAGGGGAGGCAGAGATAGATCTTTGTTCTAAAATCCTCAAAATTCTTTGTTTCTACTGCCAAGAGAAAGTAGAGTTTTAAGAAAGGTGTCTGTCTATTGTACACTACTAGTCAAAGAAACTTTAAAGGAAAAACTGCAGACACGTGGACACAGGTGAAAAGAGGTGATAAACAGTTTTGTAGCCAAGGCATGACCTGGCTGTGTTGAATATTATCCCAAAGTAGATAAGAGCTTGACATTGAATGACTGAAAGGGAAAACATGGAGACTACAGGGCCAAACTGAGCTGTGTCATATGATGTGGG
This sequence comes from Rhea pennata, assembly GCF_028389875.1. Classification (NCBI taxonomy): domain Eukaryota; kingdom Metazoa; phylum Chordata; class Aves; order Rheiformes; family Rheidae; genus Rhea; species Rhea pennata. The sequence goes on from NC_084669.1 coordinate 26,663,536, forward strand.
ATATGTTGCTTCAGTGCAAAGTGCTAACGGAAAAGAATTGCAGCCTTTCTAAACCTGTCTTCCTCAGGTAAATGCAGAAAAATGCATCGGGTAAATGTAGAAAAAAACCTGACTGGTTGCTTACGCTGTTAGAGCTATGTTTGTCATAACTTACACCTCAAAATTACAGCTTCCTATATCTGACTGGCTTTCGCATTCTTCCTGACTTGAATTGTTATAATGTCTTAGGGCTTTTATTTTCTTTTCCTTAGTTTTGTAAATATTTATGCTCAACAAGAATTTTAGCTCAGTATCTATAGCCAATATTTACCAGTTGCCAATACTGTAGGAAGGTACTGAAAGGCCAGGACTCATCTGCTGGACTTTATTCCACAGTCTTCAAGCCAAGGTATAAAAGTACTGAGACATCAGTGATACTATAATGTTGTAATATATTTTATGTGATACAGAAGTATCTGGAGATCTCTCTTAAAAAGATTTCAAAAGCTATTCCACGTTTATACTAAATTGCAAGAGAAAGAATATGGGCTTGCATATTATTCCTTCTTAATGCCAGATGGATTAGTGTTATGATAATGAATATCCAAGGAATTAAACATGATTTGTCACTTGTTGCAAAGTGTTGCCCAGAACAGTAATCCATCATTGCTTTTTCATGAAAGAAGCTTGATCTGTGAATGAGATCTTAGACTGAGATAGTAATATCTTCATAAAAAAGCCTATTGCCACTATTACCATAATATTCTAATAATATCAAAGCAGGCTAAGCCCTGGCAGTTTAGCAGGAGGTGAGAGGGAAGCTAAGACTTTTAATGCGATTATGTAGGTTTACAGTAATGAGTTAAGTTTACTGCCTTTCCTCCTAGTTATTGTCACGCATGACTATTTTAGGCTTCCCTGCAGCATGCCACAAGCAGACAGAATGGTCACTAAGTCAGAATCCAAAATGCTGGAAAGGTCACAATACTACAGGATGCTACTGTCTTTATCATTTGTCTTGCAATACTTTGTTCTTATAGCTGGAGTCATAATGAGGACTGTAATGAATATACCTTAGATCTGTTCCTCTCACCCAGAAGCTGAAAATAAAGGGCGTGTGAATTTGTACAAACGAGGGACTAGGTAAGGTAGCTTTTGTTTACATAAGCAAATGCTTCTCATTCAGATGGTCATACTAGGAATTATTCAAGAGAGAAAGCATTGCTAGATGGACTCCTAAATAAGGAGATCACTCAGAGATGTTTTCAGCTGGGTCCAAAAAAGAGCTTGGGGCGCTTGTGTTATTTTCAAAAAATTTTACTTAGGGTATCAGTAATTAGGACAACAGACTTAGGCACCAGAGATTCAGATAGGGCTACTGGAGCCAAACTTTCAAGATGATATATCTGTAAAGTTGCGACATTATTTTAATCTTTTATTGTTTAGTAGTTTAAGGAATAGTTCGTTTGAAAGGTGGAAAAGTTTGTGTATTTGGCTGTTATAATAGTTGCAAGGTAATAAAGCTCTTTAAATTTACTCAGAAAGCTCTTTAAATTTACTCAGGACCTCTGACAGCTCTTCCAGAATCATTTGTCTGTGAAATGGAGTAATAATTCTTTCTTGGCCAACTACACTCTAGACTAACTCTGGAAAGTGTCTTTTCTTTAGTGGGAATGGAAAATGGAAGTGATGAAGTACTTTATCTTCCTTTGGGAAGACTCTACCCTCTGCTTTGTTTCAATATCTTGAGTGTCTTTTGAACTGTTGTTGCTGTATGTTTTGGGTGACCTCTATCAGATCTCCCTCACTGCAATCCAGATATCCAGTAAATCTGTCAGTCTTTACAATGATCTCGTGACTTCCCAGATAATGGCTGAACAATGATCATACGTGCTATTCTAGCAAAGCATCTTTGAATCACGTAAAGCAGGTAGATGTGTAGAAGCATTGTCATCAAACTTGGTTTATTTTTGAAGGTCTTGTGCTATCATTAGTATTATTATTTGGATTATAGTAGCGTCTACTGACCCCCAGCAAGATTAACGTTCACTGCTTGATGCAATGCATGAATAGTTCATAGACCAAAGGAACTTAAGAAGCAAAGAAGGAAGTAGAAATGGGATTAGAGAGCCATAATGATTTTCCCATGGTTACATAGCTGGTGAGCGGCAGAACCAGGAATATAATTCACATTCTTTCATTTCCTAGTCCGTTCTACTATCTGTGCTAACTCTCCCTGAAAGTGTCTGACTACCTTGAATTATACTATTTGGAGATTTTGTTCATTGTTTCTATGTCCTTTTTAATTCTTACTGACACTGTATTTTCTTTTCTTGCTGTCTTGTCATTTATGGAAACGTAGCCCTAAAAAGTAAAAGTAAAAATTAAACTGTAATATGTGACTCACAAGTGTCACACACAATGAGTATTTTGCCTAATAACCATAAAGAAAGCTAATACTTTTAGTAGAGAAAATTCTAGTATTTATACATAATGCAGTTTTTTCCCACATCATTAAATACTATCTGGTTTTTATATGCGTCACTTCAGCAAATTACTTTATGCATCAGGAAATCCAGTGTACCTGGTTAATGGGCTGATCTCGTGCTTAGAAACTGTAGTGATGAAACGCTAGACCTTCAGCATCAGTAACTCAATAAATATGGGAGGCGGAGAAAAGCCAGGTAGATTTTATTCTGATTCATGGTAGAAGCCTTACACAGTGGTAACATGCAGATTTATTGAAGGTTCTATTGAGTGGATTTTCATCAGAGTTGCCATAATCTGGAAGTTACATCAATAGTATAAACATATAGGAATTTTACAAATACTTCTATACTTTCTGCGAAGAGACAAAAGTAGGGGATCAATGTTTTTCTCAGGCATATAGTGTGTATTTTTGACTGTGCAAGTCATGGGAGAAAAAATGATGTGTAATATAGAGGAAATCTTTCTTCTGAGTTGTATTCTGCATTTTTTACTACAACTCTAGTATACCAGAATGCACTCTTGGTCTTTTTCTCTCACAACTCACAAGCTGAATCTCCATGGTTATGTATACAAGTCCTTTGCACTACCTTCAAAAATATTCTGCTAAATCGGGATGTGTTGTCTACAGAAAATCTAAGGATTCATGGAGGGAATCTTTCCACTGGCTTCAGTGGGCTTTGAATCTCACTGTAACTTATCCTTTAAAGCAATACAAATAGAAGATCTGAAGGCAGGAGTGTTTTTGCAAATCTCCCTAACCCTCCCTCTAAATACTAGAGGCTTGGCTTTTATGAGGCTTTTATCTTTGCCTCTCTCTTCCACTTTTATCCCCTCCTCTCCCTCATATAGAAAAAAAGTTTGATTTCAGCCCTATTCTTTCTCTCTCCACATTTTTGTATAGGGTATTTCTGTACTACTTTTGATGAGAGGAGGAACAGGATCTGGTTAGTTATGTCTCAAAAACAGACATAGAGAGTGCAGAGCTAAACAACTTGGATATTTTTTTATGCCTGTAAAGATATCGTCTTCCACTGAGTATTTTGAGTTAGGGATTTTTTTCTGTTAGAACCTTCTTTATTCGATATTTGGTCGATATAAGCCTTCTAAAAATTCAGCAGAGATCCAAACCGGTATTTCAGAACATTTTGTGTTTATACAGTTAACACTAAAATGTCCAAGCCCTCCAGGTCTCCAAGGGTTCTAAGTTGGAGTGGACTCGGTTACCAGATTTGGCCCTGAGTTTACGTTATCTCTGAATGGCATGGTTAAATTAATTAAACTAAATTTCTGCCATAATTGAACTAGAAAAAAGCCCTCAGAGTTATACAATGTCTGTTATTTATGTAGTTAGTTGACTAGCTGACTCTTTGCTAGTACGTTAAGTGGAAGGATAATACCAACATGATCATCTTGGTCTTAGGTTACAAATGAATCGGTTTCCATAAAGCATTTTCAGATAATAATACTTGTTTCTCACTAATGTGGGTATGCAAGTACCAGTGGGGGGGAAGGTGTTCTGATATAAAAGGGATTTTTTTAGGTTACACTGTTGCTGTAAATATTTTCTAATTATCTCTGTTAGAGTAAAGATCTGAAAAAGTATAAGTTGAGTGCTTTGCATAATTTATAAAAGCTGAATGTTTCCTAATTAGTTCTGTTAGGTTAATGATATTGCAGCCCCATTTTTCCATGGCCCTGAGCAATAACCTTTACCCTCCCCATTTTTAACACTTTCTTTTAGTTCAAAAACATGTGGTGACCTTCCCCATCTTGAATGATTTTTGGAAGACATAATGCTTTGGAAAATGTTACAAATCCCTTCTCCCCTCTCTCTTTGAAAGTAAAGAAATGGCCTGCTTTATGCAGGCAGAGTAAAAGCCTGATTTATACAGATCCTCTGAAGAATGCCGGTGAAGTGCATTCCTTCAGTGTTTTCATAGAAACTGATGTGAGCTGCATTAGCAGAAGATGTGAAAATGGTGAGGTGGGGGGAGAAAAACCTCTCTCAAAAGGATTCTAAAATAACATTTTGCATCCTCGAGTAATTCCCAGCTCTCCCTGGCAACCATTCATTTCTTCTGAACAGCAGAAATTTGCAATATGAAAGTGGATTGGCTTGCTTTTCCCATGGGGCTCTGTATCTCTTCATCCACCGCCTAGGGTAAAAAGCAATGCATACGTTTACAATATAAATGTGATTTAATCGACCTCCCTGTCAGCGAGAAATGGCAAGCATATCAAACAAGCCCAAGATGTTAGGAAGAAAAAATCATAAATTATTCCAGTGATGAGTTCCTGAGCAGCATTTTGGACTACTAGATGATTCTATGTAAAGCTGTTCCTTGAAACAATAATTAAGATAATTCTGTGTGACAAGGAGAAAAATGTTCAGCTTTATATTAAATGTGCTTTATGTTTAGTAAGCTGAATGTTCACTGTATTGATTGGAATTTCCCTTAGCTGCTGCTGTGCAAGACTTAAACTTATTGAATGATGCACCATTTTTTAAGTCTAAATCAGGAATATGATAGGTTTCTTTGTGGGTTGGTCTGTGTGAGTGGGTCTGTGTGCAGTTTAAAGGTTTTCAGTAACTTTTTTTTTTTTGGGGGGGGGTTGTATGTAGCTATGTGGAAGACAGGAAATTCTCTCTGTTTCAAATTTCATTGCTTGAAAGAGATACTAATCGTCCTAAGTGAAACTGCAGAAGGGTTCCTCGGGAGGAAGTGCTTACAGAATGGTTACGTCAATTAGTTTATCTAAAAGAGCATCTTCCAGAATGACTTCATATTTGTAGGGACAAATGCACATCTAATAGTTTTCTTTATATTCTTTATTTTTGAAAAAAACAGAAGAAGAAAGGAAGATTGAAAAGAAATTTATTGTAGTTGAGCCAGTTTCTTTCATCAATATGATCACATTTGCTCCCCCCCCAAAAAAAAAAAAAACTAAAAAGAACTCTTTCTTTTGCCAGATTATTTAAAATCTCTTACATTTTATTTCTGACTCCAGTACATTACAGTGTGGATCAATCAACAACAACCTTGGTTCGGAAGAGCTCCACAATGCGATTTTTGTTTTTCCGCACAATATTTATCTGGCCTCAATCAAAGGATGCCAGGGGAGACCGAACTGTATTGAGTTTATATAATGGACAAAGATATCATGATTGTTTTTTCAGTTATTTTAAGTGATATGCTGTTGTGTATCTCTCTCCACTATTAAGGTAACATAGCAGTAGTTAATGCAAAGCTTAATTTTACCATACATACTTTAAGAAAAGAGATTGCTACTTTGCATTATCTTTATCTTCATTCTTCTGGCTGTGAGAAATGCTTCCTATTGCCATCTATCCTTCATTACAATGCTTAATTTATGCACGGTTTATTTTGGATTTTTCTCTTTTTCCATTGTTACAGACTCAAAGCTTTATTATAACCTGATATCCATCCTCACTGGCTTTCTATCTGCCCATTAAAACAAAGGTTTTGGTTAAAAACAATTATTAGCTGATAGATTTTTGTAAGTCATTTCCTACGTTTTTATGTTTTGACCTGGTGTAGTAGGTTTCTTTCAAGTTCCTTTGACAGAATGTGTCATTTTTGAACTTTACACTTGGATTTTTGGCTCCAGCACACTTTGAATTACTGTCTTTCTCCACCTCTTGTGAATAAATTATAGTTCCTACCTCTTAGAGAACTGCCATACTGTCTCCTTCACTGACCTCATGTTGTTAATTCACTTGAAAATTTCTTGTTGTTTAGCTTAACCTCTTGTGTAGCTTTGCTTTCTTCCTCTGCAGTGCATTTTCTTTTCATTCTCTTGGAACTTTAATATATAATCTTCCCAGTCCTCTTTTGAACCTGATGCTTTACCTCTTAAAGGTCTTTACAGCAAGGTTGATATCTCTGGTATCCTGGCTGGATTCCAGTGTAAGTAATTACATTCTGTCTTTCTAAATTCTTCTTACCCTTTCGATTGAATGTGATGGTCCCTCTCTTCCTGCCTTTTGTCGCTGTGTGCATTGCTAAGCAGTCCTTGTGCTTCAGCCTGTGGCTTTTCTGCCATATCTTCCTGTCTAATGTGCTTTGGGACAAAAGAGAAATTTAAGATACTAAGTATCATAATTTTTACACGGAAGTCATATCTCCTTTGCACTTTATTTTTTGTGACTTGCGGGTTTAGATCATTCAGTGCTTCTCACTGTCATTCCAATAGATTTAATGCCCCATTTGTCCTACAGGACACTTTTGCAGTACTTTGGGTCCTTCTCCCAAAGCATGTTTCTCTTGCTTCTTCTGTCAATGGATATTGATCTCTTCCCTGCCCTCATGTTCTAACCTTTCTCCTGTGCTTTAAAATCTTCCATTTCTAGGGAAGCACTCTCTGTTCATACAGGACTCTGCCTGCTCACAGATTTATCACGTGCAGCTCTATCCGGTTCATTCCATGATTACATGTGCAAGATGCTTTACCGCGCGTGCCTCAAAAGGCAGGCCAAACTCTTGGCTCTTTCTAGAGTAGTCTCAGGCTCCGGCAGACTTAAGAACAAGCCCATTTGTTTTTTGATCTTTGTGCCCAGCCCAAAGTGATATCACTGAAGATGTACAAGGAGATGGAAATGCCCAGGAATCTCTGCAGCATCTATGGAGCACAATAAGGAGAAGGTGATGTATGCCAGGACTGTCTTTACAATACAGTTCTGGATGGCGTGCCTCGGGGCAGGAATGGATGCTGTATCTCTCGGCAACAGCCTCTTGGAGGGAATACACCAAGAGTTCACAAAGTGCTGTGGAGGCTGGGGGCAGAAGCACATGGATGAAAATCAGAATTAGGGCCCTCTATTTTGTGACTGCATTGGCCTCTCAGAAAGGAAATGACTGTGCCACACTGCCAGGTGAGAGTCATCACAAATGAACCTCTTTTCCCGAGCTTAGAATCTTTTCTTGAAATAAAGATTTTCTTCCAGAATGTACTCTGTTGCAATGAATAGATATTGATGATTTCTGGTGTAAAATAATTGTACTGAAATGACGTGCAGAATGAATTCAGTGCTGACGTTGTGCACTGGGATCAGCATACTGAGAAATCGTAAGAGCTTGGCAGTTGTATGAGAGTTTGGCTGATTACTTACATAATCTGTATGAGTCACGGCAGGGCCAACAATGAGGCTAGTTAGGTTTGCGCCAGCATGAATCTCTGAGGCTTTGGAAGGAAATTATTTTTTTTTTGTCCTCAAAATCACACACATTTTCCCTTGACCAAGAATATTTTGCTGTGAAATGTTAGATGTCTGGGAGAAGGTGGCAACTATCCTGCAAGGTACGATCATGGTATAGTATGATGTAAAATTAGCAAAATCTATTGAAAGATTCAGATGATGATTAACTACCTTAAATCAGCACCGTATTCGTCAGGAGGTTTTTATCTCATAGAACTTTGTGTGCAGAACGGTTTAGAGTTTCTACTGTTCCACTCTTTCAATCAGTGTTTTTTTTAGCTATCTATGGTCACTGGCATTTATTGTTTAGTTTCTTTAGGCCTCCAGTGTTCCTCAACTCAGGAAAAAAAATGACTGTTTTAGTTCATGTTAATGTCAGCAGACCCTGCTGCAAGGAGTCTAATCCAGCGACTGGATCATGAGTGTTCAGGAGCAAGGTATATAATTAAGCAAAAGCAATAATATATCTGTCCTGTCATAACCATAGAAACAGTCTAGTTAAACTACAGGTATGAGATTATTCTTGTGCGTTTGATGCAGATCCATGTGACAGTCAGGGTGTACACTGTGTGACTGATTCAAAAAGAATAATAAAAGAATAATTGAAGACTTACAGAGATGCAAAGCGGCACAGGGGAGAGCAAAGCAACTGGAAATTAAATACATGGTAGGGGGAAGCACGTTCCTTCTCCTAACTGGATCGTTCGTATATTCAAGTCTTGATGTAGATTCTTCTCTTATTCAGTGAATTAGTGGTAGCCAACAATAAGAGTTTCACCACCACCACCCTCCCCCCCCCCCCAAAAAAAAATCCCAGTACACTATGGTATAGGGAGAAAAAGGCTATGCTGAAAGTAATTGGTTGTTTCCTTTCAATTCCATAAGAACAGTGTTAAAAAGGAATAGAGCTAAGAAATCAGCATTAAGTAGTAGAAAACAATCTACTTGAACAGTACGCACTGCAGCATGGCTAAAATATACAGTTAGAAGCCTGTGCATTGTGGATATTGCTGTGAGCAGATGCAGGATAAGCTCCTTGACTGCCAAGCCTTCCTAAACTCCACAGACTGACATGGCAGCATGGTGGGAAGTTTTGGGATTGAGAGGCAGCTTGCTATATAGCATTTGTCTTTTTAACTTCTATGGATATTCTAGGTATATTTTTTGATCCTTATAAAAAAGCGATAAAAATCCTTATAAAAATAGTAACAGCGACCTCTTACTTATGTCATATCTGCATCTAGATGGATACCTGACACTTTGCTGGTGCTATTAACTGATGATGTAAACTACGGCCCAAATCCTGGCCTGCCACAGTGGCAGCAGCGTCCTTTGCCATGGGCGTTACGTCCTCCGGGGCAGGAGCCAGGAGCAGCGCTGGGTTCCGCAGGGTGGATACAGCGGAAACTCCGCGTGTGCCCACCGTCCGGGGCCAGCAGTTGTTCCGAAAGGCAGCAATGTGTTTCTGACCCGGTGGACTGTGGCACTTGAAGGAGAATGTGGTTCATTTACAGTGGCTGTCAGGAAAACTGAAAAGGGCATTACTACGAGTCTTTTTATGATATAAAGCAAAACTGTGCTCCTTCACACACCATCACCCTCAAGACCAAGTAGCTGTCAGCCTGTTGCTGCATGCATGCAAATACTACATTAGGTTGTGGTATATTTTTATTCTAACTTTTATAAGTAATGTAAGGCTGTTGTAAGGCTTATTCTTTGAATAAGAGTACTTACAAGGAGAAGTTTTACTCTAAAATGCTAATTTTCAGGAGTGGCTGTTAAAAGTAGCAAAGAGTTCCTATGACTTGGCACACCCCTGGTAAAACAGCTCCTGAAAATACTGAGAGGTTTGAAGTAGGAACTAAAGGGCTTGGAAACAATCCCATGATAATCACAGTTTGTGACCTTCACTTTAGATGGGATCAAGCTTCTGGGTCGGGACTAAATCTCCTATGAGACAACGCTGGGTAACGAATAGGCACTGCTCTGGTCAGTCAAGTAATGCTGAAATTACCTTTACAGGGCAGATGTCAAATATGTTATTTCTAGTTCTTACTACTGTTGGTATTTGTATTTTTTGAAGGATGTAAGTACTGTGATGTTTGCTTTCTAGGAATCTTTTAGCTTGAAACACTTCTGTTGTCATTTCGTCTAACAGATATGGAAAAACAGTTGCCGTATTTACACCAGTTCACACAGAGCTGAGAAACCTCCTGGGAGATAAGAAGGCAGGACGGATTGAGAAAAGATGAGGTACACTGAAAAGCAAGGACATGAGAAATGTTTCCAAAAATACTTGGGCTACTTTCACTAGTATAGCTAAAGTTTCCCAATCAGGAGAAAGCTCTTATATTTATAAAGCAGCGCAAACTGCAAGCCATGAATGTAAAGAATACCGCCTGCCAGTAGAACAGGTGGCAAAACAAATGGGAATGTATAACCAAGTGCTGGTCTGACCTTCTGGTGAATGCTCACTTAATTCAAGTACTTTTTCTTCTCTTAACTGTAAGTATGGTATGCAGAATTCAGTGTTCCTTAGTACGTTAGTATGTCCGCTTGTTTAGTACGTAGATGCTAAAGAAGAGTTTAGCCAAAGACACTGATGATGTTATGTTTGCTCTTAGTTTGGATTTCATGCATCATGTGATGCTGGATTTGTATCTCTCTCTTACCATATATGCTGGTAAATAGTTTTCTAGACATTTATCATTTTAAACTGTCACTGTGCATTTAGATTTTGCTCCAAAGACCAAAATTGATATTGGTCTTGATTTGAATACTTCTCTGACAAGGTTCTTATTTGGAGATTCACAAGTAGGACTAATATGTGTTAAAGCTACTCAACTTTGTATTTCAGAGCTTCATTGATACATTTAGTACAAGCGTGTTCACCATGACTGTTGACCTTATAACTATCAAGTAATAAAAATCCTGCATATGTATTTATTAGCTTAATAAGACATAGTAACATGCTATATTACAAAACAGAGAATAAAATATAGTATGGAAAGACATACCAAAGGTAAGGTTGAACAGATGACCACCAACCTCCTCACCCTTCCTTTTTTTTTTTTTTTTTTTTTTTTCTTAAATGCTTCACCATCAACTGCTTAGATCAAAATCTGTCTCCTTTCATTTTTTGAAAAGCTGCTGAGACTTTATGGAAGCACCCAGCTATAGGACACAAGTTGGAACAGGAGAAATTCTGATTAGAATGAGGATTTTTTTTTTCCCCTAACCATGAGGATGGATCAAATACTGGACTACACTGCCCAGAGAGGCTGTGGAAGCCCTGCCCTTGGAGGTGTTCAAGACTTGGTCAGATGTGCCCATGAGCAACCTGATTTAATTAGATCTGTTTTGAGCATGGGGTCAGCCTGGATGACCTTTTCTGGAGGTGCTTTCCAATCTAAATCATTCATGTTATCATTCTCTGAATGTTTTGTCCAACTAGAAGATCACTAGTCAACTAGTCATAATGGCTTTGCTAGTTGCAAAAAAAAAAAAAAAAAAAAAAAAAAAGCACTTATCATTCATTGATCTTTTTACTATTTTTTTTATGATTTATGATTTTATGGTTTGCAGTATGATAATTAACCTATGTTGGCCTTGGCACTTATCTGGTGCTATTTTTATTTGAATGCACTGAAGTGCTTATTTAAGGAGGAAAGATAAATGTTATTATCTCATTCTACCCTAAATGGTGCACGTTACAGACTTGAAGGGGAAGTGTCTGAATTCATATAATTAACAAACAGTAAGAATATTTATGATGCCTAAGGATAAGTTAATGAACTGTTATGGGTTCAATTAGCCCACTTCTGCTATGTCTCTAAGTTGCATCAAGTTTGGAGAGAAGCTTTATAATGGAAGAGAAGAGATTATCCTGAGGTTGAGTGGTAGGACAAGTAGGCTCCTTCTAGTGGGAAGGGCTTTACTTGGCCAGGGAATACTTCCATCCTAATTGTCAAGACCTGCCAAGGTCTTACAGGCACCTAATGCTTGATTTATTCCTAGGTGCCTCCCATGTGCAGAAGGAGTATACTGCAGGGGCTGCAATAGACAGTCTGTTTGCCAGAAGGACAAGATTAAGAGCTTTTTTCTTTTTTTCTTTGTAAGTGACTGGCAACAACACAGATGCAATCTAGTTATATGATTTTTCCCATCTGCCAGATCCCTGTTCAAACCAGTAGAACACAGATTTCATGTTATCACTCTTTGCTTTATTTCTGAGCCCAAACCAACTTTTTCTTATGGAAAATGACTCTTGGTTTCAGATTTTATCACGGACTCAGTTGACATTGAGTTCATCAGTCTCTTCAAGGAAATGGGGCATCTGATCCACATTATGTGAGTGAGGCATCTGCTGAGACATGATAATGGCTTCCCATGACTGACTAGCAGTCTTCCAGTTCAGCAGTGGTGTTCCTGCAATTTAAAGGATGCTGAAAAACGGTTACATTGCATATGCCTTTTCCCCAAAGCTTCTGTCCCTAGAATTAGAGATAATCTAGAATATATTAGTGAGCTACTTATTTGCTCCTAAAAGAGTGATTGATATACACGATGCACAGATTTAATAAACTGAGTGGTCGGCATCTCTCCTACGGGGAATCCCTCCATTCTCACCTGAGAGGATATCTTGAAACAGATACCAAGCCAGATACCAACAGATACCAAATCAGTATACTCATCTCTTTCCCAGAAACGCTCAGTCTTCCACTGAGCTTTCTCTATAGAGTGCCTGCAACTGGAGTTGAAACTTTATGAAATTGAGTAACGTCTGTGCTGTTGTCAGTCACTAAAGGTATTGTATTTAACTGCAGCTCCTTTCATGGAATCATTGCCTTCTGTAATGTACTACTTCAGTGTGAAGGAAACATCTGAGGAGAAATAAAATACTTTTTCTCTTTTCTTCCCTCCCCCCGCCCCTTAGAGGTAGTGTTTTGGGGGCTGTCTGCAGACCTGAGAAGACACAATGGTTCAAGTGGCATGTTTAAATTTTTTCTCTATGATCTTGATACATTTTTGAAGTCTTCTCCCATTCTTTTTTTTCAACGATACTCAAGGAGAGGAGATTCTAGGTATAGGCTACTTAAGTCTTAATTACTGTTTTATTCTAGTTCCTTAGGTAGCTTTCACTTTTTTTTTTTTGTTTTTTTTAACTTCTTTTCTCCCTTCCAGATTATATCATTCTCTAACTTCTCTTGAAGCTATTTATCCTTCATGAATATGAGTGCAGTCCTGAAAACAAGTATCCCAATCCACAGGCACTTAACTCACTTCTAGACTCCTCTGATCCTTAGAGATTGTATTCACAAAGGGGAAAAGAGCAGCTGAAAGGAGAAATTCACCTTTGTAACTTGCAGAGGAAGTGGGCCACTGAAAGGGCAAAGCAGAGACTCTGTATCCCTCAGTAATCCATCCAAGAGATTAATAGTCAAGATAAAAATAGAAAAAATATAATTATTCTAACTTCATTTCCTCTCTTAGAAAATAAAAGAGCAGGCAAGACCTTCACAGCCCTGATTCCCAGGTTTATATCTCCCTATCAGATTTGTGTGGCTTGAAGTCTATGGGAGTCTTAGTAGTAAAACTAAGTGAATAATTCATGGTGAACAGCTTATTCAGTGAATTACTGAAGACCCTCTCTCTGTTTGCGCAGAAAGTTTTCTAGCAGGTGACAATTTCTTTCAACTTATGTATTATTCAAATTTACTCAACCATTTTCTTAGGGTGTTTTTTTAATTTAACATGCTGATTTACTGCAGGAGCTCTCTGGGTCCTGAGCAGTAACAGACTCTTGACATTGCAATTGGTTTCCAAAGCCATGTGGAAGAGTTTGTGTTTCCCAGTTGGCTGAACATAACCTTTACTGTGAGGAAAAGAATTTGGAAAATAAGGCAATGCTTGTACTTTTATTTTCATACAGAGAGGCTGCAATTGATTTGAAATTCCCTATAATTCCTTAATCTTTTTTTTTCTTTCTGGATCATACAGGTATTATATGAGGTGTCATTCTTCTTAGGTAAAAGGCTAATGTAAGATTTATTGGCTATGTGTAGAGTTCAGATTTAAATTTCTTCTGTCACATTCATACAAAGTAATTGCCTGCACATTTGCAGACCAACTAGGAAAAGGTACAATCAGACCCCCATCTGGTGCATTTGATTACTTTCATGTTGGGACTGCAAAAAGGGTTTTTCTGAAATTTTATTTTGCCCTGCTGTGTCAAGCAATATGTCATCTCACGCGAAATTTCTATCTTTTGTGGTGCAAATTCTTTATGTGCCTAAGTGATAGTGAGGAAAAGGTTATTAAGACTCGTAAAACCAAAATTCTCTGCTGGGGGTGTAATGACAAGCTCCCCAGAGGCTATGGCTCGATGAACGTAGGCGTTAAGAAACAAACCTGCATTAGGCTCTGGGATGACATCAAACTTAGAGAAGGAAGATTCTGGCTTTGGAAATGGAGAGGTGACAAAACTGGCCAACTGAGTAAGGGTAAGAATATTTGATGGTTCATAAAAGAGGCTCAGGGAATAGTGCTGGAAAAGAGGTTAAAAGTTACAGTTTTTGTTCACAGTTAGATGTTGGGGTTTGTCTGGAGAGAACGTATAAGCATAGGAGACTTGGTTCTTAGGGGCGAGGTAAGAACTGAGTTTGTTTAGCAAGAAAAATCCTTTAACTGTTGCAAGAGAGGGGAATTTGCAGCAGTGAATCTTATCAAATCTTTCTCTAAATTTCTCTTCCATTCTCCTCCTTTCTTTTAGGTGCTAAGTGTTCTTACCATACTCATTACTGTGAATTGACTGACTGTGTAGAATTATATTTGACTGTAGAAAACAAAAAAAAATTAAGAATTTGCCAGGTACCTGTCATGCTATTTTCTTTTAACCATTCTTTTTTCTTTGTTCAGCTTGAAAATTGGAAAGTTGTGCACTCAAGAACCTGTGCACCACCTCATGGGTTCGTAGCTGATTAAATAGATTTTTGTGTGAAGAAGGCATCTGTTTTAGCAGAGAGATCCTAAAAACCCATCTTAGTCTCTTTTTCATTTATTGTTGAGATTAAAAAAAAAAAAAAAAAGCTATATAGCCAGGATATATTACATCAGTTAACATGGGAAAAATTAGTATTGCCAGTCCCTATGCGAAACACATGTAGAGCTAAGAGAGAATTGACAGAAGTGGGATGGAATGAGTTAAGGGTGTAGTTTAACGATACGTCCAGCCTATGTCACAGGAAATTATTTGGGGTTTTTCTTGACTTACACTTTCTGATTTTCTGTAGAAAAGTAGTTGTTTCCATAGTAACAGCTGCATTACATGACTCTGTACCTCTGAGATAGACTAGGATCTCAGAGAAATATACTTTTCAATATGTCATGTAAAAATCCTCTACTTGTTAGTACAAGAAATCTGGTTTTCAGTAAAGTGAGATGCTTGTCTGAGGTTTCTAGTCTATGGTTAATTTGCTTATACTCTCTTTTTCTGTTTCTCCCTTATTTATTATAGGTGGTGCTTATATTGCTGCCTATTAAGGTGCTTGACACTTCCTATTATAGGCTTTCTCTTCATTTGTGCACAGCTTCACCAAATATTAACAGTTCATACGTATTTTCCATTCAGCGTCTGTCTTGTGCACAGTATTTTTGGAAGTCAAAACTGTACAGTCATTTCTGAGAATTATTGTTGTTTTTTTCCAAGTTAATTTTTCTGTAATTTTTTTTTCTTTTTATGATTTCAATATCCCTTCTGGGGAAAACTTGAAGTGTACTTGAAAGTACCTTTTGCTGTCCCCTCCCCCCCCCCCCCAAAAAAAAAAATCTGCTGAAATTTAACCGTTTAAAATCTCCAGTGTGTCAGTATCCATGCTGTAAATTCCTGCCTTTTTAATGTTTGTGGAAGATCTTACTCACATGCTCCTCATATATAAATATGTGTATTATTTAATAATTAGATTCTATTAGTTGTCTGGAGAAGGCCAGGTGTAACACTGCTATTCCATTTATGCCACAGGACCAAGAGACCAGAAAAGGGTATTAGAATGGTTAGAAGATGAAGATAGGCCATAACTTAATCTCTTAGTAATGAGACTAGTACACGAAGAATCCGAGGTGTAAGGATCTTAGTCTAATTTGTTTTTCACACTGGTCATGTTAATTTGCAACCTGTTCAGAAGCTGCCATGGAGACTGTAAATACCTTAGACATTTCTTAATGAATTTTAAAAACAATGTGCACTTGGTTACTGAAGTAGGATGCTGTATTATGATTCATTCTTGTTAGAAAACGTACTGAAGTGGTATTTCTGAGGCCAGTGATGTTCAGTTCATGCAGAATTACTTCCACTGGTTCTTGATATGACACTCCAAGGAATTTTCTTTTGATTACGTTAGTATTTCAGTATTATAGCCTATTTTCTGAATTTTTTTATTTTTGGTACTGTGAACTTAGTGGGTATATCATTGTGGTACCAAACACTGCTGTGGCAAATTACCTGGGTTCGCTCTTGAGAGCTTGTATGGCTTTTTGGGGGTGCAGCACTCCATCAGTGCTAAGTGTGGGTAATTTGGCTGGGCCACAGCCACTGAAGCTGACAGAAATCTGCCTACAGGACCTGCAGACTCTTTAGACCGCTTTACTGCTTTCTGTTTTCTGAGGAGAACAAACCTGGGATTAGAAAGGTCATGTTATTTAGTACAGAAGTGAGATGTGAACGGTTATCTCCTACAGCCTTACTTGCTGCTTTCGTGACTACTACCTTGATTTGTCACTGGGGTAGTCCTCTTCGGCAGCATCTTGCATGAATATAGCTAGTACTTTGACATTTCACTTCCTAGTGCTGATCTAAAGTGCCTAGTTTGTGCAAGTGAACTGCCATTCCTGACTTGCCAGGCGGAGAACAAATCAGACTCCATAATGCAAGCAAGATCCCGGCAACTCAGGATTCTCTGAAGCACTAAAGACAGCAAAATATGTTTCTGTAGGTAGGCACAGGCCATGTTACACTATCACTGTAAGGCTTTGCTTTGACAGGCTAGCAGATCTGCAGTTGTTTGTTTCCTCAGAGTTTCAGTATCTACCCGGAACTGGCGTTACCGACCAGGTCGTGTGTGTTACAGCAGGTTTGCCGTGGGAGGTTTTCAGAGTGCAGGAGAGGAGAAAACAAGAGGCCGTGGAAGTCTACCCACTTCACTCTGCAAGCAGCTCGCTTAGTGGAGCACATCATCTGCTGTGCTTCAAGGTTAAAACTTGTCAGGGAAACGAGGAAAAAAACCCAGCACACAGTAGCCAACTTACAGCACCAGATGTTGGTCAGAGTAACGCCTCTGTACTAGGTCACTCCACTGGCCTTCTTGAAATAATTACCTTTTCTTCCACACATTTCCTGTTTTAAGGGTTAAGCAAGCAGTAGGTGGCACATGGGCAGAAATACAGCAGGGAAATAAATTTAGGAGAAGATCTGTCCGAAGGTTTTGGGAGTGAGACAGGAAATGTGTGGAAGTGGCTGAGCGTGGGCAGTGGTTTTTGCAGTGGATGACAATTTGGAGGAAAGTGTTGAAGCAAGAGCTGCAAGAGAAGTAAAGTGCATGCCTATTTATTTGCTTATCCTGCAAACTCTTTTAGAATTTAGCTGTGTATTGTATTTTCCTCCTAACCTGTTCTTTAATCTGGCACAAAAAGGCATACTAGTGCCTGGAAGCTGAAGCTAGATAAATAATTCCAAGAATAGGTGTAGGCTTTTAAAAGTGAGAGTAATTATTCAGTGGAATAATGTACTGTGGGTACATAGCTGTGGTGGGTTTCCCATCACTTGAAATCATTAAATCAAATGAAACACTGAGTATGTTTCTAAAAGATACGCTTAGCACAGAGCTTGGTGTAGGATTTACTAGGTGAGAATCTAGGCCTGTGTGTTGTAAGTCCTCTTGTGAGATAAAAATCTGTACGTGTTTTAGGCAAAGAATCTCTAATTCAGCTTTCTCCTCCTGGCTGATTACTTCATGTTCTCTAATTGGCATTTATTTTACTTTTACCTAATGCCAACACTCTTAAATATTTGAAAGTATAGCTTTATTTTTTTAGCTAGATGAAAATAGGTAAATGTATCAAATGAATAATATCTAATACTAAAGAGCCCATATATCGTCTTACAAAAGCGGTAGTTCTTAATACTAGATACTGAAATTAGGTTAGCATTGGCATATCTTTGCATCCAGAGAAAGTTCATTGCCTTGAATTCTGCAGATCTGTGCTTTGGATCATTGACTTCATTTTCTTGCACACTTCACAGTATAATTTGTGTCCAAAATGCTGAAATTTAGACCTCAATACTGTGCAGTAGGATGAAAACATGTATTTTCATCTCAATCTTCATCTGAAGGATCTCATAATAGTAAGCAGCTGAGCCATGCAATGGAGGATGAAATTCAGTTTCCCTAAGTACAAAGTGATACATTCAGGTGAAAAAATAGCCTTAGGCAAACACATACATAAACATAGCTCTAACTTAGTTATTCACACCCAGGGAAGTGATGGTGGAGATCAGTCTATGTATTAATTGTGGGACAGTTGTCATCAGTTTTGACAGTTTTCTCATCAAAAATTATGTAACTGTTATTTTCCCTAGGTGTTTTTATAGTGAAATTGTACTTAATCTTTGTTTTTAATTACTAAGTTGATTCTGCGTCCTGAGTAATGTATGTCAGCTATTTTAATCTTCAAGTTTCTGTGAGAGATTTCTGAGAAGAAAGTAAAATCACAAAATTACATACAACATGGCCATGTGGTTTCTCTAGACTGTCAACACATTAAAATGTGTGCTGACGCTGAACAGAGCAGATACCTTTAAATCATAGGTATGTGAGTAGTCATCCATAAACTGTTAGAAATTTATTTTGTAGTTAACAGCTCCTGGAGAGAGATCCATATGAGCAAGTCTGGAATTCGATGGGGTTTGCAGGGGTCTGTTTATGAGAACTTTTGCTGAAATTATGAATCCATCCATTTTGTAGAGTAAGTTGCAGAAGTAGGATCCTGATATTTGAGTGAGAGCAAGTCGCTGGGATCAGGCTGAAAACATAATTAAAAATCAGAGGACCGTTACAGATAAAGCAAACCTATTAGGGAAAATACTGTAGAGTGTTTTGTTTTCTTCTCCCTTTTAAAAGATGCTTTTTTTCCAGGCCTTTGGGGAAGAATCAACCACGTAGGCTCTCAAGGAAGAGCCTGTGCTAGCATGCTATCAGTCTGCTTTCGGGAGTGCTGCTGCAGTACTAATGCGCAGACATACCTTGTCTTAAGTAAAGTAAGAAAAGCATGGCCTGAGGAAAGAAATGGAGGGCAAGGGAACACAGAAATAATCAAGGAAATGTTTTGTGCCCTGTCCTGCATGTCACTAATCTTCCTTCACTAGAGCAAAGCTTGGTTGCAGCCTGAAGGGCGTGAGTGGCTGCTCCCTCCCGGAGAGAGCTGCCATGCAGCCTGAATCCCTGCTGTACCTTTGTGCATCTGTGGGAAAAACGGGTGCCGATATTTGTATGAACCCAAATGGAAAGCTCTAAAAACCTTGCAGTATAAATATTTTGAGAGAAACATTAGGCAAATACGAATGCTTATTTTCCACTAATGGAAACAATATGCCTTTTTTTTTTTTTTTTTTTTTGTGGAACGGAAATAGGTTCTAAATTATATTCAAACTGAAGAGCTGTATTCCTTTAGTGAGACGTTATTCTTATGGAGCACAGGAACTCTGAAGTTCTCATGCTTCCAAAAAAACTTCTGGCACACGTTCTTATGTGTAATCCCAGCTGTATGTCTGCAACTTATGCTAAACTTCAGGCTAATTTAAAATCTGTTTCAAAGCCAATTGAGGTCAATAGAAAAAAACCATTGACTTGTAGGAGCTTTGCATCAGGCCTTTAAAGATGTTTTTGGTTGTTGATTTTGTGTCAGCAACCTTTGCCAGCCTTTGCAGTACTGGCACACCAAAAAGAAATTAGCTATCAGGATCTTCATTTTATAGTCAAGGAAATTAAAGCACAGTAAGATGACGTGACGTGCCATGGTCGTTGTGCAGATCATCATAACTGTAGTAGGACTAAACCTGATTCTGATGGCAAAACCGCTGGGCCACGGTTCAAGCGCAACTTCTTGCACTGCCAAGTAGTTTAATGCGATCTAATTTGTTGTCTAAAATGTTCTTTTGTACAGTGGATGTTTTTAATACAAATAATAATGCAGGTTTCTAGCTGTCTTTATGAACAATTCCATCCTTTAAACATCACAGCACCTTGAATAAGGATGCTGCTGGCTGCCTTGTTTCCAGACACCCCCGTCGGCCCAGATTCACAGAACAGCATTCGGTAAGGCAGCGAAGCTAAAGTTACTGGCTTTTAATGGCAGCTGCAGATAAACGAAATGATAATAGTGATCGATGCGGAACACGGTCGCGATGAGCGTCGCTGCAGTCTATCATAGCACGCATTGTCTGCACCTGTCTTCTCAATTATCGTATGTGAAAACTTAGTGCATTAACAGGAAGAATGTGTTGTACAGTTCCACTTGGCTAGTTCACTTGCAGCTTTCGACTTAAAAATAAATTCCTTCTGAAAGTAGGGCAAAGCTGATATTTCTCTTTTTCTTTGAAAAACAAAATACCAAACCCAAAACCTCACCACGTATTACAGTTTTGAAGAACTGCTAGAAACTGATAGCAGTTTACTTGGATTTCCTTCCCACAGTGATGAACTCTCCTGTATTTCTGCACAGCTACTGGAATCCTTTTAGTACACAGAATAAAGAAGGAATTTGTGTGGAGCTGGGGAAAATGCAGAATGAAGAACTTTATCTTGTAAATGGCGTTCCTGTGCTTAGCTCTTGGAGACCTGTTCTTCCATGGAGTGGACAGTATTTGTTTCCCTCAAGCCTTTATCATCACTGTCCTGGCAGAACTGACTCTAAGGGGAAACAATATTTTAGCATAAGCAGAGTTATTTTTCCGTTATATAGTCACCTGGATTTTTGAAGAGAACTTGATAAAGGCCGTCTGTGACAACTGCTCTCCAGTTCTGGTTGATGATTCTTTGGTGGCTTGAGCTTGTGAATGCTCTTATTCCATATTGTGCTGCTTCTCCTCCTTATTTCCATATGCTATATTAAAACATATTTCTTTTGAAAGCAGTTCCTGTAGCTATATCATGAATACTATTGGCTCATCTTTGGGAAGTGATATACGCACCTGTGAATAGAAGGTCAAGTGTTTCACCAGACAGCATCTCTATTAAGTAGTGCTAGCTGTTAAAAAAAAAAAAAAAAAAAAAAAAAAAAAAAAAGTGGATCCCCTGCCAAAAGTGACTATTCAAACATTACTTAATGGATTCTATTTACATAGACTAAGGATCTAGCCCTGCTGTGTTTGTGTAGGTATTTATAATATACTTATCTAGGAAAATTTTAACTTAATTTTTCAAAGTGACAGCTAAAGGATTTTAGCAACATAGATCCTGTTAAAGTCAATGGAACTGTTGCTGATAATGTCCTAGGTAAAACACTGAAAGTAATAGAACTACAAAATATAATTACATATCTCTGTACTGCACAGCCTTTGACTGTTCAACTATCAGTTTTTAGGACTCGGTGCACAGTTATGAATGTAATGTCATGCTGCTGTCAGAAAAACAGGCTGAAGTCAATCAGCATGATATTTTCAGAGGCTTGTACACCATAGTGCTGTGTTTACTGTAGAGAATGGTTTCATTTACTATTATGCCTATAAAAATTACTTAACTCATGACAATTGATTTGTATTATTTTTCTGCAGTACTGTTTTATCATTGAAATTCTGTTCAGAATTATATTTTTATATTAAAATTTTTTTAAGTTGAAAATCAGTGCAGGATTTGACTGTCACTGTGGAATAAAGAATCCAGCATGGATGACTTGAATGAAATCTGCTCTTAGTTTATAACTGTAGGCATGTCTAAATTGCTGTTAATGTCTCTTGCCACTGGATTTTTGAGTATATAGAAACATTAGATGGCAAGCAGCTAAACTCCTTTGAGAGGTGACAGAAGTGCAGTATTTGTCAATTTAATGATGCAATTGTTTCAATTACTTCTCAGGTATATCCTCTCCTTTGCGCTACTTCACTCTGAACACTTTTTCTGTATTTGCAAGTTACTCTAAAATTAAGCAAATCCAGTGTTATTTCCTTCTTCATTCCTACTTAACAAATAGTAAGGATACTAAGACTTTATTGCAACGTGTGTGTTAGTGGGAAAGAACTTGCTTATTTGAAGCAGCTCTAGCAAAAGCTTGGCATGACCTTTCCTCGTGCCCTAGGCTGCAATAACGCAGTAAGAGATTAAGGAGAAACTGCACTATGAGGAGAGATGTGTAAAGAAAAGTTGCATCAGGACTAAGTCTTGTGATAGTTCCATTACCCTTGAGCATCTTTCTACAGTAAGTGCAGACACTGCAGCATACTGCTGGAAGCTAATTTGGGAAAATGAGCAATAAAACTGAAAACTCAGAGAAGCCCTGTGCTGTTGGTGTCTCCCACCTCTTAGCTGACTGTATGTTTCTAAAATGTCTCTATTTAGAGATATCTTCTGTTACTTTACAGTATTTTTCCATTAAATCTATTAGACTAGCTTTCTGCTCTCAAAGTAAAATGAACTTGCCTTGGAAAAAATAAATTGTAGGATCTGAACTGAGACCCACTGGCACAGGACTGGAGGCATTGACATGGAACTGGAGAGCTCAGAAAGCTCCTAACTTCACAAAGATGTGTAAGTCTAAAATCTTTCAAAAATGATTAGAAAAAAAAAAATAAAAACATTTTAAAAGCTTTATTTTTTTTGTCTTTTGAAAATAGTCTTCTCTTTTATTATCTAAAGAGCATATAATCCAAATTGATGACAAGAGACGATAGATATGAGAACAAGAGAGAATACGATGAAAAGTATTTTCTAGCCTGTTTGGCGGTTATGTCAGCGTATCTAGAGCCTAACTTTTTCCTTTGTATTCAGATGAATTTTTGAAGAGATGTTTGAAGAAGTTGAATGAAAAACTTCACAGATGTTTTCAGGCTTTTATGGAAGGAAGTACGAAGGTGGCTCGGAAAATTTTCTGAGCAGGTAGTCTGCTGTTATTGTTTGGATGGAGGTTTTGAAGTGAATGTTTTCCTACTCAATGGAAAATTTTATTTAGGGTAGAGATGAGTGATGAAGAGTCTAGAATGTGAAGGCGAATAGTTGTAACATCTGCCTTTAGTAGGCCTAAGACAATGTTTCCTCCAAAATGTAATATTACTATATAGTTGGAATGTATTGGTGCAAAGTATAGTTAGGCTTTCTAAATGTGATTTTTCTGACACTTTTCAAGTGGCTAGCCTAGAAAATACATTTCATAGGAATAGATTGAGTTTCTCAGTTCCTCTATGCTTTTCTATTGTTATCCATTTTGTACTAAAAATCTCTCCTTAGGAATATCAAAAGTGACAGCAGCAGCTGATTGGATGTTGTTCAAAGAAAAAAAAAAAAAAAAAAGGAAGGAAAATCAATTTTGTGAGAACAATATCCCTCTCTTGTAAATCAGAACTAGGCAGTTTGAATGATCTCTTAGTTTCTAACTGTGTGCCTCTACTAGGAAGCCTTGCCATCAAGGTGTGAGAAGTGGATATCTGCTCTAACTGACTGGAACTGGGTCCTCCTCACACTGCAGTGACCGCACATGTTTTCCAGAGAGATAAGCAGAAGTATAGGGAGAAGAAAGCTAGGCTTTCTTTCTGCACATATACAGAAATGTCCTCTGATAGATGCCTAGTATCTGTTTTGTTAGAAGAGCTCAGTGTATGCATCACTCTAGGGATGCTGCAGGGTGATCCAGGTAAGAATATAGGGATGTAATGGTTACTCTAATTCAGTGTTGTGCTCCAATAGTACTGCTTACACTGGAGAAAGAAAAATTCCCAGAGTGTGCTACCAGAAACCTCTCTGAATCTCTTAATCTCAGATGTATGTATCTCACAGTGCACAGTTCCCAGCAATCTGAACTTCCATGCTCCTTTTCTAGGATCTCTAGGCTATGCCTTTTCCATGAATTTGTGGGATATATCCAGGAATTACATACTTATGATTTTAACTTTGTAGGTTTTATCTAGGAGTTACATAGTTGCAATCATTGCTGCAGTGCAGCTCACCTCTCCCTCTTGGCATTGTTGGCTGATAAAAGTAGTTCTTGCTATGACCAAAGGATGGTTATTATTTACTTTTCTTTTTTGTAGTACTTGATAAATAACCCTATGTATCATAGGATATTTTTTCATACTTGTTTTTGTTATTCTGGGTCTGCATGTCAGACTAAAAGGAAGTACAGCTCAGACCTGTCAGTCTTAGTACCTAGCTGACTGCAGATTTGCAGATTCTCATTTCCTAGAGGAAAGCTTTGGGAGGTATAGCATAGGGAAAAAAGAATTCATCCAGGCCTATTTTTTGCAAACACCTCTACAATACAATATATAAAATATACAAAATTGAGAAAACTTTTCACTATTGTTTAATAAACTGGTCACTAATTCTGCAGTGTAAAGAACGCTTTGAGGAGCAAAGGAGTATTACTTCTGCCAAGAGTTGTGTCAGGCTGACAATAAAATGTGACTGGATAGCATAGGCTTTGAAGTGTTCACAGCACTTTTCAATAAACCTGCCCTTCAGCTAGGCGAGACGACTTAAATTTTGGTCTAGAAGGTTAACAAGTGGAAGTTTTGTGACAACTTTAAAAATCATAAAGTCTGAAGGCCCCCAAAAGGATCCTAAAGACTAAATCCTAAAGGCTAACAGCTGAATCCTAAAGGTTGAAAATGTCCTAAATCTTGAAGAAGAAAGACAATTTTATTTGTGGCATATTTTTCAACTCTGTGACCTGTAGCTGGAAGGGCTAATTGGATGAAAGCCTGGAGCACTGATTCACTTCATCTTCCCCCCCCCCCCCTTTCCACACTCTCCCATGCTACAAAGTGATAAGCAAGGAAGTTCCTCTTCCCTATTCCTCCATTCTGCGCAGTCTACTACTGTTGCTCATGTAGTCCCTGAGAGCCTGAAACATATGGGTGACCTGTTCAGAGCCCTGAATGTACTGTGTGTCAGTTTGCTTTCTAAAGTGTTCTTGCTGTCCAGTGACACAACTAATATATTTCAATATATTGCACCTGCAAGACCACTGTGGAGTAAAATACCACTGGGTAGGTATTAACCTATTAGCCAATGTGATACTTACGATATGTGGCATATGACATAATATGTAGCCCAAGGAGATATAGATTAAAAAAAAAGCCCAAAACCAAAACCCCAAAACCTAAAAATGTCCTTGGGTGATTCCAAAGTGCCATCAAGGTCAACCATAAACTGCTTGTATAGTTGTGAACTTATGGAAGTGAATCATTGAATCATGGAACTGGTGAAGGCTGTAAGGTATTTGTTATATGGTGCCATACTGTTTCTTTTAGCTACTGACATTTTTTGGCCCTTTCATTAACTATTCTTTTGGAAAGCACTTGGTACTGACCTAGCTTCTCTTCTATTGAAAGCAACAGTCAAGTGACGTTGGTAAGGGGGGAGGTAATGGTAACATTCAGCTTGTTGAATTGTGTCATCTGCTCCTGTGAGATTTTGATGGGACAATGAAAAGGAGACAAATTGATAGCCCTTAAAACATAAGTTCACAGATTACAGGAAGTACAACAGATCTACCACTTTAATCCTCTTTCCATTACCAAAAAGAGCTGCTGAGACATAGGGCTAGAACAATGCCAAGGGTCTAGCAGTAGTTTGTACTAGACTGGAGGCTTAGAGAAACTGCATTTTTTGCATATATAACTAACCTGAGCAAGCAGTAAAATCTAAATATATTTCCAATTACTCCTACAGCTGCAGACAGCATCTGAGGTGGCTGTGATCCACAAGAGGGGTCTGAGGATAAACTTCCTTTTCTGTTGGCATCTCCCAGCTTCTGCTGCAGTGTGCAAGTAGGACTCACGCCCACCTTTGTTTGCTGTCCTTATCTCTCTCCTCAGTTTTTTGAATGTCAGGAAATTGAAGCCAATGGCACTTGACTCCCCTTCTCTCTGTCCCTTCCAGGTAATTTTTACTGTTTTATAGCCACGCTTTTTTTAAAAATCTGTTAGTAACTTGTAAGGTGCAGCGGAAGGAACAACTGGGAGAGGGATCTGTGAACACAGGAGTAGATAGCGAAGACTTGTTAGAATTGCTCCCCTTGTTTAAGCACTCTTTTTGTTTAATGGAAATGTAAACTAGCAAAAGACCTCTGAAGCCATCTAATATACCCTGCAGTTCTAGGCAGCATGAGCTGGAGCTATACTGTGTTTAGCAGGTTTTTGTCCGCTCTGCTCCTGGAGGCTTCACTTCCAGGCAATCACTGTCAGTGCTTCACAGCCCTTACTGTAAGGAAGCTTTTACTTCAGTATATTATGTATTTGTTATTCCTTATTGCAACCTGGGCTTGTTTCTTCTTCTGGCCAATATTACTACAGAGAATTACACTCTTTTTTTATGGTAGACCTTTACACAGTTAAAAGACTGTATTTTTGCTTATCCTTGGTTCTCTTTTCTCTGAATTAAAAAACAAAACAAAACATTTTTTTTTAAATTTTACTCCTTCCATGTAGGTCATGTTTTCTTCCTTGCTTTCCTCAGCACTCTAAGCAAATGGTTCACATAATTCTTAAGATATGGTGTTCGAAGTAAGATATACTACTACAGCTGAGAGGTACCAGTGCTGCTTGTACTTGCCGTTACTGAATTGTTTTATCATTTTGAACACTGAGTCTGATTTCTGTCATAATTTTTGAGTTTTACTGCTATTGTCTGATGTGTTTACAACTAGATATCGCTTGCCTGAATATATTCTCTATGCCTTCACATTTGTGACAGTATTAAGTTGTACCACATCTAGGAGAGACACCTGAACAGCCCTAGTTGATATATGAATGTGGCAAATATCTTTTCATAATTTTTATCCTAGTCCATCTTTCCCAAACTTATTTATGAAAAATAGCATCAAAAGTATTTTAAAGAGAAGATACAGTATTCTCCATATTGTTCCTATCTCTTAGGCCTTTTTTCCTATCAAGAAAAGAATACACATTGGCTTGTGTTGACTGCTAATCGTTTTTTGTGTTCATATAACAGCTTATAAATAGTTTGTTTCATTATTTGTTCCAGTACTTTTCCAGGAACTGAAGTTAAGTCAAACAGTTTTACTGAACCTCACAATAGCTGCTAATGGCTCTGTGATTGCTTCAGCCCAGATCCAAAGACAGATTTCATCTGGACCAGATACCCAGAGATCTTATCTGTTTATTGAGAATACTAATTGTATTAGTACCATCTAATTTTACTTATCTTCAACATCAGAGTGCTTGCCAAACAAATTAAACATAGTCTATTTACTGGGAGAACAGGAGAACATTTTCTCTTGGGTTAGCATAAGTATTACTAGTTATAAGTTTATTATCTAAACTGAAATCAGTTTAAAAAAGCAAGCTTTCTGTGAATTCACATGGTGTCTGTCTTATTTGAAATTAATTTATTTTTGTTCCTTATTGGACCATAAAATACAAGGATAAGTTATAATTTATTTTTCCTTCTCATACATGATGCAGTTCTTCATCTAAATACAAAAGCCTTTTTATTAAATTATTTATAAATAATGTATAAAAGCAATGTCTTTCTATATTGCTGATATTAAACATTGAAAATTTGATGTTTTCAGACAGATTTTTCTTTAAAGATCTATTGTATGCTTAGCTTTAGATGCTATAATGATGATACCTACTTCTGGTATTCCGCTTTTCATCAGTAGGTTATGATTTAAAAAGAGTATCAGTATAACTATTCATGTTTGATAGCTGGATAAACTGATACATAGGAAGGTATCACAGATGGCAGGCCCCTTGTCTGTGGTTAGAACTGTAGTCCTGTGCTCTTGCATCCTCGTCCAGAAGCCTCTTCTTTGGAGCATATTGACTCCTGTGGGATTTTCCAGTATTTAAACTTAAGATGGTATAAACATCTTCTCAACACTGGGAACTGAAAATTGAAAATGATCTTTTATAGCTCTTAATTGTTTGGCTTGAATACTGTTTCCAAATGTAATCACTGTCCGCCTGGCAAGTATTCCACGACAGAGAGAATAGCAGCTCTTACAAAAGCATCTTTATTTGTGTGACTACCATCCAAGTCTTAAATTACTCCTGAGCTCTCACGGAACACAGATCAATGAATTTAGCTCCTGTTAATCAGCCTTAAGATTGATGCTCAAAGCAGAGGGAGAAGAAGAGGGAGATCCGTGGTTTAAATGCCTGTGTGGCATTTGCATACAATAAAAGGGGTCTGGCAGGGACCCGTCCCAATTAGAAGCTCAGTTACTGGAAAACCACAAACCCTCATAAAGTGTCACAGCTGCGTATGATAATAAATGTTAGCAGAAAAAGGTATAGATGGATGGCAGATTGGCTGCATCTGTTCAGGCTAAAAGGTTTATTGATTTTGTTTAAGGATATGTTGATTTTGTGATGGGTAAATGGGAACATAATGAAATCCTAAAGCAGTGGAACAAAGAGGGAATATTAGAAATTAAGCCTGGTCAAGCTAAATTCTGAAAATGAGAGAGATCCTCCTCGCATGTGTCTTTTTCTTCCTCTGTTTGTCTTCTCCCTTCCTTTTCTCTTTTTTCCCCCTCTTTCTTAGCTAGTTTACTCGACTTTACCTTTCACAACGCTATTATGAATTTATTATCTGAAAGATAGGTTCAGGTTGTATCTGTGCTTCAACAGAAGGAAAGGGTCATTAGCATTGGAGACAAAAGCTGCAGTCTATATCTACTGTTTTTTTCCTCTGTTTAACTGACTAAAATGAGATATGATCAGATTTTAATGGCTCCATTCATCCTAGGTAACTTTGAGCTTTCTCAAAAAGCAGTTTTCATCATCTTTAATATCACCCAAATGATAGTTAAACAACAGCCGTTGAAGACAGGAGGGGAACCATGTGAGAATCCTCCCCAACATTCGTGGAAGGGCATGTTGTTAAAGGCTTTAGTATTGTAAACACTGCAGTCATTTTCCATTCAATTTTTATATCTCTTAAGAAAAGATATCTTTAACAAAGGTTGTTGCTGTAGGAGTAAACAGTTCAAACTCTTAGTAATTAGTGCCTTGAGTAAAGAACTGGTTTAGAATTGTGTAAGTGGTAAGATGATGCTAACATCTCTGATTCTAAAAGCTAATTTGTTCAACTGGAGCAAATGCATTCAAACAGTATCGTATTTTGTCCATAGAAACTAACTTCACCTTATGTTAATACTAGATACAGTGGACTTGAGATGCCTGGATTCTCCCCTCGCATTTCCTCCTACTTCTGGAGGAATTTTAACAGTCATCCATGTGCATCAGTTTACTTGCAGCTCTGTAATGTGGCATTGCTACATCAATGCCAATAACATGCTTTGAAACTGTTGAATAATAAGCTTTTTATGTACTACAAATGCCTACTACTGTAAGCATTGTAATGATCATACTATTGCTCACCATTGTGTGCATAGCTGTGCTTTAAAAATATCATCTTTCATAGATGCCACTGAGCTTATTGTGAAAGATGAGGAGAAACATAATTTCAATAAATTGGAAATTCACTTAAAATTATTTTTCTCCTAAGAAGGTGACAAAAGAGAGAAACTTTGGAAGGTAAATGAGGATATTTTATCCAACTCAATCGTTAAACTTTGTGGAGAGTCTTAGACTGTTGAAATGTAAAAAGCCAAAGGGAAAATGAATTACAAAGTTGTTTTCATTTTTTAAATTGAAGCACATATATTGGATTCTTCAGAGTTAATGGCAAACAGCTCAAGCAGCAAGCCAGAACCATCCTTTGGTTCTATGCCACCAAAGAAACTAAGGTGGCATAGTCTTTTACAGAAAGAAATCTCAGACTGCCTAGGAACAGAGATTGTACTGGAGTACAGAGAGATGCCATCTCATCCTTCTAGCTGCACTGCATCTTGGAAACAGTTTCTTGGGAACATGAAGCTCTTTCAAAAAGAAGTTGTTCTCGTCTTATACAAAGTATAAGTGTACCTTGTGTCTGCTCTGTCCTTTGCTCTTTCATGTGTTACGTTGCCTCCTAAACACATTGCTTCCTCTTTTTCCTCTGCAGGTGCTTTTCTATTACTGCTGTTTCCTGGTGAAATAGTTGGCAATTGGCAGCTCTGCTTTCATTAGCACTATTGAGACTACTTCTGTTTAACTCCTGCTAACTATAAAATTGTCCTGGCTTTTCGATAAGGAAGTTAGCTTGGATATCTGTAAAAGCAGCTAAGAACAAGGAGGAGTCAGCACTGCGGGAGATGCAACCTCTCTGCACATCAGTGGTTTGCCGGCCACTTGGAAACACCACTGTTTTGTGGTGCTTCACACAGGAAAAGACAAACTCTCTTGTTGCTGCTCCAGTCAGTTTGCTTGCGCCTGTTGGTGCAAAACTGCCTGTGCTAGAAATGGTCATGGTAGCACTTCAGACCTCCCAACTTAATTTAAATTATTGTTGATTGCTCAGATCTCTATCAGCTTAGGCTCTTTGCTGCTTTTATAAGTTAACATGCGATTAATGACTGACTTAAAAAAAATCTGATATTTAGCTATATGGTGGAAGCCCAAAACTTATAAAAAAAAAAAAAAAAAAAAAAAAAGGGAATTTCTTTCTTTCCTTTGACTTTTCACATTGACTTTCGTAGCTATTGTTACACTATTTCAACTCTTTGACAGCTTGAAAGTGTTTGCAAAGGATGTAATTCCTTGTGAGTTAATGGATCCTGTTTGCACTTGAATGATTCTGTGTTAATGTACAGGGGGCAGAAGGCCTGGACCTCTTTCCGTAAGTCAGGCCTTTTCCCATAACTGAGGGGACTTTATGAAGAAATCTGACCCATTAGCTCACTCAGGATGAGTCTGTAAAGGTATCTGAGCTAGATGGTAAAACTTTCAGAAGAAAGCCATTTGTTACTGCCAAGTGTTTTCTATTCTCTGTTTTGACCATCTGTTGGAAAATAAAATTGGCTTGCTAGCCTTGTTACATTTCCCTTTTTTTTCAGAAAATGTTTGGAGAATCCGGTCAGGGAAGCACATGAAAAGAAGAAAAATATTGGAGTTGTATATAGTCAGTAGATAATTTTTACAAACTGAGTAATGATGAGATGGAAGAAGAAGCTTTTTTTCTCTGTAAATTATATGACAAGACTTTATTTTAGTTAACAAGGAAGAATATGTAGTGAAACAAAGCAGTTAGATCATTGCAATCCAATTTACTTGTGATATATAGTCTCAAATAAACATTGGCTTTAAGACTTAATTTCGTGCAGGCATTTCCTGGGAAAAGAGAACACTGTAACCTTTGAAGAAGACTTAAACAGTAAAGATATTATGCAGTCTCCTCTTCTCTCTTAGTATCAGTTGAAACGATTCCTCTGTGAAAAAACTATTATGCCACCAGCCTGCAAAAAAGAACAGGGAAAAAGACAAGGAGGTTAAGGTGGTCGGGGTATCAGTCGTGCTGCCTCGTGCCGGGTTCTCTCTGAGGATTGCGTTCGGTGGGACTATTAGCCAACTGACTCGGCAGTAAAACGATGACTAGTGTGGTGACCGTGGGCGTGTGTGTGTGGTAGTTTCATTGAAAGGTAAGTGGTGATACTGTATACTTTTATGTGACATTCTTCTCGCAGAGATTCCTATTCTGTTTTTCACAGAGTGCACTTCAGAGAGTTTGTTAGAATGTTATATAGGCAATTAAAAATGCAATTAAGAAGACAGGCTGCAGGGAAAAGAATAGTTACTACTTTTCTTCGTTTTGCTTTTACTTGTTATTTCTGGAAAATAGCAACAAGGTGGGAGAGGGAAGGAATGTTTTGTCAGAGGAACAGAAGCAGCATCCTTCTAAGTCAGTTACAAGATCACTAGTAAAGTAAGGGGGAAGAGTGAGTAACAGTTAACTCAGAGGGCACTGGAGGAATAAGATTAGATGAAATGATTAGGAGAGAGTGGGGGATTTGTTCCTTACCCTGGATTTGATGCGTAAGCATTTTGGTGCAATTGGTCTTGTAACTGGGTACACAAGACACTTTCCCATCTCTGCTCAGAGTTGGTATTTCATAACTAGTCCCCTCCTGTCTAGATACCTGTCACCCGAACTCCTGGTTTTCCATTTGGTGATGAGTCCTAATGATCTTTCGTATTTTTAAAAGACCTCATTTGAAAGGCCTTTGGAAATTGCTTTGAATTTCTTCTATGCTCTCTTACGGATTTGAAAATCATTGTTGAGAAAATATGATAATTAAATGAGAAAATGACCCCGCTTAAAAAGAGTATCCTGAAGAAGACAGAGAAATCCTGATGAACTGTGCAGTGGGTTTCTGTACCAAATAAGGGTGATCTCAGAGACAGTTTCCCTTGTCCTACTGGAGATTTTCCCAGTGTGCAGGAGGCACTAGGCTGCCCCTTGCACCAGGCTGTGTCAGCAATGTTGCAGGAGAGTTGTGAAGGTTCCCTGTGACTGTGACTTTGTGTCTGGTGGCCATTGCATAGAGACCATAGCTAAAGCACATAAGGCAGCAGCTGAAAATTAAGCTTTCTATATAAACTGGTGAACTTTAAATTCTTCTGGTGATTGGCTCCATGAGGTGTAACACCGTTCTTGTTAGCAGTTCCTAATGGCTCAAAGGAGTGCCGATGAAGCACCTTTGCTGCCCCAAACCCTGGCTTTAAAACACTGATTTGGTGACTCTTGAGTATTAGTGTATGTCTAATTCTGATTGTTTAAACTTTTGGATAAGAAACGTGGTCCTGTAGTTGGGATGCTCTGCAAAACATTATTTTATTTTATTTTTTTTTAATTGTAGACATACCTTTGGTATGACTGGGGCCATGTTACCTGGGCTACAGGACAGGGAAGCTCCAGCACAGGCCTGATCCACTGGTTGTCCAGAAAGGAGTGCAGATGTAATAATATTCCTTCCCAGCTCAGGCCATGAGCCACACGCATCTTGACCTGCAAGTAGCATCAGTGCTCTGGACTATAAATGACATAACACTGCTTCCAAGGTAAAGAAAGATATTGTCCAAACCAGTAAGCAGGCTGTTGCATGCATTCATAACCTGGTTTCAGATACATCCTGCTGCTATGATTTCCCCTTGAGAGTAGTGTCAGGATAAATACACTTCTAAACAGCTGGCTGAAAAGGGACAAAACTTTACTAGCAGTAAAGTAGAAATAATTAATTCTGGGTGAAATTGAAGGGGGAGACTCAGGAGGAAAATAGTGTTGCTTGCTAAATTCAGATTAAGGCTCTGGAGAGGAATTCAAAATTTCTCAGTGTGATTTGAACAGAAAAAAGAAGCCAAATCTTTTTAGCCAGAGTTGGTGAGAAGTATTCTGCTTGTGTCTGGTGTGCAGGATCTATTTAGAGCCTGCTATAAAGTTTAGGGAATAGAAGTAGGGCATCAGGAGACTGGGGGCGTATTCCCTGCTGCTGACATACAATGTAAACTTGAACAATTCTTGTTCCCATCAGTGCTTGAATTTCCTAATACAAAACAAATGAGAATTACACTATTTGTTCTCCACAAAGTACTATCATGAGGATTAACTCATAAATGCTTGAGTACTACAGCTGCAAGAAGCAACTGGTGTGGCACATGATGCATAAACGTCATGCTGTTAGAGAAAGATGTCACGGGAGTGCGTAAGCTTAGTGAGCCCTAACAGCTGTACCTGGGAGAGGTTGTGTGGCTGAGTCATCAGACACCTGTGGAGGAATTAAGTTTGCCCAAATTTATCTCACCACAGCATGTCCTGAGGAGAGGAAGTTCTTCAGTGATGAAGGTGGGAGGATAGCAGTGTGTCCTGAGGAGAGGAAGTTCTTTAGACAGTGATGAAGGTGGGAGGTTAGTTTTGGATGCTATTTTTCAAGAACAAGGTGTCTAAAGGTTTGCTTGAGGAATCTGAAACTCTTACCTACTTTGGCAAGTGAGAAAACATACTGAGGAGAGGAAGAGTAAGACTTTTTTTGAGGGGAATAACGAAGAGGGGGTACTAGGGACAAGCTCTGGTTGCTGACGATACACGCTACTTGAAAGGCAACCTTATTAAGGGTGCTGCCTTAGGAAATTTGCAGAAATAATATCTTGGGGAGGGCAGGTAGTGATTT
The DNA here is from genome assembly GCF_028389875.1 of Rhea pennata. Taxonomy (NCBI): domain Eukaryota; kingdom Metazoa; phylum Chordata; class Aves; order Rheiformes; family Rheidae; genus Rhea; species Rhea pennata. The sequence goes on from NC_084669.1 coordinate 26,697,500, forward strand.
GTTGGTTGGGTTGGTTTGTGGCAGGGATAAACTAGACCTCATTGCCTCTTTGTTGGGGGTAACAGCTTGCAGTGCTGTACCTTACCCTGTCAGGGAAAGCTGGTGGCAAACAGTCTTCTCTGTCACCCTAGCTGGCAGGAACTTGTTCTAGGTGGATATTTAAGTCTTGTCTTCATTCTTTTTATGTGAAAGCGTTAATGTTGAAGGAATAAAGCAGGTTTTCACCTTGCTAATTTGGCTGCAGACTGCTTATGTAGGAAAATTGAATGGAAAATTAATTCTTGCTTTTGAGACTGTTGCATTTGTTAGACTGGTGTTTATTTGTGTTACTGCTAGAAATGCTTGTGTGAAATGACTCCTTAGTGGCTTAACAGTAAAGGCAGAGTTATTTATTTTCCTACCCCTATTTCCATGTAAAGGCTTATTTTCAAGCAAGACCAGTAAAATGCTCAGAATTTAAGCTTATCAGCAAAAAGCAACAGTATGAGCATCAAAGTTTCTTGGAATGCTAAATCTGCAAAACCACTGTTTGGGTTCTTAAAGTTGCAAATTATACTATGCATTTAGGGCTTGTAGAGATGATTTTCTTGTTGCCCCCTCCTTCTCCCACGCACAGGTCTCATGAGGTAGGGCAATTATGTATGCAAACTGTAGCAGGTTCTAGAAGTACTTGCTCACCTCTAGCTGTGGTGCCTTTGAGCATTCTAGTATGGCTAGAGGCTGGAGACATGAGATCAGGTTCAAAGGATAAGGCTTGAAGGGAGATACTGTTTCTGCCAAAATACCCACCTGTCATCATCTGACTAGACTGCATTTTCTCTTTTTAAGACAAATAGCAGCTTTCTCATCTATCCCCAGTCCCACAACTAAACTTTACCTAAGTCTTGAGTGATTTGGTGACTCCTTCGTCACTTGCACCAGAAAAAGCATTTTTTTTCTATTTGTTCAGAGAGCAAAAGGATTTGGCTTGAAGTTGGCATCTGTGCAGAGATACGGAGATTGTAGGACAGTTTGCACTCGATTCCTTGGTGAAATTGCTTCTGGTCTTGCCATATCCTAGTCCTTAAGAAATTCTTTCTTGTAAAATGTACTTGCAATTTTTTTCCAATATCTTCTAATGAATTTACTGATTTGGAAAAGATTAACTGTATTCTGAAATGTTTGGACACAGTCACTTCTCCTTAGAGTAACTGCTTGCATAGCAGAACTGACCCATGACTGCAGCTTGCTTCTGTTTGGAAGATCACTTTGGTTTATAAAAGTTTGAATAATTTTAAGCTTGAGTTTATAATGGAGAAAAAAATTCTGCTTGTTAAGTTTTTAAGTTTATTAGTACTAATTAGAACACTTTGTACATTGTTGTTGCACTTTTATGTTGTCATAAAAATCGTCAGACCGCTACAGAATCATTCAACCACATCCTAATAAAAAAGCTCAGCGGCAATGCCTACAAAACTAATATACTGTCAATCAGTTGGGAGTGAAACTGGGAGGTCATGTTTTTACTTCTTAGGCTGGTTTTAGTCCAGAGCTAATAAAACAAAACAAATGCAGAAATCAGGCTAAAGAGGTGGAGTCAGTCCTTGCACCTTATGTGGTTAAGCAGTGCTTTTTATCTACAAAGCAGACCAGTTTCATCTGTGTTTTTGTTCAGTATGTTTTGTCTCCAAATAGCCTAGACTTTGTACTTGTGCAATGAGTTCACATTTTTTCCAAACTCTATGCATATTACTTAATTTAAACATGTAGCATGTATTTATGGATGATCTTGTAAAATTTACTATGTAATAAGAAGATTAAGCTTCTAGGTATTGTTTGGTGGGGCTGATTCATGTCCTTGATGAGCATTTCCTTTCCAGATCAGTCTGTCTTAAACTAATTGTGAAATTAGCCTCTAGAGTTAATATGTTCCTCTACATTATTCCTACTGAATTTAGGATTGCTATTTCTGCAGACAGTGTAGAGTTTATACTTAATTCAGAAAAGTTGTATATCACAATATATCTTTCATCAGTAGTCCTGAAAACAACATCTTTGAGTTTTGTAGTAGTGATTTATAACAAATACTTATTTTCTTTTATGAGAAAGTCATGTTATAATTTTTATTTCTACAGTATTAAAAGGTTATTTTTAAAGGACTTCCTCAAGTGATACTGTGAAGGATCTGTGTCCTATATATGAATGGGCAAATTGGGCCAGATAAGAAATTACTGGTTGATGGTTCATTTACAGTCAAAAAGTATATGGAACTTGTTGATTTTTGCCTATTATTATTTTTATTTATTTTTCAATCCAGGGCAAAGAGAGAAGATTTGGTAAGAAATGCCAGGTATACAGGCATACATATATCTCAGGTATACAACTATTATTGAGGCTCTTCCAGGACATGTCTTTTTTTCTACCTGGAAGTTTTATTTGTGATGGGGGGGAAATAAAAAAAAGTTCATAGGTCAAGGATTTCTACACTGGGATGCATAAGACCTGGATAAAAAGCCATAACCCTGTATTGGTGAGTTTTCTTTAATATGCTGAATGACTGATATAGTCTGACTTCGCCACTGCACTTGTGTGACACGCATCTGTGGAAAGCATCTGCACGTATGTGTGCATACTTGGTACATAACTGATGTTTCTGTTAAGGCAGTCAGACCACCTTAACGAGGATAATTGCTTTTTCAGTGAAGGCACAAGATCTTTTCTCTTAGATTGGCATGCTACCGTTGTGAAATACTTTTGGTCCAAACATCAGACGCTGCATATTTGTTCAGAGTAATGTAACTTGAGAGAAACTGGCCTGTATCGCTCCAGTTTTCCTGACCTTTGGGGCACCTTATTTTTTTATTTTTAAAACTCTTGTCATAGGAGAAGTAAATGACTGGGCATTTATCTAACACTAACAAGACTAACGTCTTTGCATCTTATAAAAATACAGCTGTTACTGGATGGTGTCAGAAAAGTACTATATAAAGGCTAGACTGGCCAAACATTATGAGGTTAATCGTATCTTATGTCTCTTCCTGCTGTTTTAGACCTTCTTTTCTTATTAAAGAACACCCAAAGGATGAGAATCTATAGAGATTTTTGAGGAGAGGGATGTGTGTTTTCTTTCCTTCTCCAATTTTTGATTTCACATACTGAACTTAAAAAAAAAAAAAAAGAAAGAAAGAAAGAAAAGAAAGAAAGAAAGAAAGAAAAAAAAAAAGCCAAAGTCTTAATATGATAAAAGTATATTTTAGAACTTATTTTTCTACAGAAGAATGGCATAATATGGTAGATTTTCACTTCTACCCCCTAGTAGTTCAATAAATATACTTTAAAAAAATAGGGATATTGCTATTTATTGCCAATCCTCTGGCATGAATCTTAAAACCGAAAAATAAACTGAATCCTTTTCATTTCCTTCAGTGTCACTGCCAGTAAAGGTGGGGAACAGGGAGATGGACCTCACTTTGAGGCACATTCCCAGTAACACCCATGTGCGCCTTCCACCCTCTGTGGTTTGACATTTACAAATAGCTGGAACTTGGACTACGAAGCGGTTGGTCAGAGGATTCAGATCGTGTCCAGGATGTGTTAACTGTGAAGCAGGAAAACAGGGTAGGAGTTTATTGTTGTCTATAGAGTAGATTTTTTTGCACTTAAGATTACATGTGGAGAAGTTTTTGACCAGAAAGCAGCCATTATAATATGATTTCTCTTTTGAGTAATTTATTCCTTAACTAGAAAATGAAATTTTGTGTCAGTGTTGCTGAAGGTGCAGTAGAGTATGTTACAGGATTTTGCTATGGTATGTGGGAAATCAGCATAGTAAATGTAATTAATTATGCATATCTTAAGGGAAATTCAGACACAAGTTACAGAATTCGTTTTGTAAAACTGAGAGATTGCAGTTGCTGTTTCTGGGACACTGTAGCTTACAGAATGCTATGGTTCCCAATCAGCTTTTGTGCATTACGAAACTATAATCCTTTGTATATCAAAATTATTCCTCTGAGTGACAGAAAGCTACGAAAATGAAGGAACTAAAATCTCTGAAAAAAGATAAATAGAGTAAAAACTGATTGCACTTCAACTCTGGATTGCAGCTTCAGCTGCATGTTTCTGGTTACTATAATTTGGAAAGAGCTAATTCCTTTCAAATCTAAATACCAGGAGAGAGAAATCATGAAACCAACATCTCAGACACCTTTTTAGCAAAGAGGATGAAAAAGACATAGCAGACTTCCACTTTCAGTAGGAAGGAGTAATTAGGAGTGGTAATTCCCATAAAGCCAGTTATGATTTTTCCGTTGCTAGTACCAAGATAATGCCGCTGTGTTTCCGGAAAGGATGCTTGGCAATGATGCCTATCTCTGTGATGCTTGCAAGAGTGTACCCCTTCCCCCGTTTTTTTCTGGCCAAGTTATCTTGCTCTCAGCAAGGCCGTCCATTCAATGTAAAGTGAATACGTACAAAAAAATGCCTCACCAAATCATTTATTTGGATTCTTATGACACCTAAGGGTAATTAATGCTGTAATTTGAGGATGATGAGTGTAGGACTCAGGTAATAGATACAATGAAGGTATGCATCTTGAATTATGCTCTGATGGGCTCTGAGTTTCAATTTATGCATAATATAATGCCTTGGAAGGGTTTATTGAGTCTTGAGATAGAGCTCTAATTCAATCGCTACAGGCCCAGGGAACTGTGCTGCTCCAGCTCAGAGACCTGATTCTGTTAGCTCAGACTTGCTGTGGCCTAGCCTCTCTTGTTGCTTGATTTTTTTTTTTTTTTTCCTACTGTTTCATATGAATTTAAATTATCTATTTCTTAATGAAAACCTACTATGCCCAAGCAGTTAGGTGCAGTCTGTGGATTTAATATCAATTTCTTTTAGTGATACACAGTAGGCTACTGGCTACTTTTCGGATGTATTGGGGATATATTTCAGCTTGTTAGTAATCTGTGAATTAGTCTAGGGATAAAGGAAAAGAAAACAGGCTGTGAAGCTTTTCCTCTGTGAATAACCCTTTTTATTTAGTATTTGTAGTGGATTCAAAGTTACCCACCAAAGCTATACAAATTCAATATAAATTGTGATGGAAAAAATATTTTGCAGGTGATAATATATAAATAGTATTCTATTCTGGTGCTGCTCCTCCCAAGTTAAGGGATTTCACTTGGAATACTAAGGTTGAAGGCAGGTTGGAAAGTGGAGTGGTGAAACAAGACCAGGAGAGCCCAGCCTGAAGAATTCAAGGTTGAGAAAGGTATGGAAGCTGGGACCGAACTTTGGGGCTCTCTTGTATGTTTTTTTTTTTTTTTTTTTTTTTCCTGAATATATGAGAACAGATTCCCCCATCAACATGTGTTGATACTAGTGAATAGCAGAGTCTGTCAACAAAATCCATAGGCTATACTTTGCTGTGGAATAACCGTGGTGAAACATATCCTATTCAGGGAGCAGTGGTTATATAAGGTAAAGGCCATTTGGGGTTGTATAAGTATCCAAACTTTGAGAACTTTTGGAGAGGAGGGCTGATTCTCTTCCCCAGCTCTCCTGAAACCCTACTGGGTGAACAGTCCTGAGAGGCAAAAATATTCTTCTTTTTTTGCCACCAGTAAAAACGTTAAGTCATAGAAGATTATTTTGAAACAATAGTTTTGAACTTTTAGAAGCTTCATAAAAACTTAATTCTCTGGAATGTTCAGAGGAATACATTGGACCATGATTAAGAGAGTAGCACTTCCTGGCTGGGTTGAGTGAATGCTGGGCTGTGAGGAGAAGAAAAGATGTTAATGTATGTTTGCTTAGCACTCCTCCCTTAGGCAGCATATGGATTTGTTTTTGTTTCTGACCCATGCACATTTTTTTATTTGTCTAGAATGATCCTGTGATGTTGGAATCCTTAGCATCCCTGGCTCTGTGTTTGATTTCTGTTATCCAGCACATTTTTTTTTTTTAATGTGCAAAAATAGCAAATGGAAAGTTTTATCTTTTTAAGTTCTAATGATAATGTACAGTGCCCTGCCCCTCAGTCTGGCTTGTCAGAATCCCTGTGCTTTCAGAGGCACAGCCTAATTTAAGATGGATCAGTGAAGAGATTATTAAATAACTGAGCTCTTCCATTTGAGAAGCTTCACTTTTGAGGTACTTCATACTTTCGCCTCTGACTTTGGCAACACTAAAACAATGGATATTGACTCAAAAAACAGAGGCAGTGAGAAAATATTTCTCTTCTAGGAATTATCTCACAGCTGCAATGCCTTGTTAGTGAGCAGGCAATATGTTCCCCGCTGTCCATTTTTATGTGTGGGTCCTCTTGCTCTAAGTGCGGATGAAACTTTCAGCTTTGACTTGTTGTCTTAGATTGTTTAATCTGACCTTTCCTTTCTCTTGCAGCTCTGCTTACTCCACTTGTAATCTTTTCCTTCAAAGTGTCCCACTGGTGCTAACCCAAAACCCACTAGCTAGAGTACCCAGTTCTCAGGATGAGAAGCAATTCTAACCTGAACACTTTTTTGGCCTTGATTTCTCCCTTCAGACTGATAGTAGTATATTAAACCAACCACCATCAACTGTTATGGTCATGAGTAACTGTTCCTGCTGACCCGCACTAGACTAACTGGTGCTCCAGGTAAAAAGCTGTGCTTCTGGTTAAGTTTCCAAGTACTTTGCATGTTACTGATTACCTATATGAGTAAGCACTTTTTGCCTTCTTGTTCATGGATTTTTCTGGTTTTAACACTTAGATCATCTTTTTTTCTGAGAAGCAAGGCACCAGTAACATTAAGCTCTTGCAGATTCCCTGAAGATACTGCAGTCTGTTTGTTCTAACGCTTCTAAAAATTCAGATCATATCCTGTCAGCTGTTATTTAATGAAGTGTCCTGTTTATTTCTTGTCTGCCTTGTCCTTTCTTTATTTTGACTGTAATTTTAAAAGCTCGTTATTGAATAGCAAAAGGTAAAAAGGAATTAAAAAATTCAAAGTCCATGCGGTAGTTTTGATAGGACTAAGGTGGGCTGAAGAGGTTCAGGCAGAATGGGCTGGAATTGTTTTGCCCTTCAAAACAATATGTGCTGTTGTAACTTTGCTATTTTTGAATTTTATCTACTGATGATAGTAAGACTTCATAGGTGAATCTTGCAGCATGGCCTCTAGGTATTCAAAGCTGGAAGAAGTTATGGGCTGTCAACATCTTAACAAGAAACAGTGTAAAATGTAACATATAATTCTGCTCTTTCTCCTTATATCCTGCAAAAAAACCTCTCAATACTATCATGCTCAGCCATGAAGCCTGCTATATACCTTCCTCCAAATAGTATCATCAGTTCTCTGTCACCCTCAAATCTACGTTTTCCACTTGCTTCATTTCTTTTGCTCTATTTCTGGTGCTTCTTGACCAATTGTATCTCTGTTTTTTCAAACAGCACGTGCAGAGTCCTCCTCCATGTACAAAAGCAACAAGTCTGCTGAGCTTTTCAGCTGTACTGGATTTGTATTTCCTTTTGGTCAAGATAGAGTTGTTTTTTGAAATATGAATCTTCTCCGTTCTGGTTTTTTAATTTTCTGAAAAAGTGGATCTCTGTTGGCTGTTGGTTTTCTGTTCTGTTCAGTGAGACAACTATGTTGAGGAAAAGCTGACCAGGCAAGGATAAGGTGGGGTTCTAGTTTGGTTCACTTTTTGATGTTTTGTTTAGCCTGTTATTTTGTCAATCACACTTACGAGGTGACCTCACTAATGGTTTTATGCACACAGCAAACTGCTGTTCTGAGCAGGAGGAGTGAATAGCCTGGATGGGAGGGACAGCAACTTAAAGTAGATACACCATGGCAAAATTTTGTACCTCTGTCCATAAACTGCCTTGCATAATGTGCATAGGCAACTTCTGCTATCAAAAGTTCTGAGTACTTGTCAGTCCCTTGCCAGCTTTGTGCTACAGGTGGGATTTCCTCATAGATATATAGTGTTAGCTGGAATACGTGAATTTCAAAGCAGTTATAGAGTGATATCATGGAATATATTTGGGGCTTTATGCTGCTTTGATTTTTCCTTTTGTTGACGCTGTTGTTGTTGTTTTTTAGATTGTTAGCGATTTCAGAGCACAGGTTAAATAAGTTAAATTACCTACCAACACAAGAATATTTGCTTTTATGCTGATAAAATCCTTCATCCAAGGATCCAAGTCTTTATTGTCTTAGTCACTGGTGACTTGACTGAACTATTTTTTCCTACAGTTGACTTCACTGTTGCCTTGATATTAGCATAGAACAAAAAGCACAGCTTTTTAAACAGAAAAACTGTTTAAAAAACTGTCTCATAAAAAGTGAGGTAACAAAGGCTTAGTCCTATGAAAATTATTCAATGATGGAAATAGCTAGATGGAAATAGATAGAGATAGCTAGTTAAGGGAAGCAGAAAACCTGCTGCACACACTGCATTGTCCCTATTTGTATTCCCCTCTACTGGCTGCTAAATGTTTGTGAACTACAAATTGTCCCAAATGAGCATATGTTTTGCTTTCTGCATCATAAGCTCAAAATCTCTGCAAACTTGCTGCCTATGCTGGCAAAGCATCTCCTCCTGAATTTTTAAAATAATTAATACACGGATGAAATCTCAAAACTAAAGGAGGAAGAGAGAATTTTTCATGAAAACAATATTCCTATTTTCAGTTTCCTGATGAATAGATTCTATTCACAAGCATCTGCACCAATTTCACATGTTTCCAGTCTGAGAATACTGTCAAGATACAGCTGAATGGCCTGTACCTTGAAATTCTGTTCCTTCGTTCATTAAGGCCTTGGTTTTCCTTTCAGAGCTTAGCAGCAGATAATGGAGAGGAACAATAGCCAATAAAGCATTCAAGTATTGGAAGCATTTCATCTTTGAAGGCAAGGAGCTGCTGTTCATTTTTGGAGTGTATGGTAGTAGGGAGGAGCAAGGCTGTTAGAGAAATGCTCAGCCAGTTTTCCATGTTAATATACCATGGTGAAGAGATTTCACTCTGCTTCATCTTACAGCCTTATCCAAGGTCCACCATAATCACTGAACCGTCAACTTCACTGTGCGGTGGATCTGGCCCTCGGCACAGTTTTGTCTTGGGTCGATAGCACTATTCTTCCTATGGGAATACTTTAAAAAAATTTACAGGATTGTGGCTTTGGAGATTTTCATTAAATAGCAATTTTTATTTTCTCAAAGGCATGGGAAAATTAGTGACTTAACTGTATCAATTATAACAATGCTATTCTTACTCAGAAATATGTTGACTTACATATGTTATAACAGCACCATTACCTATGTAACGTCTAAGTTGGAAATCTTAGTGGTAGTCCTTCAGGTAACCTGGCCAAAATGCATGACTTAACATAGCGAATGTTAGGATGGCATTTATAGCTCTGTATTTCTAAATACAGAGGACCTATAGATAATATGTATCAAAGATAATTGTTAGTAATAAAAATCAAATGAGATAAGATGCCAGTTAATTATGTAAAGTGGAATAAGTACCATTATATGTATGTTTCTGAAAATCAGTATTAATGCATGTGAATAATTATTCTAATAAATAAAACCATAAAAGTTGCAGAACAGATACTTGGAGAGAAATAGTTTAAGCTCATACCTTTGTTTAAGAGAACTGCATAGGTTTCTAAGTATAAAAAAAGCATTAGTGGCAACCAGTTTGTTTTAGTAATGAATTTTATTATGTGTATTTTCATGTGCATTGAAATGGGGAAGAATGACTTAAGACTTTTTTTTTTTTTTTTTTTTTTATTTATTTTAAAAATGTAAATAAGAATTCCGGAAGAACTTGGGAACTACCTCTAGCAGTAGTAGGCTTATTCTTAGAGTAGAAATAGAACCAAAACAGAGATCAGAAGAATCAAGATCTGGGAAGATGTTAGATAAGAGATTGTTTATTAACAATGTATCAGAATCTGTGACCTCTTGTATTTTCTTTATGTCAAAATGAACATTTTTAATTGTTACCAACTTAATTATTGATGTATGTAAATAAAATAATGCATTTTTGTATGTAAGACTCTGTTTTGCGAAATCTTAACTAGCCGCTTTGACCTTGCAAGTTGTAACGAAAATTTAGATGAACAAGCCAAACTTCTTGATTTAAAGGTGCTTAGCTTTAGGTGTTCAACCAGATAATATATCCACTTAAAATACATGCAAAAGACAACAACAACAACAACAAAAAAGCATCTCTTTTACCTCAGTTGTTTCTCAAAAGTTATTTTACTTGTAAAAGGAGGCAGGGTGTTTCTGCTGCTAGGACGGGGTGTTGTTAACATACCTTCTGGAACCATTATATTCACTTTGATCTGTTGTAAGTTGATCGTAGTGGAAGTGTTATTTATTGGTTTTGATACTTCCTCCTTTCATCTTTCCTTTAGGTTTTAACTATGTAGTGAAGTAAGTATATTAGTTAAATACTCTATATTCTTCCTCTGTAAGTGTAGGTGACGATTTCTACTTGCCCATGAAGTTGAAGAGTTCCTTGATTACTTCTAAAAAACCAGGAAGCTTCCACATTTTTCCACTTCCAGAAAATTTTTCAAATGATATGAAACTTTTTGTTAGAAAAGCTAATGATTGTAGCTGTTTTAAGTTACATTTTTTTGTTCCTGTATTGGCAACATCCAGTAGTCATCGTTTTTCTGCGTAGAAGGTGAATCTGGCTATGTTAATCTGACCAAATACAGATGTATCCGACAAGTTTTACCTGACCATACAGTATTTCTTAGTTGTAGCCAGCAAATATGTGATGCATCTCTCTCAACTGACTTTGATTTTAGTGCTTAACACATTTCTTAGAGTGTGAAAGTAACTTGCTGTACCTAAATAAGATATTCTGTAAGGTGACTTCTGTTTCTTTGGACTAAGTGCTGCTCTACAGTAAGAACTGTGAATACTTAAGTATTGGATTCAAGCTGTTGAGAACTGCAATCTCTCCAATCTATTACTATTTGCAGTTACATGAGTTTTGATAAGCTGTGTTTGCTAAGCTATAAAACTCCTCACATCTCTTTCTAGCAAAGCCTAGAGATCTTTAGTGTGACCAAATCTCCTTTCTCAATAGCAATAAATATTCAGAAAGGAGCCACACTGTGTGTGTGTGTGTGCTCACATTATCTGCAAGTGTTCTTTATAACATGCTAGTAAAAGAACAGCCTAGCTTCAAATTCACTGAAGGGCACTGACAGGAGTGGAGGGAAAAGACACACTTCTAAGTGAAAACCAGTTAGCTCTAACAATCTTGTTGATGGACTACTGGTCCTTATGTTGGTTGCAGTATGTGCTTTCTGCCCTGAGCCTCCTTGCAGGCCTGGTTAATCTTCAGTTGCAGTGCAGCAGCCACTTCAGGAAAGTTATTAGAAAAGTAGGTTGCAAAATATTTGCTCTCTGGAATTCTATAGCTGTGTCTGTACAAAAATTGCATGTGAATCCCACTACCTGTATCTGAGTAGTATTAACAGCACTAGTAGTTTGCAGTAACTTCAGAATTTGTGTGTACTTGACTGCTAGCTGTGTAAGAAGCAGACTGTTTTTGCCGTTCTTCAAATGTCTCTTTTAATATGTTTTACATTTTGATTGACAAAAAAGTGCATTAGCTCTTCCACTTGCTTGAATATTGCTGAAAAAGATCCATGCTTTGATGTGTTGTGAATAGGCTGATGTGAGCTTGGGGGATTAGGGTCTGAGTTGCTGGGCTCACTGGGAGAATAATTTAATTTAATTTCTTTTTTAAGAGGGGACTGTGAAACACCCTGGGGTCAGTGCAGCCTGACAGAAGTATTCACTAGGAGTCCATCTGAAAGAACCTTTGGAATTCTAGTTTTATTTACAGGCTGTTTCAAAACAAATTTAGTGGAGTCCAGAGCTTCAGTATATATAGATATCAGCTGATAAAGTTAACAGTGTTTATGAACTCTATATCAACTCTTGTCCCAATGAATAATCTTGCTTCCCAGAGCTCTATATGCTGGCTTGTAGACTATAGGAAGCACTCAAGGGCGCTCTCTCCCCATTCTTGCTTCTGAGTGTTTTCCAATGCAGCAAAGCCAGCTGCCCCGTCTAAATGAATCAACACTCAGATTTAGCTATTTTCCTTCAGCTAGATTCTAGGGAGAGGAAATGTTTGGTGCTCATCAAGAGTTATCTTTCCTGAAATTCATGAAAACTGCTTGGTATTACAGTTGGATCACAATTAAGTAAAAATCCATGTAGCATTAGTAACTAATACAGTTCCCTGGGCAACCTGCAGCAGCTTTACGCTGGTAGATGAAAGGGCTGTGGCTCTTCTAGCCCGAAAGCACTCCTTCATGTAATCCCAAAGGGACCGCGAGGCTTAATATTTGATTTAAAAAATGTGTTCTTCCAGAAATAAACTTTGGCTCAGTAGATGATGTACATATAAAATGGTTTTGCTTCTCATCTAATCTTATTTATTAATTTTTGTGTTAAATTTTATTAGACTATTGTAGTAATTAGTTACTGAGTTTAAAAGACTAGTTAAGAATTCTCTCCAACAAATTTTCTGGTGATCCTTCTGCATCTTGTGAAACCTTCTGTACGTTCTTGTAATCCTTCTGAAAGGACTGTAATTCTTCTGAAAAGACTGGCTCAGATGTCAAGGCTTCTCCTTCCATCTCCTAAATGGGAAGCAACAAGCGCAAGATCTTCCGTCCTCCTTGTTGCTGGTTTTGTCTTTGATATGTGCTGCCTCCACCAGTGAGATGGAAGACCAACCTCTGAAACAAGAGTGTGTTTTTGTACAAGCAAACATACAGCACATTGTATAGAGGAAAAAAATTTTGAAAATGACCTCAGCAGCAGTTCTGCTCAACCTGTAAAACCATGAGTAGGAGCTGGGAATCCAGTTCTGCATTCCATAGATGCCATAGAAGAGCAAGAACAAACCTCCTTTTCCAAAGTGAGGTTGTGGCATAAAGTTGAGATAATTACCGTGAGTGGCTGAAAGCCATGTGTGGTGGTGGGGGAGGATGGTAACTACAACTGTCCTGTGTAGCTCACTAAGTATCCTAGGAATAATTCCACGTACATCTCATGACGTTGTTCATAGCAGTGCTGTCACGACGAGTTAGAAATGCTGTGATGGGAATGTCACAGTGCTAGTTTGGTTTATTCATCCTTTTGTTGTGGTGGCTGTTGCTATTTTGACTTTTGTTAGTGGGTCTCTCACGTTAACTAGAACAGCTTCAAAATCATGGAGGACAGGAGGAAGCTGCTTGTGCTCACTGGGCTTGTATGTGCATGATGTGGAGTTACCTTTGTGTGGTCAAAATTCTGCTTCAGTGTACTCTGAGGTACGAAAGAGAACTGCCACATTTACTAATTGCCTTTCAGAGAAACATAGGTAATAGTGTTTCTACACATTTTATTGCAACATCAGCTAGTGGAATCAAAAGGTATCATCTCTCTTTAATTCTTAACAATTACCCCAGGAAAACAACTGTAAGTGATTAGACCATTTAGTGACCTGAAATTAAGACATTGTTCTTTCTTCTGCTTGTATTCAATGTATTTTATATTCTATCAGTATCCAAAGGAGAAGAAATATCATTTCTATCATATGTTTTGCAAAGAGCATTCATTTCTTCATATGCAGGAAATGTTTTTCATTAAACAGTGCATCTGATCTAAACCTGAATTTATCAGTTAATGTGTTTTGTCCACCCTGCTAGAACTATTCTTTTTGGCCCAAGTACTCAATCTTGAGAGCAGATCATATTTCCAGGAAAATACTATGGAACATTCTGTTCACAAGTTGTTTGTGACAGAATCTAGCGAAAGAAGCAGCAAGAGACAGGTTTGTAGAGAATAGTTGGAGAAAAATCAAGGAGGGATCAATGGGGGAGTAGGGAGCAATGAACAAACGACTGAGGAGAGTTTTAAAAATAATATTTTTTTAGAAAAAAATCAGAAGTACTTGTATAGACAATGAAGCAAACTCAGATTTTGAGGAAAGAACAAACAAAAATGACAATTTTCAAGTCCAGAAAGAGGAGGAAAACAAATGACTAGTAGACAATTAGGTATGGAAATTGGGCATAATAGAAGGAGGTTGGCTAAGGATGATGGGGGGGGTTAAGTGGGGCTGAAAAATTAAAAAGTGGCTGTAGGACTTAAGCTGGTATTCCCGGCCCTGCCCCTAAAGCCTGTTTGCACTCCAGTAAGCAGCAGGGTTGCAGCACGCGAAGAGACAGAGGCTCATCAGTAGGCAGCAGAGCTGTGTCTGCTCCCCACCCTCTCTACCATGGCGCTGCCCGCACATCTGCAGCACGCCATGGTGGCTGTGCTCCTGCTGGACCCAGCCTTTCTAGAGAGCACGACTAGCCTTGCACCACTCCTCCCTCCCCATCAGGTGATTTGAGACATCATGTAGCATCGTTCCCATCCATTAGCTTATTATATCATGGTGTAGTATAGTGTCAATACACTGGGTCATAAAAAGCGGAGTTGTCTGTAGCTGTAACTGATTCAGCTCTTTGTTAGCAAGGCTGGATACTTCTAATCGAATAGCAGCATTGCTATTTATTCTGGTGGCCTTTCAGTGATGGCGAGGTATAGGCTGCCTCAGCTACATTATGCAGACCTAAAAGAGCTCAAAAAATTTGAACAGGTGTGTTGTGGGAAAAGAGTCTGTTTCTCCCTCTCAACCATCCTTCCTCCTCTCCTCTCAAAGAGCTTGCATTGAACATGGGTGAACAGGCTTTGGGTGGGAGACTGTGCAGGGAATGATAGTACAATCGAAAAAAAATAATCTGCCCCTCCATCTCCTTCACAAGAGAGTTTGTAGCTTTAGCTCAGGTCCAGTTCACTAGCTGGCTGCACAATTGCTTGTAGTACTGTAGAGATGGGCAAAAATGGCTGGGGCGGATGAGAGTGTTCCTGATGGAAATGGGTGCCAGTTTAAGTATATTTTATACATGTGGCCTCGAACGGCAATTTAGAAGTAAGGATTGATTTGGTGGAATTTTTCAAAGTTCTGGTCAGGGATTTTTCTGGAGCAAGAAGGTAGACAGAAGTTGAGTATGATGGGAAAGCCTGTGGAGATAGCCAATTTCCAGTCTGAATGCTAGTGTTATGCCATCACAAAACTGAAAACGTTGGAAAACAGTAAGAGCAGTTCTCTGTTGTAGTACGTTTTCTGCTCGTTTCTTACTCTTTTTATGAAGCACGCTGCTTTTTTTCAGAAAGGTCCAAGAACTTTTTGAAGATAGCTATTTTTTGCTACACTTGCATGGTAACAACAAGAAGTTAATTCAATTTTTTTCTAGACTGCATTTTCAATATTAAACCTAGAACAAAGCAGGAAAGAATTCTGTCAAGATTAAAAAGTGCTCATGGACAGTATTTTCTGTAATCTTTCAGTTAAATTTTTTCCCCCTTTGTGAGAGAGCCCTTATGTTTTCTACATGTGGCCTTCACCAATATTAACCTGTAATATATTTATCATATTCTTTTTGGATTCTAGCTCTCCACTTCAGCCTTAAAATTTCTGTGTGATCATTAGTATCAACAATTAATTGCATGTTAGCTGGACGTGATCTGCATAAAGAGCTGTGTAGAAAAAGCCACTAGCACAGTGCCACAAGGCATTAATTGGTGCAGAGAACCTGTGCATCTGTGGCATCACACCTGGGCACCTACTTGCCTGTAGCTACCAGATGATGGCAGCCTGGGAAAAATGGTTGTACCAAGAAAAGGCTAGTTGTCTGCATTTCCAAGGCCCTTTATGGTCAACCCGTGCTTTACATATCATTCACATTTGTTGTTGAGGTTTTAACTCTGGCCTCTAACTGGCCTGTTACGTCATCCGCTGTTACCCACTTGTTATGGTTTCTGGTAAGCACTTTCTATTTTTTTTCCCCATGTTTTCCTTCCTGTTCTGAGAAGGTCTCTACAAATACCCAAAAAGCTATCTTCTTATCCTCCTTCCTCAAGATTGCTTTTTTTTCTTTTTGTTTCTTTTGCTTATAAAAATTCCACTGAGATCCCTGCTATACTGGCAGTATTAATTCATTTTTTTTCTTGTTTAATTATTGCTATCTTAATATTCAATTTATAAAGTGATGGGATCTCTCTGACACAATATTTAGCGTGTTTGGGTTGCAGACTATCATTCCTAGGTATTCCAGCAAACAGATTAGCAGATTTTAAACGTTTAAATGTATTTTTATTTGTAATTTTTATTTTCATCTTGGCATGTGTATGATTACTTACAGTTGTCATCTCCTGCCAGAAATGCATTGGGCCTCATCTGCAGATTTTTGTCTCAAAAGATTGGACCCTGAACTAGTTCAAGGCTACTTGTCCTTGGGGTGATAAAATTAAGTTTTGTGGAGAGGTGGAGTAAATGGATAGAGAAAACATTGACTAGGGTTAGAGAAAGGAGATGATTAGGAATGAGTCAATAGGGATTTGGGGAAACGGAGCCTTAGTGAGAGAGTCTTTTGGTGTGGCAGCCAACACAAAGGAGATTTGGGGTGAGTTAATGTGCTTTGTATAATGATAGTAAAGAAGGGGCCATCAAGGTTTATTTGTATGAGACTGTGGGAAAGGGTTATTGTAGCTTCAAGGGGTTTAGGACTGGGAGAATCAGCAGATGGTTTTGATGATTGTGCAGGAGGCTGAGGGCTCGCTTCCCCTCCTCCTTCAGCCAGCCTGCCTTCCTCCAGGCAGCCAAAGCAGGACAGGGAAGCTCTTGTCTCCAGAAGCCTCCAAGCTTTCCTCTCGTAACGCTTCCCTCTCCTACACCTACGAGCTGCTGCTGCATGAATGGGACAGGACGGCTCCAAATCATCCGCTGACGCGGAAAGGCAAAGGACGTGGGTGACAAAAAATGGGAAAAACTTTGAATCTTGCTGTTCCTGGTGCTAATGAGAGAAGCCTTGACAATTTTTAAGCAAAGTGGATGTATCTTCATTTAGCATGAAGAACTGGAGGCCTTGATTGTTTGTGCAGCTCTAGATCTTACGTTAGAAAGGATTTTTGGTTTTAGTCATGTACTCTAAGCAGATGTTTTTTAACCTCTTCTAATCTGTAATTTCCAATATGAAACACTCAGATTGGAGGGAAGAGGCTGAAATGTTAGATTATGGATTAGAATCACTGATGCGCACATTAACTTGAGCACAAATCTGTGTTCAAAAATCCTTTCCTGTTGTGGTAATCTCTGCTACCGGATGCATGTGCTGCTGAAATCCAACTGCAACTTCTGAAGCAAACTTGCTTCAGTTGTGAGCGCAGGAAATGCTACTGCTGTGATGTTTTCTATTTACTTGTGTTCTAACTACGAATGCCTGCTGTATGTATTCTTAACATATGTTAACCTCTCTGTTGCAGTTCTTGCCAAGAAACTGTCACAAACATTTAGAAAAAAAACACACACACACACACACACACACACACACACACACACACACAGGAAACATTCCTATTGTACTGCAGTGCCTGGTGTAACTAATTGGGCAGGTACAACAGGAGAGTGAAGATAAATAAAGCTACATATGTATAGTGTTTAGGTAAAGTGCATGATGTTTTGCATCATAATTATAACCCTTTTAGATCATAGTCATCTCCAGAAAGGCACAATAAAAAATCTGTTAAATAAGCAAATGATGGAAATGTAGTCCAGCGTGAGATGTTCTCCCAGGCTTAGTGTTAACAATGTGAGGCAGAGTCAGGCCGTGGGCTGTGCTGCAAGTATTCAAAAATATGGGTTTTTTTTATTTTTTATTTTGTGTGTGCTTCTTTTTTTTTTTTTTTTTTTTTTTTTTCCCTGTGTGTATGGCCAGGGAGGCCTGCACAGTGTGCAGCCCAAGAGCAGTTATTTCATGAAATGAAACAAAATCGAGGTGGAAGGGAAGGAAATGCAACAGGACACAGGAGAAAATAGACTGTTTGATAACATATTAGGTAGTAATTCAGATAGATTTTTGCTTATACAAAGCAGATTAGAACAGAAAGCTTTAGCTCTTATATCTTTTTTTCCCTCTGGTAAACAAATCAGTACTAACTTGCATATGATTTCCCTTCCCCTTTCTTGTCCCTGGACTATGTATTCTTCCAGGCATGCAAATGTTTTTTTTTGTTTTCTTTAATTTGGAAAGTTTCTCTGCTCAGGAATGTTGCTTGGCACAGGAAGCACAGTAACAGACGAGAGTGATTGAAGTATTGTCCCTACGGAGAAAGTTAAGAAATAATATGAATGTTATGTTTAACGCTTTTTGTCTCTGCCTCTTTTTTAATTGAGATTACAAGTATAAAGTGAATGCACAGTAATGTAATATACATTAGTGGTTTCCCAAAGGGCAGAGCAAAGGAGTATGTGGTCTTATAATTTTTATTAAATTTCAATTACGAAATGGGTTTATGATAATGCTGTTTTTCATTCAAAATACTAAAACACTTTGTTACAGTAGCTTTTTAACAGTGTGAGTGTAGGCCGATATTGCACTTCCAGCAGGAGAATTTTAAACATGAAGAAATAAAATAGGAATTAAATTGCTGGCTGAGAAGAATTATGTTTGTTGCATATATACATGCAGGCAGAAGCAGTCTTAGCTTGTCTCTGCCAGCACAGGTTCATGGAAATGGATATAACTACCTATCTTTACTTACCGTATTAATACATATAGCTAATAGTGCAAATTCAGAACTGCTTGAGAGAATAGGCTACAGTCAAAAACAGTCTCACAAAAATAAGCTGACAAAACAAATCTAAGGCTACATAACAATATGAAGAAGATTTAATTCATAATCTTAGCAGAGGAAAATTTATAACCATCCATATTGCTTAAAAAGAAGAGTTTGGGGAGAAGAACAATTTTCAGTGCCTTACTTTTGAACTGGAGCTGTACAAATGATTTGGTTCATATCATAAATTAGATTGTTCCTAGTTCTAACACATCTGTGCAGTGGGCTCGCAGGCTCTTCATGGCTCAGGCCCGTATCTAATATCCATGCTGTATTCAGATCCACAGCCAAAGCCTGTGGCTTAGCCAAACGCAGATTTGGGTGAAACCTGGGTGGGTTCTGCTTAGTTGTTGCAAGCAGCTAGGTTTTGTTGCTTTCCAGAGCTCACGCTTTATATGCATAAAACTAGCTATGGCAGCTGTCCAACCTGCACAAGCACCTCATCATGGAAGACCAGTTCTCTAAATCTTGTAGATTCTTCGTGTGTTCTATGGTATTGCTAAAAGCAGTCTGTCTGGCTATACAGAGCTGTTTCAAGCAAAATTTCAAATATTGGAGAAAAATATATTGGGCGATATGTGTCCTACATATTGTGCTGTGTGACAGATTTCAAGGAGACCTTACTGCACGTAACAAATCAAAAATAAGATTTCATTTTGTAACACTTGTGTTCTTTTCATATATGTTCTTTCTGTTCTGATTTTTTTAAGACTGACCTCTTAATATACAGCCTCAACAAAATTGCCGTGTGTTCTTTGTTATACCAGACTCTCGAGTAGTAATTTAGAGTTTTCTTTGAATGCTTGGAGGTTGGCAGTACGCTATGTATTACATGAATTCTGAGAAAACGAATCCCTGGATGTCTTTAGGGAAGCTGTGATGCTTGCTTCTGGGCTCTGGTATGATGAACCTTTAAAGCAGCACTGTTTACTCTTGTCTTCTGGAGGCTGATGATGTGTCCTCAAACTCCGAGGTTTCAGCTGAGTGAGTGTAAGCGTGCTTCCTGCTGCTGCAGCCAGTGGCGTTCTGCAGGCACATCGCACTCGGCTGCAGGGCTCCTTGGTTGGTTTGTCGGGTCAGACAGGAAATGCTGAATGGTTCCAAAATGAATGTTAGAAGTTTCATTTCTAGCCAAATTATCTTGGCCCTCCGTCTTCTGCCATCTGGCTGAATCCAGCAGAAGCTCCCACTAATTTCTATATCTGAGCTTTGGTTGGCTCCAGCTGTAGACTAAGGACATGCAAGACACATAGGGCAATTTGCCCAACATAACTTCATCTATGCTTTTTGAGCAGTTGCTGATCAGGCTCAGTAACAGTGCGTATCATTTTTGATTCTTGTAGATGACTGTAGCTGTGTTCTTTACCCTGCATATGCATGAAAGCATGGATGACTGCAATAAATCACCATGCTCCTGTAGTAGTTCCTGTCCCCTCAGATTTAGCAGCGTTTTTTCTTTGGAAAAACGTTGGTGAAGCTTCTTCAAGGTGTTTTTAAGTAAAATATACCTACTATTATTATATTTTATCCCGAATTCCTCACCATCAGGAATAGCAGAGGGAGATGCAGTTTCAGATGCACTGTTGAGGCCGTCCAGCCTGCAGTTTGCTGCTGATGTAGTCCTTGTTATACTGTGCTGTGCACTGCAAATACTGACTCATAGGCAGCTCCAGCTGATGCTAGGCATCTGCTCACCTTCTTAGTTCTGCCTTTTCAACCTTGCTCTGAATTTCTGAATAGTATTTTGCATATATTTGCATGTTGGTATAATTTTCAGGCTGTTTTGTTGTGTTACCAGTGATACATTCCTCCCTTTAGAAAACTGGTTAGCAACTCTGGTCTGAGAGTTTGGCATATTAAGTGACATGCCATCACCAGTTCCATGCACATTCTGCCCTAAGCTGTCCCCAAGGGATATGAAGTCTAAGTGAACTTTGTTTTTTAGCTCTCATAGCTTCCACTGTGGTTCAAATGAACAGAGCTGGGGGAATAGATGAGTCACAGTATACAAAGATGTAGAGAACCAGAAAAGGTTGCAGATGAAGGAGGGTAGAAAAATTGCAGATGGTCCAGTAACTGGAAAATGTGTTTTTTTTCTTTTTTTTTTTTTTTTTTTTTTTTTTTACATTTGCAGCTATTTGCATCGATTTGTGGTTTTTCACAGCATGTTTCATGAGTTCTACCTTTAATAAAGTATAAAAAGAATGTATGGGATCTTAGCAGTGTGTACAACGCAATTAGAGATAAAAAAAATTACATTATTTTTCCATGTGTCATAAGTTAGAGGGCAAAAAGAGTGGACAGAGAGAGGAAGGGATAGTAAGATGTTTCCCATTTGAATTTGAAAAATGCTTTGAATTACTCTTACAAGTTTGTATTTTCAGTGAACAGTAGAACAGTTGAACTTCCTCTTGCAAATCTTTGAATTTCTAGTTGTTTATTTTGGTGGGGCATGCAAAATTCAGAATACCAACTGCATATAATAAGTGAGGCAGAAAACTTACTGAGAGATCAGAGGCAGATTTCCACTGATTTTTCCTGGATTTTGAATCTGGCCAATAGACATAGTAGTATATAATAGCACTGATTGAAGACAGTCACATCACGCTATTTGCAACAAACTTGTTCAAGGACCCAGGATACCTGTGAAACTTAAATTCTTGTCTAAAGACTGTTGCAATAGCAGTCGTTCATCTTAGGCTGTAGAGCTGCTCAGAAAATGGAGACCTTGCAAAGTATTTCATAGTTCTGTTACTCCAGAGAGCTTTGAATTCAGTTCCCTCTCGTGCTCCTTCTCTACGATGGTGCACTTTTCTCTGAATGTTTGTAATCCAGGGTACTGGAAGATTAATGGGGAAATGGAGGAAGACTTCATCAATTACTTTGAATAAATCTCAGAGATGTTATCAATCTGTTTGCAAGCCTTTCATGGTCATAGATTTTTGTTTTAACTGGGATTTTTTTTATTATTTCAGCACAGCTGTGCCTAGCTCCTCCACACCTGCATAGTTGAGAAGTAATTCTTGTAACTGAAGTTATTAATCACTTTGCCTTTTAGCTCCTGGAGTACACCAGTATCCAGGATTTTTTCATTCATTTCTTCTGCTTTTGAAAAAAAAATGAAATCTCTCCCCTCAATTTCCATTCTCTCTTCCTCTTAGATTCTGTATTCCATAAGGATAGTGGTTATAAAAGGTATGTAACTCTAGTTAATAGTAGTACTTGAGCCCTTAAGTATTAATATGAACTGTTAAAGAAAAAGATCCAATGACCTTTAATTTTATACATATTATTTCAAATTAAATGTATTCTTTGTATAGAGGAAATATTTTCTTGAACCAAAAAAGTTTTGTATGATTAGCTGAAAACAGATTCTTGTCACTGTATCTCAATGCATTGGTATCTTTGGGCTGATAGTAGTATAAACTAGTACTGTTGTTAATTCAGAATTGGCACAGGCTCATATAGTAGTTTTACTAATAACCAGAGGTCCCGTATTTGTTTTTCCTGGATATAATTAACTGGGCTTCCAGGATTTCTTTTTTTTCTGAAAAGTTCAAAAACAAAACAAAACAAAAAAAAAACAAAAAAAAAAACATTTTGCAGTTACATTGCTCCAAAATAGTGCTCTGCTCAGATATTATGCCAAGATAATTTCGGAGTAACAGTCAGTTAGAGACTCAACGTGGGACTGAAGTGTTTGTGCAGTATTTTTGTCTTTTTAAACCATTAATAAACAATCCTATCCAGCCTTTGTCTTTCAGAGACCTTGCTCTAATAAACAGTTGCTTGTTTGTACCATGAAACAACAAATTAATTGGAGGCGCTGGGTTGAGTAGTGAGGCGGTTTGTATGCTTCAGAGTAGTAGGTTCTACCAGCGGCTCGCGAGCGCGTGCCAAACCGGGTACCGTTGAACTCGCCGTGCTTTACCCTTGCCCTGATGCTCCCGGGAGCGTGCTGGGAGCGCTGCAGCGGAGGCCCTCCAGCGCCTTGGCGTCGCGGTGCAGCAAATTTGCGTGGTGTAGGAGAAGGTTCCTCGAGTAGCTAATATGTGGGTGCCGGGGAGTCAAACTGCTAAAAATAATTCCTTACATGGATTTCTGTCTCTGTGTATCACTTCAGTAGAGTTGGAGTGCCATACAGTGACTTTTTTTTGTTGTTTTTTGCAGTTCAGCTATTTGCAATCCTTCTTTTTGACTCCTCTGGACGTTTCTGGCTTTGTCTGAGCTGTGGCTGGGAGGTGGGGGGTAGAACATGCAGGCAGCCCGCAGCTCGTCACGGGTTGTGAGACCTGTTCAAGGAGCTGCAGGAGTAGTGGCTAATATACACTGAATTCTGTACTGCCAGGTCCTTGGGAGAGCTGGTTTGTGTACCTTGACTAGAGGTTCATCTTTACCTTATCTGTCGTTCAGATAATGTGACCAGCCATTTGAACAAAATGCTGTGAGCACTGATAGGCTCTTGTGTCAAAATTGGAAGATAAGCTTTAACAAAACACAACTGAGCAAGTAGCAGGGGTGACTGGATGAAATATAATGGCCTTTCATATAGTGGGCCAGTTCGAGACATGATCCTTTATTCTGCTCTTGAAAGATACAAAGCTATAAAATATATGTTATTCCATTATTTTTCTTGCTTCTCCTCCCTTCCCATCTCCCTTTACTTCAGTGGATCCATAAAGCCTCAGAAAAATCTGGTGAGTGGCATGCTTATCCTTTGGGAAGTGAGCTGTTTTACTCGTATTGCTCCCCAGAACAGCAGCTGAGAACAGTGGGAAATCAAGTGCTGGCATTTTTGTTGGCTTTGCATTAAGCAACAGGAGAATAGGTTATTTGCAATGGAATTCACACCAGGTAGTCAAGATACAAAGATCAACATCAGTCAGCAGCAGACCACAGGAGCAGAATTGAAAGAACGGGCAAGCATTAAATAAGAAAGCACGTATGCAATTGTGCACGCTGAATGGCATCTCCACAGAGCAGCAGCAGCAGCGCAGGCAGCCTGTGTGCCCTAAGTACTGCTGATTCTTACAACCTGCACGCTCTGTGTAGACAGGCACTGGGGAGTGAAGGCTGTCCACAAAGCAAGTAGAATATTTTTGCATACTTCTACAGATCCCCTCTGAAATAACTGCAGTTCCGTCCTGTTTGTCTGTGAATGCAAACTGGGATAATCTTCCTCCATCCTTTTCCATCCGTTTGTATAATTCTTGCACTGCTTTAAAGCCCCTTATAATGGGGAGAAACCTGAACCCTGTATCTGAGATCTGAATAATCCTGGCCATCTTGGACTGAATCTCTTTATCATCTACAAGATGTTACTGTCCATAAAACTATAAAAAACTTTTATGTAAAATTTGGTTCTACTGCTTGACTTAATGACACATAGGAATTGGTGAGTTGATTCTGTGCATTGTGCAAGTAAGAATTCATTTTAGTGAGTCTTCTGTTTATCCTCTTTAACTTACAGTATGTTCCATTCATCTGGCGTAGAGACAGAATTAGAAGAAGGATGCTCGTGTCCTTACCTTTGGATAGATAAGTTACGATATTTAAAAATACCAAGTGGCACATAATGTCTAATTGTATCTGTGTCCTATTATTTAGCTGCCAAGGTGAAATGTGAAGAGCTGCAAGAGATTAAACTTGAAGTGAGACGAGTCGGGATTAAACTGAAAATACCACACACTTTTGTTCCTAATGCATTTGATACAAGATGAAATACGTTTACTAAAGCCAGAACGACTGTCCAGGGACATTGCTAGAACGAGTCAGCTAGATGTATTCTAAAAGAAGACACACAACATCTTACGATGTCGGTTCATTCTCACCGAGTGGAATAGCCCAATTCATGTAGAATTTCAATCAATACCTTTTGAAAATTCAGCTCAAATGATTACTTAGTAAAGAAAAGTCCATGCAGGATTTATTTTTCCTGAGAGAATGAGAACACGGCTGCTGACATTTACTTTTCCATGAGGTGTAACACACTGTGCCCCCTCTCAGATATCAGACTGTTTGTATCTGAGGTTGTGTGTCTCTCGAGTTTCAAGGGGTTGCCTGGATGTTAGCACATAGTACACAAGAGGATTGTGTAGTGGGATGTATGTGATGCTTTTTTCATTTACTTGTAGCGATTATGGCTTACTATGTGTGTTTACATATCTATGAAGTACATATAAATAGTGCACCAACTTACAATTAAATAATGTTTATAATGTTGCATTGCGAGGTTCTGTACCCAATATGCTTTGTGACAGAAGATGCAGAAAAATTTGTAGTCAGTTGTGCAATCGTACGTGCTTGAACGCGCAATTCCTGCCTTCATCTATACTTTATATTGCAGATCACAACTTCCAGGCCTAATTCAAAACCTGATAGTTTGTTTTGCGAGCTATCAGCCTTACTGCGTCTAATCAAGTCTAAAATCTTCAGATGATATTTTTGAAACAATGTATTTGTAACAATGTATTGACGTTTCACTGAAAGCTGATTTTATTTAAATCTTAGTTTCTTATCCATGTTTTGCTAACATTCATATCAATGAGTGATTAATGAATATTAAGCATTATTAGTATACTTAATAGTCAAACTAAAGGGATTGTAAGCCTGTTGCCTTTCTGTTAATTGGCTGCCTTTCCTTTCTAAGCTGCTTTGACCAATGAAATGTAATTGATTCTTGCTTTTTTGAACTCTTTCTTTCTGATCTAGATGATAGTTCAAGCTGCTAAAATATCTTGCATCTTGGGATATAAAATTTGAGAATATTGAGAATTGATTTTTCCCCCCTTCTTCCTCTTCCTCACATTTTTCCTGGGCTCCATGCTGGCTAGACCTTGGAGCTGCTAGGAGAACACAAAAAAGAAGGAACGGCTTTTGGAGTGAAGTGTAGGCATTTACTAATGACTGGAAACCATGATAGCATTCTTGGCATCCACTTGGTAATTGTATATAATCAGATGCCTCCTTTTAGTTAGTGGTTTGTCAAATCACTGGTTTATAGATTTTTAAACATTTCACTCTGTCTCTGCGCAGCTCTAAGGTTTCAGTTTAAGGCTCAGTCTTATCGTCCTGAAATTGCAGTTGATGACCTGGAAGGGATACTTCCTCCCCTCCCCCCTTCCCGTATGCTTTAACCTTTTGTCCTTTAAAAGTTATGAGGGAAAGAGTAAAATTATGCTTGTTTTTAGCATAAGAACAGTCAAATATCCGGGAATTAAGTTGTAACTAGGAACCACGAAATCCGTTCAGTCTGAAGGTTCGTGCATCCCGAGCGGGGAGGCGGGGAGTGCTCAGTCCTGGCTGACGTGATAATTTTTGACTCTGCGCACGTACCTGCGAACGAGGTGGTGTCCTACAACAGGAAGTCCCTCCGGCAGGAGTTTGTCTGTGATAAAACTCTGTACAGGGCACAAAGATAGCTGCTATGTAGCAATGCCCTTCAACCACTAGCGCTATTAAAAAAAAAAAAAAAAATAGCAGAAGGACTCTGTTAGTACAGATGACTAAATTATTTGTTGCTAATTCATTATTTGAAAAATGGAGTCACCTTTTTTGTTTGTGTTGGACATAATCTACAAACGTGTTTATTAGTTGTGTGATGTTGCATCACTGATAGTATAAGCAGGTTCAGCTCAGTACTTTATATGTCCCTGCTCATCTTTTTGTTGAGTATTCTTTGATAAATTACATTAAAGCCTCAAAAGCCACCCTCAAGCAAGAGAACCCAGTTGTGTAAAGGACATTTATAAAAATATAAACTAAAAAAGTTGTCCCAACCTTCCTTCCTTTGTAGCAACCTACTGGAGTAAGTGTATCTTTTAGGGGAAAAAATGAAAATATTAATTGAAATATTAAAATTTTCTTTATCATAGTCCCTTTATGATAATAACGTCTAATTTGGTCAGTTGCCTGTTTTGGTTTGAGTAGTTAATAGAAAAATTCAATGAGATCTTTAATTTCTGTCTACAGCATCTGATGTGCAAACAACGTTCAAAACAATCTGAGCTTCAAAACAGGAAATCTGCAAAACGAGCAGTGGTCAGCGACCGTTACATTACTCTATGAGGGCAGAGTTAGACCGAAGTTTTGGGGTATCTTTCATGGTCTGGAAGCAAATCTTATTTAGTGTATGATGATTTTATGTCAGCTCTTTGTTGCCAAGAGAAAAGTAATAGGTTTATTACGTTTCCACAACAAACTCTCCAGAAAGATTTCTCCACCTTTCAACTCCACTGGCTTTGTCACAGTTGTGACAAAATCTAACAATTTACTGAAGTGTGGCCAAATCCTTGACTTGCCTTTGGTTCTTCTAAAGACTAGTGATAATTCTCAATGGATTCAGTGGCTGACTTGCTCACACCTTGTCTCCCAATATCTAGCTGCTCTCTGTCACCAGGCTTTGCATCATGCTTTATCCACATATGGTGCTATCCTAGGAAACTGGAAAGCCCTGATTTGGAGTTTGCAGTGTATCCGTAGTGCCTCCCCCTTGCGGGACTTGCAGGTGTGTAGTTCGGTGATGAAGCGCCGCTGCAGCAGAGCGGGTGGATTTGGCACTGTACGTCCAGGTGCGTGTACGAACCAGCTGCCTCTCAAGCTGTGCAGCCGAGCCCATGCCGCATGGCTGCGCGCCTGAGCCTGGCGCTATCGTGAAATAAGTAGTGTTCGTAGACAGAATATGTGTGTGTATAGACACAAGATTTTGGTCATACTCTTTGACAGCTGTAGGGCAGTGCAAGTCTCTGTCTGCGGCAGTTGCACTGCTGTTAGAACAGTCTTTCTGAGTTTATTCTTTTTAAAAGTACGCCTTTTTCCTAGTTGTATACTATGCAGCATGTTTACTGCACATGTGAACATATGTTTTTCTACCTATTATCTATGTACACTATAGGCTTATTCTGTAACTTTCACAAACCTTTAAAACTTTTTTTTTTTACTTTTTGAAAATGTTATGTATTTTGAACACTGCATATTCTGAAATCAATTATACTGAACCATCTGAAAATAATGAGTACAGTATGACCCACTTCTCTATATCCAACTACTAATCACCTACAAAAATTCAGATGTGTAGTCTGCTGTCCAAATTGCTACTGTGCACGAGAAGTAATTCTTTGTAGGAAGAAGGAAATGATTTGGAAAGAATTATTAAAGAATCAGATACTTAAAAAGTTCTTCAAGTGCTTGATTCTTGACTGAAAGAAAAATATAACTTGAAAGAAGGAAATGCATGTCTCTATGCAAGTGACACATGGAACAACATAAAAAGGTGAGGAGTATGCTGATGATAAAAACAGAAAAATGTTGTTTTAACATAGAAAATAAGAGGTTATTGATGTCCTGTGTCCGAGTTAGAAGTTAGCTATTGCTCTGTGAAGATGATAAGTATTACATAGAATAGCGAATTTCCATGAAGTTAGTTTTACTACATAAAATTTAAAAATAGTTTGCAAAGTTTGCTGCAAACTTAATAAATGTTGAGCTGGGCTAAAAATCAAGTGGAACATGGA
The DNA here is from genome assembly GCF_028389875.1 of Rhea pennata. Lineage (NCBI taxonomy): Eukaryota > Metazoa > Chordata > Aves > Rheiformes > Rheidae > Rhea > Rhea pennata. Next base: position 26,725,738 of record NC_084669.1, read on the forward strand.
TTGTGAGAAATATTCAATTGTGTCAGGCCCTACGCTTTTTTGAATAGAGTTTTTCTAGTAATACTTCAATATACTCACTAATGTCAGACCCCAAGCAAAAGTGACACATCAGAATGTAGTGCGATTCAGTAGTTAAACTTGGTATGAGAAATTTCTTCCCATAGACATTGGGAAATGTCTTAATGTTGGATTCAGTGGGACTTTCATTAAGCCTCTTAAGAGTTTTATTGGAATTCAGTTTTCTAATTCTGATCTGGCAAGATTTGTGTAGAAATGGGATATGAGCGGAAGAATAAAATTCAATAACTATTTTTCTTACACATTTTAAATATCCTTGTCAAGTGTTTTCACATTTCCTTGATTTTCAGTTTTTGGTACCTGTCTTAACAGTTGGAATTTTTGTTAGCACAAGGCTATACAAAGCGCAAAACTTGAATTTATGGGCCAAAACTTTTACTGAATGGAAATTTTACAGACAAAGTACTAAATTATGCTCATACAGTGGAAGAATTTAAAGTCTACTGTAATAGACTTGTCTGAAACCACATATTTGCTTGTAATAAATTTGCTTAACTTTAATCTTCTTTCCCTTTCCTATTGTATAGCGAGGCAATAGCAATAACTATTCCTTTGTCTTTTTGTTAAATCAAGAACGCTTTCAGAGAAAAAATAACTTTTTTTTTTTTTTTTAAAGTAGATTAATACCCGTGAACGGATTAGAAAGAAACTTTTGCCAGATCTCTGGTCTGTTACATGTGATCTGCCCTACCAAAGGGGAGGGACTTTGAATTTATTTTTTTGTTCATCACACGTGGAAGTTTACATCCAGTCATTTCACTCGTAATGTTATGCTTGGTCATACTTTTTCTTTAAGAAATGAATGCACTCGGTATGCAGTTTTCCCTTATGTGTATGAAATCCTACGTTTGCTCATTAGATCTGTATGAACTCACTCCCGTGACATTGGCCGTTAAAGAGGAATTGCTCAGGGCCTCTCACCAATGGCTTTCGGACAGAAGAGGTCCGTGTACTTTTATTCTCTATGTCAGTATTGGTGATCCGTCTGTGTGTTGGATGTGTGTAGTCCAGTCTGGTCTTTACCCAGAGATTCACAGAGCTGTTTTTCTGCTTCCTTTTAAGACACGGATCCAAGTCCAGCTGCTCTGACAGGCTTCTGTGTCAGACTCTTGCTCCCATTTCTGCTGTTTGCTTTACATCTCAGTGTGGAAGTACAGTTTCCTTCCTTGATTGTAAGGAGCAGGGAAGAGAAGGGAAAAATCTGCCTGTCACTGAAATTTGCTGGCTGGGACTGGAAGTGGGATTGCCATGCTTTGCAAGAGCAGGCGAGGTGGCCAGCTCTGCTCCTAGGTCGCAGTGGAAGCACCGAGGGAGTTAGGGCTGCTCTGCTTCAGCTTTGCTCTCCGGCCTGTAGAAATTTCCTTTCAATTGATTGGGAGTTTTATCTCAGCCATAAATCTGATTGTATTTTAATTCCACAGTTCTAACTAAGCGCAGTAAGATCTGCGGGTGCTCAGTGCCACTGTAAAGCAACCTGTGCATCCTTTACTGACTCCTTGCTACTAAAAGAAGGAAAGCAGTAGTAGTAATCACAGACACGTTGCCACGTTTCTTTGAAATTGTGGTTTGATTTCTAACAAAAAGTATAGATGGACTGTAGTCTGTGGGATTTTTTCTGTTTTCTTTTCTCCTTTCTTTCTTTCTTTTTTTTTTTTTTCAGGTTCATTTTGGGTTATTTGAAATGAAAAATTCCCTGCAGAGAAGTAATAGTTTCTTGTCCTAAAATTAATACGGTGTCTGCAAACTGAAAAGATGCAGCTGAAATTTGACTGAAAGACCAAAACAGAAGTTCTTTTCACATATAAAAATCTACAGAGACCTTAAAATACAGCTGGTTGGAACACTTTCATAGAAAACTTTCCCACTGAGAAAGTAGTTTTGTTGAAACTTGAATGTCTAGCTCAAGTTGTAAACTGTGATTACTTTCTTCTGAGCAAGGAAAAATGTTGTTTAGAGTTATCTAACTTGAAGACACATCTTAACATACATTTTCTTGGATAATATATTTTCTTAGATGATGTGATTAGATAGGGTAGGGCATTTTAATGAGTCAGACGAAAATGAAGCAAAAAGATACAGAATATGATGATACTCTCATTTTTTTTCATAATCTTTGTGTGAAAATTTCAGGAAGTTTTCTCATTTTGATTACAAACAGATGACCAAAGCTGTCTCCAGGATGAAAATGCAGTTTTCCAGCTCAGTCTTGTTTATACCAGTGTGCATAGAATTTTTTTGGCACTTTAATAAGCTAACTCAGGAATTTTTAAACATAGTTTGTCGAGTACTGCTGTTACAGAAAGTTGCTTGCTACCTTGACGTGGGAAGGTCCTGGCTCCCAGGGGCCGTATGTATGGCCAATACACGATGCATCTTTAGCTTCACCTGTTTCTGTCGCGGAGCGGTAGCTATCAGTTCTGTGTCTGGTCAAGTACAGGCACAGCAGTAAGTGTTGTACTATTTTGGCAGTGCTTTGTGCCTGAATAGCCATTCCCTACCCCTTCCAGAAAAAGGGTGGCAGGCAAAATATTATTTATGTGAATATGTTTGTGTGTTAGACTTCAGGACCTCCTGATTTGCCGGATTTGCTTAGCACCAGGTTCTCAGTAATACTGCATGGGCTGTGGAGGGATTGTGCGGGTGTTGCAAAGCAATAGCGCTAAGTGCTGTTTGGAGCTTCTCATTGAGACAGGTTTTTTTTTCCTCCTGACTGCCTAGCATTTGATGTACAAAAATTCTTACAGCGCAAAAGCAAATGCAAACATTGCTAGAAAAATAAACCTTCTTTGTAACTCTAATAATGATATCAGCAGCTCGTGTGATTTTTTTGGGGGGGGGGGGAGAGTGGGCCTTACAATATATGATTTTTCTATTTGTTTTTTTTTTTAATGAAACTAGCAGCAGCTTTATATATGTGAGCCTCTCAGATACTATTAAAAATACATAGAGACATGCATACTTACCAAGAAAAACAGGAAAATGGCCCAAATATGTCCTACCTGTTAAGAAATTTCTTGATCTTCTGTGATTTTTAAGCTATATGCTAGAGAGAGTCAGTGTAATGCAGGCCTTTGCCTCTTCAGGTGATGCAAGTAAGTAGAGAGATCAAGGAAAGCTCGACAGGGAGATGCAGCTGGCCAGGTGTTGGGGGATGGCACCTCCTGTGTTTGGACAACACGAATGTCCCTTGCAGCCGGGCAATGGGACCAATCCGATGGGAGGAGCCGAGGAACAAGATTGTGCCTGCGCTTACTGAGTGGCCTAGTGCTGGGACTTGCACATTATAGCATTTACTCTGGTTGCAGCGCTCTTGTGCAACCAAATTGGAAAAGCCTCAGCTACAAATGAGAGATGCCAGAATCACGCTTTTGGTACAGAAAATACAGACCCAAAGCATCAGTCTTTTTATGAAAGTTTAAGACTTAACATATCTGATATTCATGGTTTCAGATGGCGCTTTTGCAGGATGAAGGTATTTGACTACTTTTTCTTCATTTTGTTTCAAAAGGAATTTTTGTATATGTATTTGAAGGACGCCATATGCATACCACTGGCCTTTGTTTCACTGTCGTCGTCGTCTTTTCTTCGATATTCTATCATATCAGCGCTAAACAACTTTTCCTTGCAGAAATCTGTGTCTTTTTGCATGTATCGTAAAGACAGAACTACTCCTGGAGTTCCTTGCAGCTTGGGGTTAGGGAAGCATGTCTGCTCACAGTTCAAATGTCTCGTGAACATATGGTTCATAAGGGCACCGAAGCTCTAAGAAAGATGGAAAACTAGAATGTATCCCTTTTAGTTTTACTCTCAAAAAATAATTTCCGTTGTAATGCTAAAGACATTAAAGAAACAATACAAAACCTCTCACGTAACTGTTTTTATCTTTGTCCTTCCTGTACCTGCATGGACACACGTGAACATAAACTATATTTCTTTCACTAAATTCAAAGCACTAGACGCTGCTTCCCTGACAAATTTGTGCTCTCTTATAAAGGAGGTAAATATAACCAATTCCTCAGCTTGTCTTGTAGATGAAATAATATTTTTTTAAGACTTCTGTATGGAAGTAAACGTTGTGTCAAGGTGAATGCATACTGACAAAATAGCTGGGTGGAGCCTGTTGCAATAGCCATACTTTTGCATCCTAAATATACTACTGTCCTTGTATGCAGAGGAATGAATCCCCATAAGCATTGCAGTGCAGTTCTGGTGAGATGATTCACCTACACATGAACCCAGGAAAGCTGCAGAAAGCTTTCAGGGAGAGGTGCAGCATTATAAATATTTTAAATCTTACTGTGAGTAGGGAAAAGTGTGACATATGGTTTACATTTCAGTGCCTGCTCCAGTGCCGTTATTTTAGAACCTGTCGCTTTTCGTAGGCTATGCACTCATAGACAAATGCCATCACTTCAAAACCAATAGCTAAGCTACCTCTTTTCATACAATTTCTTTCAGTTCCAGCTGACAGTTAAAAATGTTTGTTGGTTTTTTTTTCTCCACCCTGTTCTAAGTGATCTGACGTAAAAAGACTGTAGTATACAGCTGAGCTTGAAATACAAACGTTCCCTTTGAAACTTGTAACATCCCACCTTGTCTAGAGCACAGCAAAACCATAGAAGAAGAATCTCAATGTCTGAGTGAAGCCATTCACAGATACAGGCATTATCTGGGAAAAGGGAGAGGTGCAGTTAGAAGCTGTTACCAAGTGGTATGAAGAAAAGTTGCTTGTTCCTGGTGCAAAGCAACCGCTGTTTTCATTTTTGTTTGCTTTTTCCCCTCTTGGCATGTTGCTCAAATGGCCACAACATCTCTTACTGTACTTTACAAAGCATTGCTACCATCACTAGGGGAAGAAGACAGGGTAATGAAAAGACATGTCCAAGATACTTCTGCAGGCCAGCAACAGCCCAAGATTGGGACCTAGGTCTACTGAGTTCTACTTCTGCTTTCTATTCACTAACCTTTATGTGCTTTCTTGGATTTAAGTGTGTATAAAATAGTATGAAGAAGTCAGGACGAGCAAATAATTCATGATATAAGATGGAAGCTTTGGAAATAGTTTGTTGTATAGATTGTCTTTTCAGTATTGTGTGACAGGAATTCAGTATTTCAGATCCAAATGTCTTTGAACTGCCTTATGAAAGATCCAGAACTGACTGTCTAGACCTTTTAGCATTTCTAGATAATGGTTAGTTTTCAGTTGTAGCAATAAATAACTTCATAGAATCACAGAATGGTTGAGGTTGGCAGGGACCTCTGGAGATCATCAAGTCCAACCTCCCTGCTCAGGCAGGGTCACCTAGACCATATTAGACAGGTTCCTTTTGGAGCCTTGCCAAAGAATGTTTTTGGATGGCATTGATACAGCTCATGTGCAGCTGTATTTTCAGAGCCCATCTATGTATCTTCTGGCTTAACAATACGGGGTGATTGTAGAAATACTATCCCACAGGGAACTGAAGATCTGCCTAGATAAACACAAGTGTAGAGCTGTTCAGGTAAAATTAAATGCTGCTTTAGCGTACTGAAATAAACTACTTGTTCTTTGAAATCTTTAACAGCTCTGTTTTGATTCTGGGTTTTTTTTTCTTTGGTATATGTTGCTGCATTTTTTAAAGCTTGATTATCTTTCTGAAAGGAATAACATTCAATTATAAGTTGATTGCTCACAATGTAGAAATTACTGGGTGATATATGCAGCTTGCATTATGCAAGATGGCAGAATAGCCAATTCAAGTAGTTCTTTCTAGCCTCCAGAAGCACAAGTTTTGTATTAGTTAAAATTCACGATGCTTCATACAGAGCTCTATGTGTACCTAAGCTACTGCAAGGTGAAAAAAGATGCAAAAGATGCAGCAAGCATATTTAAAATTTTGAAGGTTTTATTTGTTCTAGAAAAATTTTATTTCCTATGAAAGCTGCTTTTTTTCTTTTTTTTTTTTTCTTTTCCCCCTAGACTCTAAACAAAATTGGAACTTCAGAGGGTTATAAGCCAGATAAGCAATATACCAAACTGGGGAACACATCTAGCATTTAATTTACCATGGGCATGGCAATAACATGGAAAAGAGTATTTTTACATGCTTAATGCATAAAATTAAATGGTCTCTTATTAAGAAGATGCATATCAAGATGACATAACTGAAGTTAGTTCTTTATATACACAATGCAGACCTGCTATTGCCTTCAAATTTCTTACAAACTTTGTCCTTGCTGTGCCATGTTTAGACTGTCCCAGGTAGGAATCCAGGCCTGACTTACTTAAAGGCAGATTGGACAAAAGATTAAGAGAATGTAATGTTACTAGAACTGTACTATGCTAAAAGTAGAAAGGACATGGCTAAAGCAACCCAGTATTCAGTAGAATCATTTAAGATTGCATTCTCTCTTCCATATATGTTATTCTTCTCGCAGTATAATTAGGATAATATCTGACTATTAGTAATAATCAATAGTAACTCATTTTACAGTCATTAAAGAGGTATGCAGAAGTGTGGATGTAACAGTTTACATTTAACAGTTTGTTATTAACTTTTATAAAGGTCCTTTCATGGAGCCAAACAGTTTTGTGTGCTATTCAACAGGACAATTAGAAATAGGTGAGTGCATAAGTGGGATAGGATAGTCAAGAATCCATAAAGAGTTCCTGATTACCTTCCCCCCCCCCCAAAAAAAAAAAAAAAAAAAAGCCAAAAGGTCTTGTATTATCCTTTTTTCTTTCTTTCTTTTTTTTTTTTCCAAGCTGATAGACTTACACGTTTTAGATACTGGGGTATTGACCAAAAAAATAAGGGTTGAAAATCAGATACACTCCTGGGTCTGATAGAAATCCTAACAAGACCCTTCCTCCTCCTTTCTTTCCCCTTCCCCTACCAATTAATTAACAAGGATTTGTCAAGGATTTCTCTTAGAATTGGGAGACGTTTGGTGAAATGAAATGATAAAGCTTTAAGCTGTGTTGTTTTCTGAGACAGTCACTGGAAGAGACTGTTGAAGAGCAGTTGAGTCCTGAGGATGAATCAATCAGTCTGAGGTTTCAAAATACAGAATCTGAAAGGGGAGGGTTGCAGAAATGGTTTACTGTGTCCTGACTGAGAGACAAGGCACATGCTCTGTCATCTAACGGAGAAAACGCTCTAGGTGTGTGTTGTTTGTTCAGATACAGGTATGTCCTAGCCCAACAAATCTGGTTCTGATGTCAGGGTTTACAGATATTGTTTGAATATACTTAGGGAAAATATGGATATATGGATTTTTATGTGATTCACTTAAAAAAGCCAATGTTTTGGGGAGAACAATTTCTGTAATTTCACTTAAAAAGTGATATATTACTAGAGGAGTTTAGTGTTTAAAAAAAGGCAGGGAATGAGGAGGAAGGTTGGCTGTGACGTACACTAGTGTGAAAAGAACAGATGATATTATTTGAAATATCAAAGTGACTTAGGTGTCTTTTTCCTCTTTCCCTACTTTCTCAGGAAGGATCTCAGTCTATTCCTTTTGAAGTTAGTAACTGTAACTATAACCTAGCAGTCTTCACTGAGGGCATTACTGTGAGCCTGCTGATTGTAGGCACAATTCAACGAAACTCAGTGAAATCCTTGTCTCGTTAAAGTTGAGAGGCTTGCTGTTGATTTCAGTGGAACAGGCTTTCACTTGTAGTCTTAGAGCAGTAGGAGACATTCAAAATGTAAGCTAGATTGCTATTTTAGTTGTTTAAAAACCAAAAGTTCTCACAGATCCTTTCTGGAAATCATGAGCTACGCTCCTGAGATTGGAATCTGGGCTACCTATATACCAGTGTGAAAATCTTCTCCAAAGAAGTAAACAGTGAGAACATATGCTGCTATTTAAATCTTCATTGAAAATCAACATTTTTTTTCTTATCCTGCTGAATCATTTTTGCTAGAGGAAAAAATTAGAATTTTTGTTTAAACATTGAACTTGGCAAATAAGTGTGATGCTGTAAACAGAGGCCAGGTGCAGGGCTTTAAAGTACAGCTTGCTGCTGTGTACACCGTGAGGGGAGCAGAGGGGTAGCTTCACCTCCCCTGTCTGTATCTCAAAGCTGTGCAAAACCTCAAAATGAAAGGTGTTTTTGTTCACTTTTTTTTCTCCCTGCTTCCACTGCCTGTGGCAATATCCAGCTGAGTTTCAGAGAGCCTTTTTACTTGTTATGGTAAAGATTTTGCCTGACAAAAGTCATATTTTTATTGTGAAAGCCTTCATTATACAAATGACATCAATAGCTACCGTTGAAGCCAACCATATCTTGGAGTTTCTTTTGGTTTCTTTTAAGCGTAAGCTAAAACTATAGGTTTCACATGCATACCAAGTCCTTCAGAGAATGTTTGTTCAAAAATGATGAGTTGGAAACTTATAAACAGCAATTGAAGAATGATTGACAAGATTCAAGATTCTGTGAGGTATGTTAGCCAATATTGTTAAAGTTATCTCAGCCTTATCCTACAGTGCTTGTGGAAAACATCAGCTTTGCTGAAACTGTAAGGATTTAGGGAATTGGACTACTCTTCTGCCCTCAATACACGCTGAATCTTATACAGCAATGTCTTTCAGCTATGTTAAGATGGATTGCTGTGAAAGAAAATAAAAAACAAATACATAAAATACATGAAGTGATCAGGTGCTTCTTGTGCTAACCTATCACTACTGCCCTCTTTCAAGTAAGAATAAGTATACTCTGAGTTGCAATAATCTTTATATTTTTCCATTGTAAGTAGAAATAGGAGTAAAATGCAATTCTGGATGGACAATGAATGAGATAAAAACACTGCCTTGAAATATGAAAACAAAATTTAAAATGAGAATAAACAATTAAAATCTTAATTAGAATTTTGGAAAGTAGAAACTTTAATTTCATGGACCAAACAACCAAATCTCTAAGAAAGTATGTAGATGGTGGTGTGTGGATGTGAGAGCATATTCTGTGTTTATAAGCTCTGATTCTGTTTTTTCAAACTGCATCTCTAGGGCTTGCAGCTCTATCTCCATAGATGGTAAAGCTCATAAAGAGTAGTTGTATTATTCTTGTTTATTTTTGGATACTAAGCCTCTTCAGAGCCTGAAACAGTTCCAGAAGTAGTACAACAGCCCATCATATTAACTGTTTCAAATTTCCAACAGCCTTCTTAGTGTTGACTATGGGTTACTTTGCAGTCAATGACCTCCGTAGCCTAGGGTCTCCCTTTTCCCCACAACTTTCTCCTTTTGCTCTAGAAAACCATGTCTGGAACTTCTGATGGGAGCACAGCGGTGTATTGCAGCTTCTGCTCCAAGGGAACTTTTTCCTGGAAGGCTGGCCAGAGGAGCAGAAGAGGGTTTGGCTGAGATGTTGAATTTTACCCCTCCACAGGGGGGAAAGATATTGCCTGTTATGTTAGATGTACATTAGACAACTTAAGAAATGTATGATAAAAGACTCCTGGGAATTAAAAGCAGTTTAAATAGGTCATTTTACTGGTTTCATGTGACATTGTAGGGTGATTCTTGGCCCTATATTAAAATATGGAAGCCCAGTAGAAAGATTATCAGATTGCAAGAACTACATGCAATGTTATGAGTGCATTGACATTCAGGGTGAGAAAGATTAGATGGCCAGAGATGGTGTTGCATCCTATGGAGAAAGAAATATCTGGAGATCTTAATCTGAGCGAAAGCAGGCAGCCTTGTTTCCAGCTACTGTACTTACAGATTGTGTCTTGTAGGTCCAATTTAGTTTCTGGTACATGTTCTGTGTGCTGCCTTAGGGGGAAAAAAACAAAAACAAACAAACAAAAAAAATACTACTTTGCAAAACCGTTGCGGCTGAACAGGCATCTACACGCCTGTGATGATGAGTGTTGAGGTAGAGTCTTGTATAATCTACCATACGCCTTGGGACATTCCCAGGCAGTCAAAGAAAGAATCGACAAAACAAAACACAAGTAAAGTAGATAAACAAAAGTAAAGTAGATAATGATACTGGTCAAGTAAATTTCAGATATTTATGAGCTTTACTGAAAACAGCTTCATTCCCTTTAGGTAACCGAGCATTACCACTCTCTTCATGTTACTGTGCCATTTAAATGGGATATGATGCCAATGTAAAGCATAATGTATGAAAATTGTGGAAAGGAGAGAAGCTAACGACAAAGCGTTTGCTACATTTTCAAAGAATTGAAGAAAGCCTTTTTGTGAGGCTTTTCTGTCGACAGAGCTTTATATAGGCAACACTCATATCTATACACGTTAGACATAATTATTTGCCAGTAGATGGAGTAGTTTAATCAAATGTCTATCATTTAGTATCGTATCACTTTCTTGTATGACAATCTCCACAGCTTCCTGACACTATTAAACCCTTGAATGTTACTGGCCATGGCTCTCTGCTTTTGCTCTAGTGGCAAACAGTTAGTTACGTTATCTGTCAATAAAACCTTTTTTCATTTTTTCACACTTGGGTATCAGACTTACCTGCCAAAATTTTTAATAAAACTTCCTACATCTCTTTTTAGGAACTTCTTTTCCTGTCATGTGAACATGAAAGGACATGTCTCTTCTGGACGTAAAGAAGAGATACTTCAAGAGTGCAAAACAGAACTATTCATGATGCTAATATTAGACTGCTAATCAAGAGAGGTCATTTATCAGTGGAGGACAATATTTTAGGCTTTTTGCAGATTTTTACCTTGTCATTAGGAGGCATGTGATGGTTCTGGTTTTTTTTGGATATTATATGCAGTAGATAGTAGTTGTTAGAAAACAAAAGGTTGCCTTGGTGGATATATGCAGCAAACTTGTATTTGCTGAAGTTGGAAGTACTAATATGTTACAGATACACAACTGTGAAACCGATGTTGTTTCCCTTGACTTAGGTTTCCCTGGCTGTCAGCTCTGAGGCAATAACTTTTACAGCACCCAGATCTTCTCTTTTCCCAGCTGGTCTTCATGATGCCACAGTTTAATAGTTACTGCATCTATGATTCTTCTCACAGAGGCAGAATGCCCTATGTCTTCCCTCCAATAGTAGAGAAGAAAATTAATATTTCTGTTGCTCATATGTCTAGAGCTAGAGTAAAATACCCCATAATCCTTGACAGGTTTATGGCATCTGAAAAGCTCCAAAGCGTTCCACAGCCACTCCACAATAGGGATCAATAGGGATTATTTCTCTCCTCCTGCTTGTAAATATTGGATGTTTCATAGTATCAGCTCACCAGAATCATCTGGTATGAAGAAAGAATATTTTGAGTAAGTGAGATCATAAATGAGGAAATAGAAATTTGTTGAGATGGTAACAGTAACTTGCTTATGCCTGAAAGAACGAGTGATAAAGGTTTCTGCAAGGCTGCTTGCACTTTCGTTAAAGAGCTGAGAAGGGAGGATGTCGAACCTTGCAGCATTTTTTAGAAAGGTTTATGCTGAACCATCCTATTAGATTTTAATGTCAGGTTTGTTACAGACTTGCTAAAATTAGTCTATGATTGTCATCTTAGAGAGGTGGTAGATGCAGTTTGTAGACTTAAAAAAGTCAAGCATGGTCTGCTAATAGTAATTGCTTCAAAAGTTTATAAAAAATGTGCATGTTTGGAAACTAGGTATTACTGCTTCATGTATTATGACTGTGGTATTTCTGTTGCTCTTTGGACAGAGAAAATAATGTTGAATACTGCTTAGAAAATAGTTAAAATACAGAACAAACTTTTGTTCTATTTGTGAAAAAAATAGATGGAATGCAGTATTAAATATACTTAGGTATCAAAAATCTCCCTGATCAGATACAAACAGAAAAAATAAATGTGTATAACATAATCAAAGAACTCGCAATTTTTTTCCAGAATCTGAAGTGTTCAGTTAGCTCTAGTTTTCTAAAGTTCTAAAACTTAAAAATGTATATACATACACACTACATATATGTGTATGCATTAGCTGTACTTAAGGAGGGAAAAAGGAAAGGCCTTTAAAAGAGAATTCGTAATGCAGATTTTAGTTCTGACTTATCACTTAATTATAAAAAGTGGAATATAGGATTCTAAATACAATGGAAATAATGGCAGATTTTTGTGTTTATCTATGTGACTAGTGATCTCCCAACAAGTCATGGTTATAGCAGCGGCATTATATAATTAGACATATAGATTAACAAATGAATTAACAATAGCACCAATATTTTTGGCTACTGGGAATTCAGAGCTAGTTGTATACAGTTTCAATTATTTGTATGTAGGTTTCAGTGGTGATTCACGAGGGATTAATTTGACTTCCTATACTTGTTAATGATTCTGAAGCAAATCTGCAAAACCTGAGTTGTGCCACAACGTGGGAAGGAGGGGAAACTTAGGCTTGGGTAGTCTCCATTCCAATGAAAGTAGACAAGGACCCATGCTTTGTGTCAAAAAATCCTAAAATCTCTATTCAGCCAATAATAGAAAGTTGTTCAGTCTAAGGGCATGTGTCAGCTGCCTGGTGAAAGAAAGAAGGCAGGGAACTGTATACTAGCAAAATGAGCGCTCTTAAAAATTCCATGAAGAACAGGTAAAGATAAAAGTGCAGGATGAAAGCTTCAAAGCCTTGCTGACAACTGAAATATGAACATCAGATGTTTTCAAACACCCTTCGAATAGATTTCAACATTAGAACCTCATGCTTATTGCCTATATCCTAAAGTTTTGTTTGAAGCTAAACCTTTTAAGCTCGAATCCATACCTTATTCACTGCATCAAGTAACTTCTAAACAGATCCTTGCTGCCACCTTTGTACAGTTTGTCTGACCTGACTCTTTTCTTTTTGTGGCTCAACCAGAAATGTATGTTACCTACTTATTTAATTGTCCTTCTGTGGCCCATGCTTCTTGCTCAGTAGCTTTGATATATCAAAAGTATGATCTATTCTCTCCTCACCATTCTCATGTCTCCCAGGAAATTCTGTATCCACTTTGTTGCTGAGCTGTCCCTAAGTGCAAGAGCAGTAATTGTTTTTACATTCAAGGGCTTCACTGTAGGTTTCCTAGAAAGAAGATATGCAGTACTATATTTGGATATAAGAGGGTATTAAAAAGCATACTATCTTTATAAAATACTATTGGCTCTGGTAATACCAGTGCAATTCAAAATCATTAAAACTCCCACTGATTTCAGTGTAAGACAGAAGTGAGTAGAAGCCTACTTCTATTTAAGCTTATATTTAGTGCTTAAAAAAATGCTATTTTGTTTGTGATCTACTACTTTGTTCTCTAGCATGTAGTACTTGGGTTTTGTGATGCAGTAATGAGCTCTAGATCTACTTTAGTGAAACCTGAAAAACCTGTGTTCATTGAAAGAGATGTTAAAGCACAAGGAGTTTAGATGAGTCAAGTATCTGTATTCTACTAATATATCTATATATGTATTTTGAGCTGCTTATTTCAGAGTGAATTCATGAGGACAGTGCTGAAATAGTCATCTTTCTGGTTTGTAGCACAGCCCACCAACGAAGCAATGTTAAGTCAGTTCCTGGCTTGGGTTGGTGCAGGCTTTCTGCAGATTCTGTCCCACAGAAGCATTAGAGATGGAAGGAAAAAGGTTTTTTCCTTTCATTCTGTAAGTGCAAAGAACAAATAATCTTTATTTCATATGGTAACTATCTCAGTGTGGTAACGTTGCCTTTGTTTTCTCTGTCTTAGATTTCATATCAAGTTGATTGCTATCTTTATTGAAAAAAAAGATGCCTTGATGTAAAAAGTATAGTCTCAAGGAATTTGTCTACATCAGACTTTTTTTTTTAATGTCGAGTTATTTGCTGTTCGTGGTAGATACTCAACGTGTTCGTAAAAGCTGGTATGACATTCCATAGAGGTTTGTCCGAGGCTATGCATTTTAAATGATGTTATACTTCTCTGTAAAAGTAGTTCAAAACTAGCCATTTGCAGCAGCTTCTAGAAGCAGTTTGGATAATTAATGTATAGTGTTGTAGTATTTTGGCCCTTAGTTTTGCCTTAGGGCCCTGTACCCAGCTTCCATATCTTTTACTATTAAGGGGTGGACTTTACTCCTGTAGGTCCTTGGACCACACCTGCCAACAGGTTGCCACCTGTTGAGAGGCAACAAATTTACAAGCCATTTTCTGCAATAGGCCTAGAGGCTGCCAACTGGTGTTGAGAAGATGATGGAAGAAAGCATTTACATTAAATCTTCACAAAGATGTTCCTTTCAGAAGTCCTTCTTGACCTCTACAAATACGTATTCAGAGTATTAACCATAGCATGAATTTCTCCTTGCTGAGTGAATGTGTGCCCACCCAGTTCATCAAAATGTCCAGTCCTTGGATGTGCCGGGGCTGATAGTTTATTTTTTATTCTCATTATCTGACAAGCTTTTTGTCAGGATTTTTCCTGCCATGTGTGGCCAAAAGAAAGAGAGAAACCAGTAACTCATTAAGGACAACTTCTGTCATTTGCTTCTGGGACAAATAATTAAAAAAACCTCTTCTGACAGCCAGCAGGTTATATTTGTATAATCTGGATTTTCTGTTTCCAGAGTTGCCTCAGGAAATTGGATGTAGCAGGCTTATAGACAGCAGCGTCTGCAGGCTGTTAACGACTGAACAACTGAGTTAGCGTAAAAGTTTGTGACTGCTTCTAGCCATGCTCTTCCATTGGCTTTGGTGCTCACTCTTTCTTTCTCTGGGTTAGCGAGTTACAAAAATTCACAGAGGAATTTCATGCTCTTTTTGTTCTTTTGTTTCATTTGTGTTTTTGTTCTACTAGAAGAAATTATTTAAGTACTTCTTCAAGTATCCTGATGAACGGGTCTTCAAAACAGAATAAGCATTAACTTTTGTCTTGCTGATCATTATTCTCCTCTTTGTGCTCATGTAGTCCATTTGAGAAGATCCCAATAGACTTCTAGAGACCCATTTAGCTCTGTGGAGGAATATGGCTTTTTTTTTTTTTTTTTTTTTTATAAAAAAACAATTTACAGCAACATTACACAAAAAAATATAGGAAGCAAAGATGATCTTTCACTTTAGTTGGCATAAAATATTATAGCTGAGGTCCCTGAATCAGGCGCTGCCTTAAAACAATGAAATCAGGATCCTGAAGTCTGATAAACAGAACTGAAGAAAGATCAGATTTAAAGAAGGATTTGGATTTAGTGAAGCTCCCAAATTTGAGGAATGAAACCCTCAGCATTACTTCTGTTGAATGCTTGTTTTTCACAATGCTGCCTTTGTGCAACCACAGCACATTTTCCAAATTAAACTTTATTTGGACCTTTGAAAGACAAAAAGTGATTAAAATTCGATTATTTTCATCCATTTTATCCTCAGTACAGCAAACGTAGGAAGCGCCCATTTCTCAGAGCAGTTCCTGCATTTGGCTTCAGTGGTTAGTTCCCATAGTTCTGTTCCCCGAAGGGCTGGTTGTTCGGGTAGTCCTTCCCGGCACGTGTGGGGCTACTTATTAATGAGGCAAAGGGCAAAGAGCTACAGAATTGCCAAATCCTTACTGGATTTTTGTGCTCGCTAACTCGTGAAGTCTATCAAGATTGTAACCTATCCTCTCAAAGTAACAGCATGAAACCTTGAGGTTTGCATGACTGCATTTTGACAAGTTATTAAATTTACTATGTCATCCCATCTACTAAGGTAACTTACAGATCTGTCCCTACTGGGCTTTGTAGGTTTGACTGAGAACGCACTAAATTCTTGTATTTATCTTTCAGTCTGACCACAGCTTTGTGAATATGCTTCTCTGTACTTTAATTTTGATGTTGTAAGGAAAAAAAGCCTCAGAGTGCCTATATAGTAGTTACTGCTAAGAAAAGGCAAACAAGGAAATTCATTAAAATTTACTTTTGGAAAAACCTATTCAATTTTTTTATGTGTACATGTATGTGTATATGGATGCATGTGTATCTTCACACATACACTTTTCCCTACTGGATTGATGTGCATACAGCACTGCAAAATGGATCTGCCACCATCCGTGACAAGCTACTGGAAAGGGATTTGATTGAATATGACTCAGACGCTCAATCTCATTGTCCAATTTACCAGTGAATGCACTGCAGGCTCATTGATTATATGCAAGACCAGCAGGGAAGCCTTGGCTTGCTTCGTGGGCCACCTGTATTCAGCTGTTATGTACACCTCTTCCCTGAGAGCTGCATGTAAATGAATTGAGGTCACTTAAATTTGACAATACAGCCACATTTTTTATGAATAAAAAAAGAGTAGGAAACGTGGGCACAGCTCTTTCTGTGAAGAAGTTGGCATCATCCAGAACGAAGAGCATGGACTCTGAATCATCAGCTATGTTTTAGAAGTTAAGTAACATATCCTAGGAATCTTCTGACTGGTAGATACTCTAGATTGAACAGCTAGCTGTTTCTGAGAAGAGTGAAAGTCACTGTATCTGATCGGTGTGTGGGGTTTAATTTAGATTAAACTTCAAAGTTAGCAAAAATTTGTAAATGAAAATGGTCTTTCATGAGCAAACATGATTGTATCTCACATATTTGACTTTGCAATTATTTTTTTCCCAATGATTAGGCACATATGATGAATATAAGTAAATTCAGACCTATAGGGGACAAAAATTTTGCTAGACTATGCCTGTAGATATGCCTATTTCTCAGGAATACAAAATCACTTTCAACCAGAAATGGTAGCTGTGGTTTTCACTTCTGTGTCTTTGTGTCCCTACCGCCAAAGATGCGAAGGGTGGAGTGGGCTCAGTCGGGTCCCCTACTCTGAGTAGGACAACAGAAGCCCTTTGCTGGCTTCTGTGTTAGTTAGTCCCACAGGCAGTACTAATTACTGCATTGTGTTATACTGCCCACTGGCAAAACATCCCCCCCCCCCCATATTCCCTATTTTAGTTACTGTTTTACAGTTTGGTCTTGTTACTTGCAGATAGGCACTGCTAGGAAAATGGCACTACTGAAGTTTATACTGTCATAAGTCACCTGTGTGTGGAAAAAACCCCTCTGCACTGCGCTCTGTTTTTGCCTGGGAGAATGACGTTCTCCTGAATGATTGAATGATATGTTCTTCCTTCTTCAGTCAGGCTGAATTTGATCCAATTTTGTTCAGTCTTCTGGACTTTCTAAAATATTGTATGAAAGCTTCAGAGGCTAGGATGAGAGAGGATGTAACTAAATATTAGCTTTCTAGTCAACCCACTGTTGTAAAAGGCAACTTAGATGAACTGAAATTTCACTGTGATCTTCAACATCAACTAAAGCCCTGATCATCTGCGTCCCAGTTGGATGAAAAGGAGCAAGAATGTCAAAGAGCAGCAGCTTAATGTCTGCAGGAAATACTTTACAAGATAATGAAGGCTCACACCAGTGTGAGGCTTATCGAATAGTCTCAGTGGGAAGGTACCTTATACTATTGGGATATGTACTTTGCCAGAATTTTTTCAGTTTTCATGTAAACTATAACAGAGGAAATCAGCATATCAGTCTGACAAGTCATGTACAGTATCATTTGCATTGGTTTCCTGTTCAGAAGATTTTGGAAAATGCTAGCTGTTTCTTTGTACTGCTCCCTTAAAAGGGGAGATAACCAGGCCTTTTCTGGCACTGAGGGCAAGAAACTTGGGCCCCATGATAGGTTTATTCTTATTGCTTTCATGCCTGATATAAATATCTATTTGTAATGGCATCTTTTCCACATTGAGCAAATGTGAAATATGTCCTAATTTTTGTTTGCTAAGCATTGGATAATTTGCAGAGTGCGCTTACAGTCATATAACATGACAGACGACCTTTAATTTCCCTGTTTGTGGTATTTTTGGAGGAATTTTCCCTAACCAAAGCACTTCATCTGCTTAGGAGCTAGAAGTTTCAACGAGGAGGAGGAGGCTGGTGATGTTACAAGGGCAGCCTGAATATACAGAGTGGGTTACAAGCTTCTTGTAACACAGTGTGCTATTGCTGTTTGCACTGATCTCATCAGTTTGTTTACATACCCTGATTTTTACTCTCTCCCTGACCAACTCCCTGTACCTTGCGTTTCCTGTGTGCTCGTTTCAGTGCCGCTCACGCAGCGAGAACAAGCGATTCAAGCCGCCAGAGGAGCCTGCAGAACAGGCTGTACACACCTAACCCTCCCGCTGCCAGGAGCCGGGCCCTGGAGGAGCGCACTGCCTTTCCACTTCTGCTGTTTGTTTTTACATGGCAAGTCCTTAGTCCTGGGTTACCAAACCATTCGCCTCTCTCTGTTGCTGAAGGGCTGTTTGTTTTTTCACAGCGCTTAAAAGGAACATTCCCGCTGCCCGATAGGGGCTCTCAGCGTGGTCTTAACTCTGTAGTGCAAGCATCATATTTAGGTGCAAGATCTTCTGGTTGCTTTCCACAGAGGTTTTATCAGCACCCTTGTGCTCATGGCTATAAAACTGTTCTCTCCAGCCCTCTGCTCCTTGTCCTGTGAGTAAGGCTTGACATCGTTTATGTCGATGTAGCGCTTTATCTTGTAGGAAGAGGATTCTGCAACTCTAACCTGGGACGTCCAGATGCTGTGCAGACCTAGCAGTCTTTGTAGATCATGAGATTACGTCTTCAGCTCGTATAAATTAACATAATGCTTTTGGCCCTGTGTTTCTAAATGAAGATCAATGTTCTGTGTTTAGATGGTTTGAAAATATGAAAGTTTACTCACAAAAACAACCTCTTGTCCACTTGGTACTTTATTCTAGCCAGCGGAAAAAAAAAAGTCAGACATCTACTATTCTAAATATTCAATGGACTAGACAAAGATTGTTTTTAGAAGAAAAATCTGATCTCTGTTCATGATGACGCGTGTATTCTGGCATATGCTAAACTTTTCACCCTCTGCCACAGCTCTAGATTTGTACTTACGTGATTCTTTTTGAAAGATCTAATGAGTTGATGAAACCACATACTGGTAAACTCTGTAGACTGAATTTGTTTGTTGTGTATCCAAGAATTTCTTGTCATCTATTGTTGATATATTTGGCATTCTTTCTTATTATATTAGTACTATGTATCTCAACTGAAATCAACTTTTTCATTTTGCTTTGTTTTGTTCTTTGAATTGTTGTTTTCCTGCGTTTTGTGCGTCAGTGTTTCTCTGTTTAAATCTCTGGAATTTGAACCGGTTGAAAATTTCCCAAATAGAATTGAAACACTATTAAATATGCCCTTGTGCACCGTATTCCTATTCTGGAATTTAAAAATGCCAGAAATTCCAACTTCTCTTGCCCAAACTGCAAACGCAGACAAACTTTGTAGAAGCTTTTGCAAGCTTCAGAGAAACTTGTGAACTTTCACGTGTTTTTGCTGAGCTGAGCTGAAATTTCAGACACTTAGAGATGGAACAATATTAACTGATTGAATGACATTAAAGCCGGTGCCCCATAGAGACAAGCAGCTGAGTTACTGAGCGCACTGAGCTGTTTGGCTGGGGCGATAGAGACACCTCGAGCGTGGCTCAGAGCAGAGGCTTCAGGAAGCAAGCTGTTGTTAGGGCTTCAGATTCCTCCCTAACATTCAGTTCACAACAGCAGAAGGATTAAGGGTTTTGAGGAAGGGCTTGAAACTGTGAGTTTGTCAGGAGATGGAAAAAGGGGGGTTCAGAACAATCTGTGTTGGCTGCTTTCCAGCAGGGGATATACATAATAGCAAATGATGTCATATAATGGAGAACACAGAAAAATTCCTTAATCATCAAAAATACGAGTTACTGAAAAACAGAGAGAAATAGATGTTGGGAAAATACATTCCATATATGCCTGTATGTGTATATATGTATATAATATATTTTTGGCTTCCCAGTTTCCAAGAAAGCAGTAAGGACCAATAATATGTTTACATGATCAGTGACTGTGGCACTAATATGGAATTGGTAGAAATGGATGAAATGTGTTCAGCCTCTGCTTCCTTCAAACTTTTCATTAAAGTGTAGTAGATTACTGCAACAGAAATGTGATTCGTTTAAAATATTGACATTAAATAAAGCCAGATGTACCTAAGTAGCAAAATATTCAGAAGAAATGACTTAACATATAAACTATGTATGGATTAATGTAATTCCCTGTTCCTCCCCCTACTAAAATTTCTCTCCTTCACTCAAAAAAACCCAAATCAAAACAAAGCAGAGGTGGAAAAAAAGTCACAAACCATAAAACCTAAGAATCTAAGAGTTGCAGCCAAGCCAGTCACCATAAGGCAATTTGCTAATGGTTTTGGCAGAAATGATACGTTCAGCTTGTCTTCCTGCCATGCTAGCAAGCTAGCTTTTATCCATATGTGAAATGTTTTATTTCCTCTAATAATATTTGAATATATTTTCTTCTTTTTTCTGAAATATGAAGAATGATCCTAAGTTCACTGTTGGAGCAGAGAAAAGGTTACTTTAGAAGCAATGTAGTGTTTATAGTTGATTGTGAAATCTATTGTTATCTCTGGTTTTAAGAGTGCAAGTTAGAAACAGTTTAGATCCTTTCCAAGTTCTCAGGACATATTTCACGTACTAGATCACAGGATTTTACTAGTCCTATGAAACCAAGTAGAAAAAAATCTAATCAGAACAGTAATTGTGAAAATGCCACTGATACTGGCACTGATAAAGAAACCTCAGTGCATCATCATTCAGATGTTTCTGCTGCAGAAATGAAGAGAAATTGTAGAAATTACAATTTCTTTTTTTTTTTTTTAAGTCAGAAATGTTTATACGTAGATATGTCCCAATTCTTCCAATTCTTGTTGTATCAAACTGTTCAAGTTACATTTGGGCAGTGGAGAATGTGACCTCTTTTGTAACTTATTAGGCCTGCAGAGCACTTCATGTACATTTAATATCCGGCGCTTGACGTGATGTTTCCCAGATGCTCAGGAGAGAACACCCTGTGGATGATGTTAGGAAAAAGAATACAACACAAAAATGGGTTTTGTTTGGGATTTATTTTATTATTATTTCTTTAATTTTAATTTATTTCAATTAATTAAATTACATGTCAAGAAAGGTAGTTCATTTCCAAGTACATATCTATCCCAAGTATGTTGGACTGTTCTTCAAGAGAAGGTTTGATATTCAACCTTATCTTTGCAATAATTGACCTCATTGTTCTGCAGGCAGAATTAAGTATTTCTTTAGTACGTAGATATTTCTGTAAGTTCTCTTGTTGTTGTTACTTTTGATCCTTGTTTAGTTCCTTTTCACTTAATCAAGAGAAAAATTTTCTGATTTGTCTCCTCTTCTACTGATGGTTACTTGTCGATATTTTCTTTCCTCTTGCGTCAGAGCTGACTTTTTGTTTCCAGCTTTGACGTACTCATGTGATGGGCGTTAGTGTGTCCGCTGCTGGAAGATGGTGCATCTTTGTTAACAGGCACATAATAACTTGGAATAGTAACTCACAGGTCATATTTTATTAAGCTGATAACAAAAGTACCAGCTGTATGCAAAGAAGAAATTAAAATGGGGAAACTGCTTTAATGCTGCATCAGACAGCTGTTCAGAGGGGAGAAGACCACTATGTTGATGCAGAAAGGATCACTGAGATAAGTGCAGTCGTACCATTTGGTTAGTCTCTGCTCCCTCACTTCTTCCATATGCACCCAGACTGCATTTCTCTCCAGTATCCTTGACTTTCGTTCACTTAAGAAAAGGAAAACTTCTTGACCGAGGAGAACTGCTGGTGCAAGACTCCTACTGATAAAAATAAATAAATAAACAGGTTATAGCTGTGTTCCTTCTGATTACTCTTGAGGACTCTGGCATTAGCAACTGGGATGTTGGAAGCTAGTGGAGCTTTTCTCTGTAAATTCATTTAAAACTACTAATTAAGAAGGGAAAATTATTACATAACTGTGTGCAGCAAGGCGAAGGGAAGGAGACTGCAAATATCAGAACACATAATTTAAAGGAAATAACTAGGAAAGAAGTAGTGACTGATTTAAATGTTGTGATCCCTGCTGTGTCTCATTTCCTAAAACCAGGATGTGCTGTCTGCTGTAACATCTGTTTTTCTTTTTTTATTTTGCTCAATGCAGAGATCCTATAGCTGCTATTGATTTCTCTCAGGCATTCTGAGGTATTGTTTAAATTTACACTTTAGTTATTGTTTAGAATCAGAAACGTTATTATTTTGGTATGCACTGGAATGAGGAAACCTGAACTTCTGATTTTTCCTTTTTAGCATCTCGATATTTGGCTTTCAAGTCTAACATGATGGAGCAGGTCAACTTCAAAGGGTTTCTTGAATTGTATGAATTTCCAGTAAGCATTAGAAATAGAATAGTAACAGTGGTCATAAGCTAGAGTGTGGGCTTTGGTT
Source organism: Rhea pennata (assembly GCF_028389875.1). Taxonomy (NCBI): domain Eukaryota; kingdom Metazoa; phylum Chordata; class Aves; order Rheiformes; family Rheidae; genus Rhea; species Rhea pennata. Next base: position 26,748,101 of record NC_084669.1, read on the forward strand.
TTTATTTTGACAAAGGAGAGGCAAAAGGTTCTGTTTGTTTTGGCAGTTAAGTACTAAAATGTGATGTACTTTTCTTCGTATAACTTGTGGGTTTTATGTTCAAGGTGCTACTACTGAGCTACAGTGTAATTCTGAGGCATGTACAGGAAAGTCAAGGCAAGATTGTCTAGCAGATCCCTCTGAGATCCACCTACATCTCGGGAGAAAAAAATTTTGGAACAAGTTTTCCTTTACGCTACCCTCTGAAGCTATACTTTTCTTCCTTGTTGCTCTCTGCTAATTTCTTTTCACAACGCTGTATCTACTGATTTGCAGCAGAATCGCTCCTTCGCCCTCTCGCTTTTGGTTTCTGAGTCTTCACAACCACCAGCCGGACGCTGCGTCTTCATGTGAATACTTTCAGTCCTAAATAGTCTTTGAGGGTGGATTATCTGAATACTTACTTGAATAGAAGCCGTCATCTATGGGATTGAACTATTTGAGGTGTGGGTTGTATGAGTAGACTATTCCTCTTTTGTGTATAGTCAGTGGTACAAAAGACTGACCTTATAAATAAAATTTCTTTGATGGATGTCACACATGTGGTTAGTTTCAGAATGGGTCTCAGAGAATGAAATTGTCTGGAATTGTGGTTCATTTTCACTCCTGTTTTTCTTCAGTGCTTGTGAAGTGTTTTTATTGTGACTGTCATCTGTAAGGAGTGGATTTTTCCAGTGAGTGACAGCTATAATTCAATCTAGCTATCTAGAAGCTTATCATCTCAAAGGGAGGATTTTTCTGTACAATTTAAAACCAGGAACAAATATTCAATTGATTCGGACCATTAGAAAGTAACCCAGATTGTTTTGGAAACATGAGCCAAAATCTTAGAAATTCATTGGAAGTCAGACTTCAAAATCAATTCATTAAAATTTGTACCCTCAAGCCAAAAAATCTATTTTAAGCTAGATCAGAGTCGTTATGATTAGAAAATGGTAAAAAATATTAGGTTTGCAAGTTGGGATTTTCCTCTTCCCCATATATGTTGAGTGTTTTAAAAAAGAACTTAGATTTTTTGGAGTGCTGTTCTTCTCTGCACACCAGGAACAGGACTCATCTCTTTGTTTTCTGCTCTTTTAAGGTAAGAGGGTAGTCAGTTACTGTGCTCTTCTTGTTGTAGTTTCTAATTTATATGATTTCAGTTTAAAGCACTGAAGTCCTATGTTGATTTCTACTGCTAAGAATAATCTGTCATTGTCTCCATTTTTTTAAATTTTATTATTTATTTTTATTTTTTTTTGGTATAATGGCTTTCTTTTCCTTGATCAGGAATATCAGGGTTTTGGTGTTTATATTCTTAAAAAAGGGACATACATAAAAAGTAGATGTGTGATTTGAGGGGTTTTTAAACCACTTTTGTAGCTTTTTTTAATACTCAGAACAAGAGTAAAGGAAATGCTTGCCTCTGACCTTTGAAACTTCACAGGCCCAGATGGCTGCAACAGAGCAGCCTACAGTATCCCCAGTTATCCCATCAGTGCTATTTTAGACCCTGTAGCCGGTATGAAAAGCTGCATTAGTGATGGCTCCATGGCCAGCTAAGTGCTTTTCACCAAAAGAGTCAAAAAAGAATAAGGACTACAAGACCTTTGAACATGAATGAAAAAGGGTAAAGCTTTCCTGAAAATTAATGAATGATGATGATGCCACGGCAACCTCATATGTTCATTCAGGAAAGTAATGCAGCCAGCAAATAGTTGCTAAAACCGACAGCAGAAATCATATTACGTCATTCTGAATATACTGAATTTATATCCAATAGCTTCAAATCTCAGATGAATCCAGAAAGGGATGTTAATTCTGCTGCTCTATGGGATTAGCATGATAGGCCACAGCAATGTGTTTCACCTGTTGTACAGATCACACTTTAGTAGATTGTTTCATGTTGTTGCAAAACCATCTCGGTGTCAGCTGAATTGTCCGAAACATTAGTGATAGCAAAACCATTAGTGTTTAGACTTAGAGATATATTAAATTGTGGATGAGTTTACGGAGCTCCAAGTGTATGCAACCAAGTGTATTTTGTGACAGGAGAAAAGGTGCAAGTTGCATTCATGTAGATTCAAGCCTGAATCTAGTGCAGAGTTATTAGTACTGATGTACTTTCTCAATAAGTTTTCAAAATTCTTCAAACTGAATAAAGAAAACTTCTATTTATTGCCTTTGAATTAACACTCTGAAGTGTCCATGAACTTGAAGGTTCATCAATTAATCAAACACTCCCCAGGCAGATAATTCTATCTAGAAGCTGATCTGCTGGTCCCTCTGTAGCATTTATCATTCTTGTTATGCTATTAACAGGACACAGATCTAAGTTCCGTTAGCTCCCTGACTATAAGCTAAAGGGAAGCATTAATGCACTTGGAAACGTGTTTTGCCATTTAGTCAACATCTTTTATTTTAGGGGAACTTCTTTTCATTCATTTAATATGCAAGCTAGGTGAGTGGATCCTAAAGGAATGTAAGGACAGAATGTCGTGTGCAACGAGATTTAGGGATGAAAGAAAAATAGACTTTTTCTACCCATCACTTTTTTATCCATACGATAGCAAACAACATAGTTTTAGATTACAGATGACAATGCATCTGGAAAGGAAATAAAGATAAAAGCTTTATAAATGATTGTAGGGGAAAAGCATGTGCAGTGCTATAATATAAACAGAATGCGCTTAAGATATTTAAAACTACTGGTATTTTGCAGTTCATATTAGAAGTACGACTAGGCCTCCAGGCGCTCTCTGTAATTTGTCGGCGCCAACCCTGATAGCATACCCCCAGCTTTGCTTCCTGAGATTTAAATTACCATTCAGGAACACCGTTTATGGCTTTCATTGTAATTCCTTACTTTATAAGGATGAGAGGAACTGAGTGAATTGGAAGAATACTCTTTTCTTTCAGGCTGGATATGCATTCTCAGAATGTACCAATATCCCTCTTGTTTAATAAACTTCCTTTCATATCGCTAACCTTTCTATGCAGGAAAGAACAGCTAAAGAATTCTAGAATTGTATCTTGAACTAACACTGGAATTCAAATATGTATGTGCAACGACATTCAGATGTTTTAAGGTCTTTCCTTTTTTTAAGCTTCTTATTTTGGCCTCATTTTTCCATTGTAATAGAAATCAAGTAGTCCTGGCCCAAAGTGGATCAAATGATCGAAATAATATTTATCATATGTTACTTTACTATTTAAAGAAAATAATAAAAGTGAAGTATATTGCACTTGTCTCTCGCCAAAAGAGAAAATGAAACTTTGAGCAGAAAGTCAAGGCCAGTTCTGCAGGCTGCCCATAGCTTTCAGTGGTGGAAGGAAATGGCAAGCAGCAGAGTAGGCAGGAGCAGCCTGCTACGTCCGGAAAACAACCACAGCTAATTTCTGTTGCAGCTTCTTTCATGAGGTTCTGGAAGTTTCACCACCTTTTTCCTCCTGAGAAAGTACTGCTGATCACATTCCCTCCTCTCCCTGTTTCTTTTCCTATATTCCAGACGAACGAACTTGGAGATGTAGTTCAGTGAAAAAGAGAGAAAATTTACCTCTAATTACTCCCTGTTTGAAGCAGAAAGAAACTCTCTCAGGAGAAATGCAAAGGAGCATCAAAGGGCAGAGTGAGCATAGTAGCAGAGCGGTGTAACGTCTCGCTGGGCTAGCGCGTTGCTGGAGCTGAGTGCGGTGATGGAGAGAGAGTGTGCTGGTGGGGAGCCTGGCTCCCAAGGAGCTGGCTGAGAACTTCTCATGCTTTTCTAAAAGAGTCTCAAGATAGATACCAGTCAATTTATTTTTGGTATTATAATTCTTTCACACCAAATGAAGCTGTAATTTTACTTGAAAATGTTCTTATGCATTTAAGAAGACATCTTTGAAACCTTTCAGTGACGTAAAGCGCGCATAACCTAACCTGAAAACCTAATAATGCTTTGGCAGGGGCTGTGGAGTTAGTCATTCACCATGAGTTAATAAAATCTGAGCTATCCTTGTAAAGTTTCGAATAAAAATGAATCCATCCTAAATTCATCTCCATGGAATAAAAAGGAAGGATATTCACTCATCTGTAGATTTGCTTGTGCAATTTCATAGTTTGTATATAGAAGCTAGGCAATTTGGTCAGCTCCAAGTTTAAAGCTGACTTTTTATTTCCAGTAAATATCTATTTGTAATGAATGTGGGAACATAGGGATGAGGAGGAGGGAAGACATAACATACTAGTTTTGAGGGTTTTTTTTGGAAATAGACGTGCATGAATGGCTCATGAAAATTTTTGCTTTTGAATAACTGTTTACACCCTGGTAAAGCAAGTTGGTAGGATTTGGGGGACAGATTTTTTTTTCTGAGTTAACCCTGAATGCCCTGAGGCTCTAATGAGTCCGTTGAAGGGGATCAGAATATGTTGATTCTCCAGAAAATATGCACAGAATTTACAACTGAATGAACACAGTGAGGTACCTGTCTCCCATGCTACAGAATACAATCCGTTTTGTGTGTTGCTGGTTAGTTGGAGCTGTAAATCTCAGTAACTATTCCTGTACCTGTTACTTCCAAAGCCCTAAGAAAGCTTAATTATCCTACACGCATAAATGCAAATCTAGCCTTCCTTCTAGTCAAGGGAATCTAGAGAGCTTTTTCCTTTTGCATTCAGAGCATCTAGCTTAGGCATGGCTACGTTATAATGGTCTTTATACTTCTATGGCACTTCAGAATTTATTTGTCATATCAGGATCAAAGCCCAGGATCTTTCCAGGTGTCCGGCATATTTTCACATTGAGTTCTTTGTGTGCTTCAGCTGAGTTTTGGCTTTTCTGTGCTTCAGAATCTTAATTTGCTGATGGTGGCACAAATGCTGCAATTAGTGCCAGGATTTCTTTGTGCAATAATCTTTACATGGCTGTAGTCCCTGCTTTATACACATCTCCTCTCCACGTTCTGCACAAGAATAATTTCTGTTTGTATAGTGTATTGAGAACAAACTGAAACATTACTATGGACTGGAAATACTACTGGGTAATTAATTTATCTGGAAAATACCATGACCTGATTACAGCATTTTTACATTGTACAACTTTTAAATTACTTTTAAAATAGGGGATCTTAAACAGTTTAACTATTTGTGAGTCTGTGGCACTGATTACCTATAATAGTAAAGAAGAGCACAAAATAAAAGGGTTAATGAAATGCATCACTAATTGAAATGTTGCATTTTGCAGAAGTTTTTTTTTTTTTTTTTTTTTTCTGTTTTGGTAGTAAGTAACAATTGCAAAGAGTAAAAGCCCCAAAGAATATTTGAGACTACTGGAAGAATGACTGTGAATTATTCCTGACAAATACAGTATGTGCAAACACCATAATTATTTCAATATGATATGGAAACTAGGATAAGAAAGGCATTATTATTTGCTATTAATTTCATACTAAGTAAATCAATCCTGCAGAATAGTAATCAACCCGGGCCAAACAGTTGAGAAGTGAGGTGGGTAGAATCAGTTTTGGGATACCCAAGCCTTGCCATTTACTTCTCAGGCACTTATTAAACAGTACAGATTAAGTGCTGTGAGGCTTATTTAAACAAATACTCAGCTGAGGCACCCAACAAGCTTAACCCTTGCAAAGCCTGAATGTTCAGAGAAACTGCTTGGTTTTTGCTTAGTAACTGGCTTAGTTCAGAGAAACAACTATATGCAGGCTGGTTGGTGAATACCTGCAGCCTGCATCTACTTCAAGATGAAAGAAATGATTCTTTGATGAAATACATGCGATTGCCAGCTTGCCATCTGGAGGAAGGTCAGTGTTATGTTTGCTTTCGTGCTAATAGGTATAAATCTGTGAACTTTGATGCAGTTGTGGTTTTTCATTCCAAAGCATGCTGGGAAGACACCTTGATCTGTCGAGTCTGAGTAATATTAGGGTTCTGTAAAGAGTGCAGGCCAGATAAGATAAAGCAGGAAGAAAGTCCCTAAAAGGGGTTTATGCTTGAGGAGAATTTGCCAACAGGGAGATTGCTACAAAGGAAAACAGTTAAAGGAAATTCTTTCACGTGTTGAACGTAATCTTCTGGTTTAGGGGGTTTGAAAGAAACTTCCAAACAACCATGCAGAACATCATCTCATCTTTTTGTGTTCAAATAAATAGATCTTGCAAAAACAGCTGGTTGAAAACTTCTAGGTTCAATGAAGTTTGAAGAAAATTGAAATTTTAAACAAATACAAGATGTTAGATCTTGATGGGTTTCTTTTTGAAAGTAACCTTTAGTTGTTCAAAAAGTTCAGCTTGTTAGATATCTAAGCAGTTTTAGCTCTCCACTCTAGGCAATATGTCTTTACAATGGCAGAAAAAATAGGGTAGAGAGACAGTAAAATTATAAAAACAAATTTAAAGGGGAAGAGAAAATTTAGAGCATGAGTGAGTGTGAGGAAATACAATTAGTGAAGAGAAAATAAAAAAATCAAAAATATGTGGAGAATGGAGACAGAAAGGGTGAAGAGAAAGGAAAGTGGCAATGATGTGTGGTGGGAACACCTTGGAGGCAACCATCTGTCATTCTGTCATGGAGATGAAGAGGTATGATGATATCTTAAGAGGCAGAAAACTATTAGGATGCTATCTGTAGAGGTTAGAAAACATAACTGCATTTTTGGAACAGATAATTTTATACTCATCTTCCTTTTCATGGGACCACATTTATTTCTTGATAATTCAGTAATGCAGAAAGTTCATGGAAGAGCTTTTTAGAAGTGTAAAGTATGATTTTCAAATGTGATAGTCACAGTCATTAAATCTCCTTTTAAGTCTACAAGGATAATACTGAAGAACAGTAGTGTGGAAATGACTCGATGACCTTGGAGTATATCAAGTTTAGGCCTACTCACTCCTGTTCACTTTTGCTAACACAGGCAGAAGAAACGCAACAGACTCACAGTCAGTAAAATGCTTCAGGTGATGGAAGGGTGTATTGTTAAAAATAGCAAATGTGAAAATGATTCTTAATAGAACTCAACAGAACCGTGTTTTTCTTTCTTTATAGAATCTCTCTGACACCCAGTCTTGTTTTCCAGAATGATTATCCACCAAGATGATACACTGTCAGCTGCTGTTAATATTATTGCTAATTGGCAGTGAGAGTAGGAGCTCGTATTACAAAAGGGAAGTAAGAAAAAGAGCAAAGACAGGGCATATTTTCTTTGAAAAACCATGTGATGTGTTGAGGGACAGCATCTTGTCTGAGTTTTTCAGGAGGCTTACATTGAAGGTGTTAGCATTTCTGGAAATGCTAAAATCCTTTTTTATGTTTACTTTTTCCTTTCTTCTTTCTCACCATTATTCTTTCGAATATGTTTTCTCTTAGAGCTGACACTTCTCCTCTGCATGACTTCAGTTCCTGGTAGTTTACTGTGTGATCTTAGAGCTACAGCTGAATAAGCTTTTAAAATGTTACCTTGCCTTTAACTTCTGATTGTATCTTTCAAAAGTTCCATTAAGTTCTAATTTAGAAAAAGAAAAACATACAGGGGAGGAGGAATAAGCAGCAGTGGGTATAAAAACACTGCTGGAGGTTCCAAGAGGCAGCAAGGCAAGCTCCTAATTTATATTGCTGGCAGGTAGCTTACATGTTTTGCAGAAAACAGAAACAATCAGGCATTCTGCATGGGATTCTGTGGGTTGCAGAAAAGATGGTATTCCACTCCCCATTGCAGGCCGTGGAGCATGCAAAGTCTTCCAGTGCTGGGAAATTGGGCAAATGTGCTTGGTGGCTCTGAACCTGCTGAGGAGAACGCAGTGTAAGCTGTTAGAGACTGTCAGTTACTTTTTACGGACAACAGCTGGCTCTTTAGTCCTTAAATTCAAGGCTAGTAGGTACTAATGATGTTTAATAAGACCAATAACGCTGCTTTTTCTTCCTAAAACATTGATAAATGGCATTCACTTAAAACATTGTCATGAAGTATTCTGCTGTTGTTGCGGTGCTAACGAATATTAAGCAGAACAGCAATGATTGAATTCAGGCAGGCTGAACTGAAAACAACACTAGTTTGGAGAGTTGTTTTTAATCTGGGTAGTTGCACTGATTGAATATGCCACATAGTCCCAAAACAGTTCTACCCGTAGGAACAGGAGTCAGTCACCCCCAAGGTGAGGGGCTGAATTGGGAAGTGAGAGAGCATCTTAAATTAGATTTACTGCCAGGTTTAGTATCCTGTGAAATTAAAACTCACTACTTGTGAGAGCAGTCACTGTTCATCTATTTAGTCCTATTAAAACCAATAAACTGGCTTGGGGACTTCTGCAGTTAGTAAGTGTTAGTAAGTAAGTGTTAGTGTTTCCAGGATTGGACCCTCACTTTATGTAGTTTCCCATCTTTTTATGTTAAGTATTACTATTCTTAAAGACTCTTATGAAGAAAAGTCCCTCAGTTTGTTCTGCTATAACTCTTCTGGTCTAACTTGACACTTTGGATGACAAGAAGGTTAAGCATGAAGTGTCCTGAGAATGTGAAGAGATTTTCCTCCCTCTCACAAATCAAGCCATAATTTTTCCTTCTGAGGCCATGATGGGAGGGCTATTTTAATTCACACCTCTTGACCACAGGGGAAATGGTCAATGGAACAGGTAGTTCATAGATGTTGGAAATATGAGTGGCAAATTCAGCCATCAAGAATTTCTCATTTTTCATCTAATTTTTAATACTATTCTGTGCTTAAAAAATAGTAAGTCATGGTGCTGTTGATGCTTCTGCTTCACAGAGGTAGGCTTTTATACATGCTTTTATAGACTTGCATAACATACATAAAACAGACCTAAGCCTTGATTTCAGATCTTAGCAGAAGAACAACTGTGCGTTCTGTGATTTTAAAGTTATGTACCAAAACAATAGAGAAGAGAAAAGCGTGAAACAGTGGGATCTGAATCTCTGCTGTAAAGGAAAAGGCATGGAAATAGGAACTGGAGATGGAAATTGTTTTGCAGCTGTAATTCTGGGCAAATCACCGAGCTCTCTACATAGAACACAGATTTAAACTTATAGATAAATAGTTTCCTAAATCTAGTGAATAATTCCTTTATGCCTCTACTTGCCCAGTTGAGAAAGGGAATTAATAGTACTTTTTTTTTCTTCCTCAGACAGTTAGAATATTCCTGTGATGAGTGTATCAAAGCTGCTTCTTAAAATGAAGTTATTTTTCTTTCAGGAAGCATAGAATCATTGCTGAAATCTACGTCCCTAGCTACCTTAAGTTTTATGCCTGCTTCTTTTTTTTTGGGGGGGGGGTGCTTTCAGTGACTCACTGTTGCAATGAATGGTGCTTTCTAGGGAATGCAGCTGTTCTGTTCTGGAATTAATATGTAAATGTTCTTCTCTTATTGAAGCAGGGGAGGAAGATGGAATGTAGCTGTATTTTGTCTAATCAACATACTCTCTTTTCATCTGAAACTACAACAAAGCTGACTGTCAACCACACAAATAATAGAATATTTATTTTTGCAGAAATAATCACATCTAGTAGCATAGTTTTCTTGAAAGCTTTTACTGACCAACCCAAACAGTATTATAGTTCAGTGAAAATATAGATATTTAGAACTATTCACACACAAATGTCTCTTATGCTTTCTCAGTAAAACAAATAGCACAAACTAAGTACATTGACAGAATACTGGCTTCAGCTGCAGAAACTGCAAATATAACCACCTCTGGACTTTGGGGAAATGTGAAATTGAATATGAGAACTTCCTCTCTTATAAAAGTCCAGTTCTGCCCTCAGTTTCACAGACAGAGGTCTTCCAAAATCAGCTGAAATCTGGTTTGTGTGCCTGCTTCTCCACAGGGCAAAGTGAGTAAAAATGCTACCCAATAGCAATGATGAGATTTTATACAGTTTGCTTAGCACAAAGTGTGAGATGGTGGAAAATCAGATCTGCTGTCTTTAATTCACCTATACAGAAAACAGAAAACATTTTGTGGCTCTAGTTGTCAAAGGTCACCAAATGAGCTATACAAAGACGATCAGTGATGCCCTACAGAGTGGCAGCAGAGTGGAGGAAATGGTGCAAGTTGTTGCTTGGAAGATTGTTTTGGATGTGACATAATATATAATTAGATTGAGAATACATATTGTGAAACTAGTCTGCGAAAAGCCTTGTGTGCCTTTTTACTGATGCTTAATTTAGTGCTTTCCTCTCTAGCCTAGCAGGCACACCTTTACATTCTGCTGCAATTTCTCTGCACAGGTTTGAGGCAGAAGCAAAATAAAACTTCAGCAAACACAAGGCAAGGTTAGAGCTAGAAGCAAGATCCTAAAGTCAAAAGCAAAAACTTGAAGTCAATAAAGAAAGCTATTGAAAAACAATGTAGATTGAGGCTGGAATTACAGAGTGGGTTGACCTAAGCCAACTTAATCAATACCTTGGCTGCTGAGTTGGGAATAAGCTGAACTGTTTGCATAAGAGGAAGAACATGACAATGGAACTAAGATGCAAAAAAGTAAGACAAGCTTTACATTGAGCTTGTATGTTAGTAGTACAAGCTAGCTTGCCAAGTCCTAAATGGCTGAGCACGCTAGTGAATTCAGCCTGTAAGCTGTATTTTAATCTTTTTGAAGAACTAAAGGACAAAAGTAGTCCTATACCAGTCAAGATAGCCTTCATTTAGATGGATAAAAACACCCAATATATCTATCTGCATGCTGTACAGCATGCTGTATGGCGTGATGGCATGAGCCAAATATATACAAGATGTAGCAGACAAATTTTATTAGACTTAAAATTCATGTTCAATGGGTGTTCTTTAAGAGGTCTTTTATAAGAAACTTCAGATAGTAGCAACACAGTAAATGGTCCCTTCTTCCAGCTTGTGTGTTTGTATACAGAAATGGATAATGCATAATGAAGAAAGATGGAAAAGAGAACTGAAGGGGCCTGAAAAGTCTTAGAATAGGCAGATAAAATATAAAAGCACTTTTGAACTGCCTTTCTAGTATAATCATAATATTTCTACTTTAGTTTTTATCTCTAATTTTAATAAAGTCAAGAAAATTTTGATTTGCTTCTGTGGTCTATAAACTATACTGACAGGATGTGTAACTGTGGCTGCTGCTGTCAGGTTTATGGTATGTGCAGTTACCTTTAGATTGTTGTTAAGTAGGTGCTGAGAATTTAACTTGCGATTTGTTGGCAGATTAATTACATTCCTCTGTGAATCCATGGGATGTTTTTGGCCTATTTTCACGCCCAGCAAGGTACTGTCTGCAGCTTGGTATTGATCACCGGAATAGAGTAAATGTACAAAAAGTGGGTGAATACTGCTGTCTTGCAGAGAGGAGAGTGCTTTAAAAGATTTAGCTATTTAACTTGTGTGAGCAGTTCAAAGTAGAAATTTCTTGAAAAAAATAGCCTCAGCCATGGGTGTGAAATTTGTGCATGTGTTCAGTGCTTAGATTTCATTTTATATTTCCAGATAATAAATGACTATTGGATAGTTTATCAAACCAGTCATCTGCAAAGCCTTTAGTCAATCAACATCTTTCTCCCAACAGTTTCCATCAAGTAGTTTTAGGTGCAGTTTCTACTTTGTCTTCTGAAATTATGAAACTGCTCCTGTGTAAACTGGATGGCTTTTATATATTCAACCAGGTTGGAGATCTCTAACTTTTGTTGGTATTAGTGATAGTGGATCACACATTTCATCAGTTAAATCTTTCCTAATGCAACCATGCCTCCTGCAATACTATTTAATGTTCATGACCAAGGGCTCTGGAGTTTCGGGGGGAGAAGAGGCTTGGCCCGGTGTCCCTCAGTGCTTAGCTTTGCTGCTCGGCCTCTCACTTGCAGCCAGCCCTGCTTAGGTGTCAGAAGCAGGTAGCACCCACGGTGCCTTCCCTGCTGCGTTTGCTGCGACCCAAGCCCCCGGGAATGCCAGAAGAAAGAGGAGCAGCACTGTGGGAAGAGTCGGGAGAGCGAGAGGACTACCAGCAGGCGGGAGGGCAAGGCTGCGTCCAGCCCTTTCTCCTTCTCCTGCCTCGCTGGAGCAGAGAGCTTGTGCGCGTGGGGCACGGCCGGGCCGGGTCGTTTAGATGCCGGACTCGTGATGGGAACACCACGTTGCTGCCGAAGTGTGGTGGCCCTGCCAGGTCCCTATATGTTTAGAAACACAGTGCTGCTGAGGTGGTTTGTAGCTGCCTTTGTGTTCGGTATCCTGTTAGTTTCTGCTTCTCTGGTGGTTCAAGGTGTCTGTTATTCTGCCATTTGTTGAAGAGCACAGCCACTAGTTTGGAATGAATTCTGCCCTTAGCTTTATCTAATTTCTATTAACCTAAGTGAAAATTACAGCCTTGAACACGACGGTAAAATGGGCTTGGTATGTAAGGTTTTTTCACTTTTTTCATGCTTCCTATAACATAAATACTCATTTCCTCTCCTTTTTTATTATCTATGTGGAGCACAAAATAGATTGTATTAAAATTGGAGCTGAATTTCTGTGCTGTGCAATTTGAGATGGTATGATATTTAACCAACATACTGCATGTTTAGTTCATTCCTGACTGAAGCGACCATCTTTAAGCAGAGCAGAAATGTTGGGCACAGTGTGTTTGAGACAGATAATCTCTTCTGGAGTCATCTTCCCTAATGGCAACTTCTTCAGTTTCAAATTCTTCTGATGTCAGTAATAGGTTGTTAGTACCAGAATTAATTCCATTGGAATATGTGGAGCAGATGATAAAAAATAAGTGCTAAATTAATTTTTCATCAAAACCTCGTATTGCATTCAGAATCTTCAACAATCTGAACAGGGCATGCAATTTGTCTTTACTAAATTTTGCTTGCCTAACAAGCTGTCAGCTTCTCTGTTTCCTGGGTTCACTCTGAATAAATAGTGGAATGTCAAAATACTATCACATTCTCATCTTCACCAAAGGTCCCGTACTACTAGCTTTTGTGTTATCTTGGATGTGACCATAGAGATCCTATATTTATTCCCAAATGAGGAGGTTCAGACAAGCATCTGAACTTACGGATTGTTGAACCTCTGAATAAATCTCCATCACTGAAAAAAGCTGTCAGAATCTCCTCATCAGGCACCTGTAGTTTCTATCATTCTACATATTTTTTTTCTTACATGTATCATTGTAATACCTTGGTGCCTCATATATAGATGTGAATTGATCTTGTCAACATCGGTATTATACAGGAGGATTTCTCATATTTGTATTATAGAGATAGAACTCAAGTACAGGGACAGTTTGACTTGATGTGTTGCAGTCCAAAGTTTTAAAGTACAAAACTATATGCGTCTAATTCAAAGCCAGAAGCTTGATCATTAGAAGACTAAAAAGGGTGTTACTGCAGGGTCCGCAAATGACAGCCTAATATTGATTGACCTCTCCACATGAGCTGGGCTCTGTACTACTGAGTTGGCTCCTTATCTGGAAGAATCCAAATGTGTTAGATCCACTGGGGAAGGGGGTAGCTTTTGTGTGTCTCTAAGAGAGACATGATTTACCATGATACTATCCAGCTGCAGGAAGTGTTTCGTGGTGGGTACTGACTTACTGTACCAATCTTCCATTGTATTGAACATCCTTTCTGAAGTCCTCTCTGCAGATTCTGGATGTGTTTTTATTATTTATCTTACCTCTTGTTGTACAGGACTTTATGCAGAAATGTTTTAGGATAGCCTTTTGTGTATCTATATGTGTACATGTGTACGTATATGTGTATAAAAATATGAATATATATGTATATATACACACGTACTAATGTATATTGATTAATGATGACTGAATGATATGTTACTCAGAGTTTAATCCTTCACTTTTTCTCTTAGAGAATTGGGATCTCTGTGAAGACAGTTAGTCCTGAGAAAACTTCTTTGAGAATGAATGTCAAATACCTTCTGAGGAAAGGCATTCAGAAGTATAAAAAAAGCAACACCTAGTTATTGAATGTTCGTAAATGCTGAACAACAAAAAAACTTTCAGTTCAGTGCAAAACTTGTATTAGAAGGAAAATATCCAGTCCTTTTCTCTATAGCACAAGGACTCTATAGACAAAATAGTAATTAGTCTGTCAGGGAACTATTCTGGCTCCATTACAGTTGTTGCACGAGTGTCTGACTGCACAGTAAGCATATGCAACGTAACACAAGCAATTACACTGGAGATAGTACTGTGCAGCAAAAAGATAATGTTGATGTGAATGCTTAATTAGGTCCAAGCAAGGAATGTTCGAATTTGTCTTCAAGAACTTTTGGGGCTCTGATCAGCTGGTCATGGCAGTGCTCAGCAGGCCGGCAGAGAGCCATGGAAGTTGCGCTGATGAGGTGCTCTCCACGGCTCTGCGCTGGGTCCGCAGAGACGCCGAAAAGGCGAGCAAGAAAGCAGCTTCCTGGGCAGTCATTCTGCAAGGCGGATCTGCCTCGTCTTCCCCCTCGCCCCCGGAGCTGCCGTCCGTATTCGGCTGTGTGGGATGGCTTTCAATTATGTAAGCATAGCTAACCGAGTCAGCTTGTGGTTAAATTATTTATGCCAAGAGCTGGATGTGAGGTTGTACGAGCAATGTATTCACTTTAATGAAACCTAGGTTTGGGGGTGGGAGAGGGAAGGATCCTTAACCAGTCAATTTGGAGGTTTTGAGTGTGGCCTTTTGCAAATACAGTCTGAGGTGGGGGGGTTCAAGGGAGATGTGTAAAATAAAGCATGTTAAAAAAGGGCATCCAAAGGCTGTTTTACAGGCTGTTTGCTAAACCAGGGCTGCTGGGAGCATGAGGGGCCACGGTACTGACTGATGTGATTATACTGTCTGCATAGAAAAAATTCTAAGGAGCTCTTAGGATTTTGGAATTTATATTTGAAATGGTGCATTATGGTTTTAGTCAAGATACTTTAATATATATATATATATATATATATATATATATATATATATATATATTTAAAGTTCCTTAAGGGGTGGTTTGGCTTTTTGCTGAGTGATATGTGTATTTATTTGCCATATCATCCTTTCTTTAGTGAGACACTAAGACGGAACCGTGCTTCCGTGCTTAAATGAAGTGTTATAAATTTTAATATAGTCCCATATCAAGGTCTTGTTAACTGAGGGCTAAGTCTGTTTAGTGTATTTTCTGTCAAAATAGTAAATAATCAGTTAAAATTAGGGGGCAATCCGCTCCAGTTTATTTTGCTTCGGAGTATTTCTTGGTGTTGGGTAAGGCTTGACACTGCACCTACCCAGAGAAAGACCCTCTTTTAAGCTGGACAACCGAGGTAGTCAGAGCTGAAGTGGAAAAGAGAGGAAGGGAGCAGCTGCTGTTGACCTCTAAGTGGGAAAGATTAGATTTCTTTCCCATGCTTGGTATCAGTGGCACTGGCTAGTACAAACATGTTTCCTATTTTTTCGACAAACTTGTATTCATTAACATGCTTAAGATAGCCCCTTATATACCTCCATCTCTGTCACGAGTGTGACACACAACCTTAAAGAAGGCCTCAACCAAATAATGCTGTTTTACTAACTATCTTTTTCACTTTAAATACCAGTATAACACTGTACTATTGCCTACAGAAATGTGAGTTGAGAGTTAAGGCTGCATGTCTGAGGGCTGTTTAGATACGAGCGTAACCTCTGTCTACAAGCAACAACACTCTAATGCTCTTTTTCATCCCCCAGTTGCTAGTTACACAAGTCACTTCAAGGGACGTGGGGATGGCCCATTACTTCTTTGTATTAGTCATAGCCAGCCACCTTGTGGAATCACTTCTGGAGGAAAGAGGGTTTTTTTTGTTTTATTTTAAAACAGCAGTCTTTGAAGGTATATGTCTTCAACTTGTCTTCAACTAAATTGGTTGTTTAGCTCTTCCACTGGAAACTTAGAAAAATTAATTTTTCAGACTGATTTTTCCTGTCAGAGATATGGCGCAATTAAAGATGGTTCTTGAGAGCACGTTGTACAGCTCTGGGCGAATGGAATCAGAGGCTTTTGAGCATTCTGAAATAAGTTATTTTACTATAGATTCAGGGTGGATAGCTTGTCTGCCTGCTGCTCTCTAGCCATGCAAATCACAGCATGAGAAATAGCTTCCATGCTTCTTTTATAATGTGACTTCATTGCACCTGAAATTACATTGCAGACATACTATTTTGAACTCTGGTTTCCCAATGGAAAGCTTAGGTCAGGCAAAGTAGCCTGGAGGGATACATTTGCCTGATTAAATTTGATATATTCTATGTATCTTTCCTTACTTCTAGCCTTCTCTCAGTACATTTATTCCACCAGCTCCAAGTCAGTAATCAACTTCTGCACACACATATTAGTGATTACTGTTTTATGGTATATAACATCTTACGTTTTGCCCTCGCTGTTCCCTTTGTGTAAACATAACATGGGAAATGATGAAATTTGTACCTTGAGATAAACTACACCATATGTATCTAGAAAGACAGCTTTAGACTTGTGTTTTCTTGTTAAATTAATGCCTGTTACAAAAGAAAAAATCCTGTCACTGAAGCCACAAAATGTACAATTATGAATCATCAGAGGCAGCAAATTCTTTCATTTCATTCTTTCCAATAAAAAAAGAACTGTATATCAGAAAAAAATATTTTAAATAAACAAAACAACAGTTTAGGCAAAAATCCCTGATAGACTCCTGAGTATTTAAAAAATGTTTGAAGATATTTTTGCTTGAAAATGAAACAAAAAAAAATCAAAATTTTCACAGACTTTTTTTACGAGGCAAAAGATACGCTGTCAAGAAAATCTGAAGTCATTGGATAATAGCGATGTTGTATGATGATTAATGGGTAATGATGGTACTGAAGCCTGTTTCCCAATTAATTTGCTGCATATATTTCCCCCACCTTTCAGTCTTTCTGCCCCTCATAGTACCAGCAGGTCCCATTCTTCTTCCAGATAGCTTCCTCCATCAACGCCCCTCAGCCCTGTCCATGCCCCGTTGCCGAGGCTGGACCAGACCAGACAGACGGTTGTTGAACTCACCTGTGGCCTTTCCATTAGTGGCAACAACTATTGCGCTCTCTCTCCTGCACCCCAGCTGGCAATTTCACAAGCCTTGTAGGAACTTCTGCTCTTCGAGACCTCAACTGTCACCAAGGAGAAGTGGTTGAAATTTGCTAACAAATTCAGAAGTTTATTAAGCTGGAGTGATGGATCTGCTGGCATGTTGTGATCTACTTGCATGAACGTGGTTTTCCTAGAATGTCGTGTTCAAAAAAGGCAATGGATACAGTTTATTCTCATAAAATTTTAGCCTTGTTGAAATATTTCATAACCCAAACCCTTTATTTGATGACAAGTTCTATAAACCCACAGATCTTGAAGGACAAATATTTTGCAGTAAAATGATGTATTTGTCATCTGCTTCCCAAATTTAGTTCAAATTTCAAATACTGCATTGATTTTTTTTTCTGGTAAAATACAGAAATAAATCAATCTAATGATATCAGGTATTCTAAATTTTGTCAATGCCACTGTTTATTTTGTGTTAAACCTTCTGACTAAACTTTTATAAAAAGGTTCCCTGAATGACAGAAGCAGGTTTTAGCATAAAGCAGTTA
This sequence comes from Rhea pennata, assembly GCF_028389875.1. Classification (NCBI taxonomy): domain Eukaryota; kingdom Metazoa; phylum Chordata; class Aves; order Rheiformes; family Rheidae; genus Rhea; species Rhea pennata. Next base: position 26,765,693 of record NC_084669.1, read on the forward strand.
TTTTGCACTATCTACCGGCCCAAACTGTCTCTTTATCTTTCTAAGACAAAAAAAAAAAAAAAAGTCAAAAAGACTCCCTCATGAGTCTTCATAAAACACTCTGTGAGAAAAGCCTGCAACTATCTTAACTAGGTATACTTTTTAAGTGAGGTAATAGAAAGTAATACACTGGGAATCAGCCTAAATAAATCAAGATTTATCAGACAGATGTTCAAAGATGATTAGAAGCCTGAAAATGTAAATAAGTATTGACTAAAATTTTTTAAGTGCCTAAGTCAGTTAGTTGCCTAACTCTCACGGATTTCAGTGGGATTTAGCTGTCTAAACTGCTTAAGTGATTTTGAAAAATAACAAAAGCTGCCTGTCCGCATCACTAGGTGCCTAAACGCTTTTGGAAAATTTGTCTCTGCGTGTCCTTAATAAAGAAAAATGACGCATCAGAATGGGAGAGGTATTCTCAAAGCAGAACTAGAACAATGTTTTGGAAAAATCTAACCTGCCATACAAGAACTCATAGCAGATGACTCCTTCGTTGACTCCTAAATTTGTTGCAAGGGATGGTGCTTTAAATGTTAACAGCAAAAAATATGTTAATCTATTCAAATGCCCTAAATGGTTTTAGTCTACCTCATGATACTTACAGGCAAAGTCGAAGTAAAAACAGTCAACAAAACCCCAAATACAGACTCAAGTATTCACATTATCAACAGAAGATACTCCTTTTGCTGTCAGTTGCACCTAGTAGATAAACACTTCAACCATCTTAGAAATATTCTTTAATGAAGTGCCTTATTTAAGAAAACATGTTGCATGTTAACTACTCTTGGTTCTAAATAGCACCTATTGAAGTTTAATTAGTGTAAGTAGCATATCCAATGGTTCATGTAATTAACTGCAGATTACATATTCAAAAATCAATGTATTTGTTGGTGGTATGCATCAAACCTACAACAAGTATTTAGGCATGCATTTATTAGAAGGCTAGACACAGGACCAGGAGCAAATTAGTCAAGTGTTAGTTAATATGTCAAATGTTTACTCCTTTTCTGAGTTACGTACGTCAAATGATATATATATATCAACATACATATTCAATTTGACATTGAATTAGGTGGTTGTGATAAATTCTAGTTTTATTCTCATTTTACCTTCTGTGGCATCTTTGCACTTAACAGAGGCCTCAGTTGTGCAAGCTTAAGTGAGACTATAAGTTCAGTGAAATTCACCTGAAGTGAATGTGTTTGGAGCCCCTTATAAACTCTTAAAACAGAACTGAGATGTGCAGAGTCAACTGAAAGTGTGCAAGACAGCTGAAGATCAGCTGTCAGTATTATCACATGAATAGCCAGCTAGTTAAATGAGCTATTTCATGTGCTGTTTTCACAAATAAGAATGAGATTTATTTTCAAAGTATTTCTGCAAAAGCAAAATTCTATAAGGTATCACTATGCCACATATATAGACACAATGTTAGGCATAGGAGATTTTAGCAAAACCAAGGTTTTTGTAGCTATATTAATAGCTCTGTTACTGTTGGATGTATTACTATATAGAGATGAAACAAGCAATGTATGACTGCTGCCTGCTTTGGCGAGTCATGTGGCAGCCACTGAAGACAAGGAAGGCTGCATGGTATAATCATAGGCATGCTTTATCTTCTAGGAGTTCATTAAACATGGAAAGAATGAAAATGTAGCTACAAGCATGATCTTCCCATTGAATTTTTAACATATCTTTTATTACAGCAAACTGAGCCAAGATGAAATCAATTCTTTGAATTCCTGAACTAACAGTGAAAACTACAGTGCTGTTTTAAATGCTTTACTGAATGGTATCATGCAATAATTAGCCGACTGGCACTGGTATGGCCAGCAAATGGAATGCTAACGTCAATCCTTCTTACCTGTATTCAGTTTGTGGAGTAGCTGGACATGGTCAGAGTAACCTGATGATTTCCCCTGAGGCAGTTGCAGCTTTGGTCATAGCTATAAAAATAAGTCCTTAATGCTGCAGTAGAACAGCGGTTTTCAAACACAAGCGCATTACATGCACGTAAGAGCAAATAGATAATCATAAGTCTTGTTCTTTCAGGAGTTACCGTCAGCATTGTCTTTAAGATCCCATGTGGTTAGAGTTTTAAGTTCCTGAAAACAGAAGCTTAGAAGATGAATGTAACAGAATTTCTCAAATACATAGGTAAATCATACACAATACTGAAACAAATAATCAGAAGAAGAGACTGTGTATGAAATATAATCGGTTTGGGCAAAAAATAAAATCTGCGTCATTTTCTTACCATAGCCATTTCCCCAAAATCATGTCCAGCACAGGGAAAAGCATAAGGATTTGGAAAGATTATTTCTTTGGAAATAGTCTTTTTTCTTTGTGTTATCTACCAAGTTACATTTTTGCATACTTTTAAATAATTTGCATGTTTTAAATAATTCATTCATGTCTTTTTGTTTGTTTATTGTATAATATTGGAGGAAATGATGCCTGATGTTGTCTAGTGTGAGCTTAGTTCAGAAATGGCACAGAAAAATAGATGCTGGTTTAGGATTTGGCTGGTTCAGATCCGTATTTTGCCTTAGAACTTCTTTTTGAAGTGCTGAAGAGTTATTTTGCCTTCTACCTCAATTTCCATCTGTAAAAGGGGGATAACACACTACTTTATCTCACAGGAATATTACATGCATTACATAATTCATGTAATAAATGCATTACAGCTTATTCTGCACTCAAATTCTTTCTCAAATTCTTTACATTGGAGATGCTGTTAAGTATCTTATATAGGTCTCAGCATAAAAGGCCCTTTGTTTACAATTGAATGTCATTATTTTATATCTATATGCACAGCAGAATAGTTTCAGTACAGCAGAAAGGATATGGTAAGAATTAACACATGCTTGGGGGTACAGCAGTGTTTCTGACAATTTCTTGCTGTAGTTTTGGCATAATACAACGGCATACTTCAATGAGACGTGTGTGATGCTGGTGGTACCACAATGTTCTGTGCAGAAGGCGCTGATGTGCTGCTGTGCTCTACAAGGTGAGGGAAGTCTTTTGTTGCTGCTGGCGACTGACAGCTCCGAGCAGGAATAACAAGATTCTGGACTATTCATATCTCTAGCTGACTGAATATTTTCAAAGCTGAAAACAAGGGAGAGCCTGAGGTAAATAATCCAAACCCATGTTTCTATTATAGAACTGTAATCCTGCTGCCAACTCATCATTTTATTTTGCTCCTGATGGGTAGCAATTATTTGTCAAGTAGTTCTGAATGTCAAGGGGTTTACTACGTAGGTCTGAAGAAGGATGGTTCTTTCATCGTGATTACAAGAATGTTTTCAAGGATGATTTTGCTCATGCACCTTGTTCTGGGAGTAGTCAGTTACAGATACAAATGCTATGTGTGGCCTGTAGTTAGTCAAGACAAATAAGAAGACAAAGTCCCTTCAACACCTGTTAAATGGAGGGAAAGCAGCTAAATCTCAATGTACTCATCTGCACTGAAAAAAAAAAAAAAAAGCGTGCGGGAGAGGCAGCTAGAAAACTGGCAGAAACCAGTTTTTAATGTTGCAAAAAATTATGAGAGCCTTGAGTTCTTCCTGATCTTTTCTTCTCTGCATTCTCATTCCTTTGTTTCCTCCACATTCCTACAAATGCAGCCAAATCCGTGACCCACAGTATCCTCCTCCTCCCAGCCCTGGGCCTCCCTCTGAGCAGGGACCACTAGTCGCGTCAGACAGTGCCTGAGTGAGTAGCTGTTGTCTGAAATGCACAAATGTAAGGTAGGACGAGAGCACCAACCTAATTTTAACTTGTGACCTAATCAAGGATTTGAACCCAAGTCTCTCAAGATAAAAGGCTATTGCACTTATTTTTCATCTGAAAAGCCATTTGGACTGCATATAGACTGTTCCCCTTGAGAGAAGATGTCAGATTGATGTACTGCAGCACAAAATGGGAGTGTAAATGTATGTGATGTTCATGGACTAGTGAATAGGGCTAGTTTACTATGAAATGAATTACTAGCAAAGTAAACGGGCTACCTCTAACTCCTACCATTGCTTTCTTAGTTGAAGATGATGTTAGCTCTGCTCCAAATGGGTGTTGATTCTGACACATTTTTAATGACACTGTCATATCAGAGAAAGTTTAAATACTGCAAACTTGTTCTCATTTTTATTCTACGTATTTAGAACAGAGAAAGGAGCTCAGGGGAATTTAAAAAATGGAAATTGCTTATTGCTTCATTGCCACAGTGGTAAGGATTCATTTGCTCAAGTTCTCCTTGGCCAGTATAGGTACTCTTCAGATTAGCCAGCCTTCCCATTTAATAGCCAGAAAGACTGAATCTGTTCCAGTCTGCAACAAGTGAGAGTGCAAAGGCGTAGCCTGTTTTATTGCACTGAGTATTTGTGTGGCCAGGCAGATATGAGCTTAATTCTTACTTTTCGTGTTGCTTCAGAAATATAAGTAAAGGCTTTCAAAGGAACCTGAAATGTCAGGAAGCTACCTTTCTCCCTTGAATGTTGAGGCCACTGAGGAATGGCCATCAGTAGATGAAGCTGTATTTCTTTGCTGTACAAAGACTGCATCTGATGTCTATGGTGAAAGATGTGGCAATGCAGCAGAAAGACGTGTTCTTACACGCTCGGACTATGCTTTGAAAAAACTAGTGTACTATAGGCAGTTAGATTACTGAAGGACTACAGTAGTTAATATTTCTTAGAATCTCCCTAGATTTAGGAAATGGTGAGAAATAAGAAGATCCCAGAAGAATCTTTTGTTATTCTTCACAATGTCTAAGAGCTAATGGTCAGCTTGAAAACACTAGCCTTGTAAATTCATACTATTTTAAGACCTGTTACTGTTTCGGGGTTATGCTGGCTTCTACTGACCATAATCCTGATTGGGACCTCATTTTCTCAGGATTATAGAAATATACAATCTCTTCTCGGCTCAGTTAAAACATGTAAATATTACAGATTTTGTAACGTCAAACATTTGGGCATTCATGGTATAAGTTTTGACATAGGATTTTATAAGTCTGTTGGTCACTGGAACATGTTGTGCTGCAAAATGGAAAGCTACTAAAGGAATTCAAGTCAGTATAAATTCTGAAACTAAAATTATGAAATTGAATATCTGAAACAGCAGCACTCGTATGCATTTGTAAATCTATTCGCTAAAAGAAAAGTATCTAAAACATTCTCTGTAAATATTTTATTCCTGATAACGTGTGATTTTCTAGTGCTAAGTTGTATATAATGTAAATTAACCATAGGGTAAAACGGAAGCAATTTTGTAATGTAGATATTTCTATTATATTTACTCACCTTTTATAGTAAGGCCTTCACTAACACCAGATAATATGCTATGTTTATATAATTATGAAAAGTATAGATTTTGATTAATGACAGTGAAATGAATTGAGTTAAAGATTTTTGCATTCGTTCCGAGTTATTCATTTGTTTAAATGTTGTGTGATAACTTCATCAAGTGGAAGTATACACTGTATACCTGTATCTTCTGATAGGAAATTTCCTTGGCAAAACACTGCAGTACGTGTTTGGTTGGATTATTCTGTAATTGTATTGTTCATAAAATATTTGACTTCTGTTAATAATGCTGGTGAAAGAACTGAACTAGAATGTCCATCTCAGGGAGCATTTGAACCATAATCTATCCATAAATAAATATATTAAACATTTTGCATTCTATTATATGTAAAGGTTGACTTTTTGGATTTGTTTCTGAGACAAGCACTGAATGCAGTGTAGGTATTCTTCGAGATATATTTGTGTAAAATGTGTGCCTATGCAATTGCTATATTTATATGTATTTATCTGTGTGTTCATGGAAAGGTGATATGTTTTACATACTCAATATAAAGCAGTACCTAAGAATTAAAATAGTTAAGCATGATAACATTATTTAAAAGTGATGGCTTTCAAATTAAATTACCGATGTTGATTCAGTAGGAAGTACTTAACTAGCCTTTGCTCAGCTCTTCATGCACTCTTTAGCTGCTGCAAGATAGAAGGGGAAATGCATTTCGTGACTAGATAGCATTTAGGTAGTATTAGTCACTTTGATTAGGATTATTTCCTGTTTCCCTTCCTTTATTGAACTGTATGTGTTTTAGTCTATCATAAATCTCAAATGAGCAGGGGGAGCAGAAAGAACGGTACATGTAAAGAAGACCAAAAGCAATACTACGACTTTAAGGACTAGTGTCTTTTATCTTTTAATGTAATGGGTGAGGGCTGTGTTCACCACTGAGAGTATTGTTTAAAAATGTTACTGTCTGTAAGACTAGGGAGCTTTGGGTTCTGAGATTGAAAAGTCATACACAGCAAATTAGACTGAATCCATGTCCATTGCCTAAGGCAGTGGAAGAGTCCAGAGTCCACAAACGATGAGGAATTGCTTTGTTGGCAGGTGGAGTTTTTAGAATAATAATAAAAAGATAAGACCTTATCAAACTGGGTTACAGTCATCTTTCTGTTGTACATAAAAGTAAACTGAGGCATGGAAAGGTGATGTGCCTTGCCCATGAATTCCTACTAGAGCTTTATCAGTCAGAAATAGAAACTAGGTCTCTTGAATGTCTTCAGTAAAAATGGCTTGAATGGTTTCAATAAAAATTTGATGATATTTTCAAGAGGAAAAAGTTTTGAGAGATTTCAAAAGATCTGTATAGAACTTTGCCTTTCAGAATATTTGACTATCTATTGATTTCTTAATAGTATATCTTCACATGATGTTTTATTTCTTCTGATTATTTCAAGGAGTTTACACATTTCATAGAAGGTAAACTGTGAACCTGTAAAGTTCTGTGATAAATAGTACCCTATCAGCAACAATTAGTAGGATTGGGGAATGGAAATATCTTGCATTTTCCATTCCAGCTTGTTAACCAGAAGCTATACTAATGCAAGGGAGTTCACAGAGATGGTGAAAATTACAGTGTTTTGGACTCTGAATCCTAGAACAATCTTGACTGTCTTTCTTATCATTCTTACTTCACCTATTTTGTTTTGCTTAAAATCACTCTCCTTAAATTACTTTGCTCCTGTTCCTTCATTCAAGAGTATGAGTCATAACTAATAGCTGCCAAATAACAGGTGCTATTTTCCAACTTGCTTCTAGATTTTTATAACGCTATTGCTCAAATACAGTAGATAGAAAAAAAACAACTTTTGTTTCTGAGCTAGTATGTCTTCCACATAACAGCTTCTTGTGAAGTCCTACACCATTAGCAGAACCCTTCTTTTTTGCAGATGGTTGTAATGAATGTAACCCTTAACATGACCAAAGTCTGTGTCTTACTCAGAGTGTATTTTTAATTCTGATGAATCAGAGATGGTTTATCTTCAATTTTTGTTTTCTTATTTAATATACCAAGAGAAAAGGCATATTATGTCAAGAGACTGTAGTTTTTGAGGGTAGGATAACACTTCCACTATGTGACTGTGATCAAAATAGTTGATGAATTTGATATCTTGCTGTGACTAATTACAATATATTTTGTTGGCACCTTTTCCTTTCTTGCTCATAGGGATGATACCTTGAAAAAAAACTGCTTTGTGCAATTATTTTTAATCCTATCTACTGATGTCATTTTTTGGATTTTTGTTTGTTTCGGTAAATTGGCAATCATTGTCTTTACAGGTTAAATTCGGATGTGTTTACAGTGACTGAGTAAAATGTTTAGAGTAGAGAGGGAGATTAGAGCTTTTGTTTTATTAATTTTTTAGACATTTTAGGCGATACTATAGCTGCCTTCCAAATTCCAGTCTATATTAATTAAGAATACATTCAGAAATTAAAGTTGAACCATAATATTTAATCTTTTGTGTTGTCTCTTCCAGCCATGTATTTTATATGAATGTTTTTTCAAGCTTTAATTTTGAAAGAGATGAGACCTATCAGTATTCTTGTAAGAAACGTGATAGAAAATTCCATGTTCAGTAGGTGCTTTTTCAAATTAGGATATGTTATACTGGTTTAAATTGAGAGAAGCAGTCAACCAGAGAACTCAGCAAAAACATAAGCAATTTTTCTTCTACTGCCAGCTACAGCAGTCAGATGAATTTGGCAGGAAAACAAGCTGGGCCAGGTGCAAACCTATTGAAGTAACAGATGAGATGGACCTACTTACTCCTGTAGTCGTATGCACATCCCAGTTTGGCATGATCTGATCTGCTGATGAAAAGCTGCCTGTGGCTCAGAAAAGCACCACCTCCAGCGATGAGCTCAGTTTGGTATCTGTTCTGCTTGGCGGTCTGTCTGCAGAATTTGGTAGCAGAGCTCTTCCATGCCAGGCTTAGCAACGTTTGGGTTCTGCAGCGACTCACACAGACAACTAATGTGCGACCACCAACCTCCCTTCAGTTAATAAATTAAAATCAGACTGACTTCTTATGGTTTTGGTGGTCAAAAGAATAAGCGGCTAACACCGTAACTCAGCTCTGCAATTTTATGAGCTGTGTGGACGAAGGTGAGTTACCGCCGTGGCCTTGCAGGGAACGTGCCCCAGAGCAGTGCTGACCAACGTGGTGCAGGCTCTGTACGGCACGCGCCCAGAGCGCTGCTGGGGATTTCCTCTTGCTTTGCTTCCTGTTGTTTTCCGCAGTGTAACACCTGCAAGAAACATCTTCCTAACCTTTACTTTAGCTATTTCTCTTTCTAGGGGTTCGGGGGTCTATGAAAACAGCTGGTAATGCTTTTTTCTAATGTCCTTCATTCGTTATTTTGGCTAATGCCATAAAGCTGAAACTTCCCATTTGAGTGCACAGATTTCATCAGCGCTCCTGGCAGGAGCGGATTAGGACATGCACTTACTAACCTGTTCTGGTTTCTTGGTTTTCAGCCAGCCCTCTTAGCTAGCTGCCGTGCGACCTGCCAGGCTCCCTAGCTTTCCAGAGGCCTGTCCGGCCGCTCGCCGGGCAGCCAGGCTCCCCAACTGCTGCCCTGATTGCTTGCTGGCTTCCCTAGCTGAGTATCTGCAGGTGCAAATCCTCCTCTAGTGCATCAAGGAAATAAGGCCATTAGTAAGGCACGGTGTTTGGTGGCAGAGAAAGGAAATCTAGTGGTACACAGAGACTCTTGAGGGTTTGTTGTCTGAGAAATTCCTAATAGAAAACAATTTTGCCTGCAGCTGGGATGGTCAAGCCACCGCAGATGACTTGAAACTTTTTTCAGATCAAGGCATAAAGGTGAAAATGACTTGTTATTAATGCTTGCGTTTTTATATTTTAGGCGCAAAATTTCATCTTTAAGGTGCTAAGGTTTCAGAAAGGGGGACTTCCTATGTTTTCAGTCTAATCTACTATTTCCTGTGGGACTGAGATTTCCTTTCACTGTATCTGCTTGTTCTTGTAATCTATGCCTAATACTATGGGGCTTGTACTTAAAAGTGATATATCCTGTGTCCTGTACAAATTGCTGTGAATAAATGTAACTTTGTAATCGCGTGTGACATTCTCCTGATAGCTGTGGCCCTGCAGGAAAGTGAAAGTGCGTGATGCAAAGGTAGCTGCTGAGTTTACCCTATCCGTGATTTAACCAAAGGGGAAAGAACCTGTCTGCAGTCGTGGCTTTCTCAGTGTGTGTCTTCTCGACAGCTTATTTTGAGCAATACAGTGCAAGCTTGACTCATCTGTGTTGTATTCTAATGACCCAGAAAGACTGACTCAAATTCCTTGCTAATTATGTGACTGCAATGTTTCATGTTCAGGACTTGAACATACAATCTAGCTTTAAGGTTATTCATTTTAAGCTTCCACAAAATACAGGAAAACTTCAGAAAAAGTAGCGTTCTGTGGATAGAATGAAAACTCTTAGACAATACAAGGGGCTTCCCTTTTGGCGAAGTAGTTGTATGGAAAAATTCCACTTCAGCTTTGTCTTTAGATTGAAAAGTTCACTTTGTGACTTTACTTTAATGATTTTTAGAGATATTTTAAGGAGTTTCTGACATCTTTATGTTCATATTTTAGAGAGTTTTCAGCTGTGCAGATCTCAGTTTACACCAGAGGTCATTTCCAAGCCCAGTCATATTTCATGGGTTTTGCAGGCATTTCTGTATTAGAAACTCAAAACTACATGGTGCGTAGGAACCATTAGAAACAAATGTTATATGTTTTCATTCTTTCCCACCTGCCAAGATGTTTCCTTGATGGCTGCAGCCAAGAAAACCATTACAGATGAAGATTAGATTAAAATAAATTGATTTAGAGTCCACAGGATGCAGCCTTTGGGGAGATTTCTCTCTATAAAAAAGATTTATATAAATTTTTATGTGTGTGTGTGTTTTATACATACATATGACATACAGTACAACAGGATGCAGAAAGAAATAAATCAAGCGAGTCTGGAATTAGGTAGGGAGGATTTAGAAAATGGTCTGTAAGAAGGCCGGCTTACCTACAATGAGCTGAGCGTAGGTATTTTATTGTTCATGATGATTCTTTTTTTGTTGTTGTGTTTTGCTTTTAATGTGCTTCAGTCTAGTCTTTTGTAGTCTGTACTTTAATATATTGGTAATTTGGAAAATTGCAAAACCATTTTAATGGACACAATTTCTGTGCTATTAGACTAGAATTGCAAATGTATACATGAAAGGCAGCTTTGGTCACTTCTTCGTATAATTACTATTCTTGGTAGATACTGTAAACTGTTGTCAAAGAAACTGCAGTCTCTTTACCATGTAGAAGGCCTTGTATCAATGTGGAACACATTTTATTTCAGTAAACTTCCCTGAAATTTGTAACTTTTCCATCATGGATCTTTACGTGTGCTTTGAAGCCTCTTTAGAAAACGTAATTCAGAGGGCCAGCCCTAGATATTTTATGAGCATCTTCAATCTCTTCTACCTTTTCATTCAGGAGCTCAAGACTCTGGTTCCCTATTCTTTGATGCTAGACCTTTGCACTGCTGAATCAGTCAAAGGTACAAATTTGAGTTCAGTCAAGAAAGTCTGAATGATTGCATTTCTTTTGAGTTAACCAAAATGCTGGCTAAGTGCTTTATATGGGTTGTGGGATGAAAAAACAAAACAAAAGAACCCCAAAGATTCAAAATCTTGAAAAGATATCAGAAGTTTGTCTAAGATTGGCAATGATTTCACGTGTCAGATCAATATTTGCCACTCCAGAATCACATTTGCCCATTCACACAATCATGGCTTCGGTGGACCTTAACTAGTAAAAGTAATCTCTTACAAAGTTTTTTGTTCAAGCTAAAATGTAGAACTAGTCAGGATCCTGGACTGATAAAATAAGAGAAGAAGAGTTATGTATTGCAGATAATAATTAATGAATTTACTTATTTTATACCATAAACCTCTCTGCATCTTGACAGAACATCCAAAATAATACTACTACTTCCACTGCAATAAAAATATCTGCAAATACCTATTAAACAAATGAGCATGAAATATATGATGGGAAAGAAAGATGAAAAATATAGAGGCAACAAGAGTACAGGACAAAACTCTTGATAACAATAAAAGGGAAGTGAAAATCAGTACGATAGTATGAACCACTGTCAGTACCTTTCCCTAGCTCCTGCCTCTGCCACTATTTCCAAAATGACAGCTTCTGCTACTAGTTTCCCTGTTGTCTATTTTTTAAAACTGTAAAGATACCCTTTGGTAACAGAAGAGGGGCAAAGTGCAGTTCCTAATTTTCTCTGCCTCAGACTTTTTTAAAGATTGTTTGTCATTTAAAATATCCAGCTTACACCTGGATTGTCTAATAACATCTGGGAAGGAAAAGGAAACAGAGAAGTGATCTCATTTTTCTTCCATTTTTGAAATCATTATGGTACACAGTAGTATTTGAACAAAAACCCATGGCATTTTTATAAACATTCTTGCAAATGCAAGCACTTTGATTTTCACTGTACTACTTTAAGTGTTGTCTCATGGAAATAGAGTGCAAGAAGGCCATTAGTCTGATAAGCATCTTTCTAAGAGAGCTTTTTCTCAGAAAGCAACCTTGGTTTCTCTCTATATGAGCTGATCTGCTAATACTTCTTTGTAAACTGGTGTGTCAGTTGCTGTTGAAAAGCACTGTTCTAACTATATATTGTTATCAAGTACCTTCCAGTGATGAGAGTAAAAGGTGATAGGGTGATAATTCTTGAGTGTTCTGTTATTTTAATAATCTGCAGCTCAACATTCCCAGAAGTGCAGATTTTTTTTGATTCCTATAGCAATATACAGCCATCCGGTTGAACAGATGATCTCAGTTCAGTCTGTGGTTTCATCCCCTACTTGGAGTCCTTGCTGATGCGGTCCACTGGTGTAAACACCACTCTCCTGGCTAAGCCTGTTATCTCACTTCACCTGGGCCACCAACAGGAGACCTTATGGCAGTAGCTTTTTCACTGATGAAAAGAAAAAAATTTGAACTGGTGACATACAAGTCAAAGACTAATTTATGACTCCTTAGCCATGTCTGACGCATGCATCTTTCTGGTTTATTGCAGGCTGAGAAGAACAGTGGCCTTCTGCTTTGCCTTCCAAATTTTTTAAAATGAAAAAGTGGTACATTAGTACTCAGTGTTCACACTTTAAATACATGAGAATCAAATACTCAAAGCTGGGTCAAGCATTCAAATTCTGTGCATGTATTTTAGAGCATTCTGGATCTCAGATCTCCTCCTGCAGAAAGCTTGTCTAGACACTTGTAAATAACTGGTTCCTAATTATCTTGTAAATAAAGCACGCTTAGGAGCTAGCTGACCTGCATGCAATAAAAGTTATTTTCAGCCTTTCACTGCACAGTTAGTGCACAAAAACCATTTCGTGGATAACAGTACCTAGAAGCAGCTTGCACCAGACAACCAGACTTCATTCTTATTCCTCAGACCTTTAAGTGCTATAATTTAGAAAGAAATGAGGTGCAAATTTTTATATAGACCTTTAAGGTTTCCTACTTAAATCTTCCCAGTTCCAATTCTGATACAAAAGCAGCAATGCTGAAAGGAAGCAGGCTTTGCCCTGTCCTAAACAACTAGATGACCGTTATCTATTGACTCTTCTCCTGTAAAAGCAGTCACTATTAGTCTAAAAAATAAGCATGAGCTTTTCTTTTGTTTGATTTTTAAACCACAAAGTGAAACTTCTTTTCTTTCTACATTTTCTATTCGTGTCAAAGCATTATTTTCATTGTAATAGGCATATTTGCTAATTTGAGGGTGCTATTTTGAGTGTAGCTTTTCGAGGAATTTTTATCCTCCAAACCGAGTCCCTGCAAAATAGAAATGGGCCTGTTGGAAGTTTAAGGGGGCAGTTTGGATAAGCATACTAAAACTAGAGTTTATGAGTGTTTTGAAGTTCACAGCTGAGCAGAGATGAGCTCAAGCTCTATAATGAGTTAAGCAAAGAGGGCAGTGTCATTTAGTCCAAAATCCAGAAACTGTTCACAGGTAGTCTGTTTTTCCTCTTACATTAGATGTTTGTTTTTGATTGTGTTTATATTACCTTTTATTTATTTATTTATTTTTAACTACTTTGGTAAGGAGCTGGAAGGTATGTGAAAATCCCTAAATGTGAGACATCGTCAATCTCTGTTATATTCAGAT